>NC_092499.1:10103333-10437500 GCF_047511675.1 Marmota flaviventris | reverse complement strand
AGGTGTTGAAAAATCCGAGGAAACTTCTGAGTATTTAATGATGTTAAGGATTGGAACCCAGCGCCACATCCCACACTCCAAATCCCAGGGCAGGATCAGGTCCTACTATGGCACTCAGGATTTTCTAAATGCGCCCCATTTCTTCAGCACTAGTCTGCACTGACCTAAGCCCATCTGCGGCACATCTTCTCTCCTTAGAGGGCAGAAGAGGTGGGGTGAGTAGGACCTGTGAGCCACCGTGCAAGCAGGCCCTAATGAAGCCTGCCTTCCTGGCTGTAGGCTGGGTCCCCAGAGTGTGGGCAACAGGGATTAGTAAATTGGAGTCCATTCCCACGGCCAGAGAGTATTTATGAACCAGCTGCCTTGTCAGATGGATGTAGTCAAAACCAAAAGGCATCTCTAGATCTGCAGTGGGAATTAGAAAAATTCTCTGGGCAGTCTGGCTTTGCACTCGTCTCTCACATATATATGTTTGGTTCAGGGAATCAAGTGAATTCCAAGGATGCAGTGCGTGATGTTCTAAAATTACTGGATAATAGCTCCACAGAAAGGTTTCAGGTTCCAGCTCAGAACCACAAACTGTGGGTCGTAAATGCTATTTTAGCTCAGGAATGTGTGGTGGCTCCACCCCTTGTGTAACCCAATCAGCCACTTTTCTCTTAGAAGGATTCTGGCAGGAAGGTCTGGCCAGCTAGGAGAGCACTTCTGTGTTCCATTTTCTTATGAAACTCACCTCCTTCTCCTCTAAAAGCTGGTCATTGTTGAGGAATCAAGAACACAGCACTGGCTCCAAGAGCAAGGGAAGGGAAAGAGCTACCTGCTAAATGTTCAGACAACATGTCACCTGTCACCTTGCAAGCTCAGCAACCCCAACTCTAGCTCTTCATCAAGGGCTAGGAGAGCAAAAGGGGCTATAGGTTTCCACTATAGTTTCAGTGGTGAAGCTGCTTTTGGAAAGGCAGATGCAAATGAGGATATTCACCACATACATGCAGTCATATCTGTTTGAAAGGATAGGGAGAAACATTTTTGGGGTGTCAGAGTCAGCATGTTTACAAGGTGTGGGGAACTTGGGGTTTAATCCTAGGATTCTCCTCACTGCTCATTAATGCCCACTGGGTGTGGGGAAATTTGGAAATTCATGAGAACCTTAGGATCTGGGTGACAGCTTGCCTAGCATGGATGAGGCCCTGGTTCCACAAAACAAACTAAACCCACAGGGAGAGAACACAAACTGGCAGACACAGGTGACTTACTTGTTCAAAACGCTCAACAACACAACAGCAAATTTCTAACAAGTATGTTTTTGTTATAAAATTTCTAAAGAAAAATCTCAAAATCAAAATAGTGAATCATGTATAAAAGTTTAAATGTTCTTTTTGGTTTTTGGTGCTAATACTCCAAAGGAATTAAGTCACAAACAGAACCAGCTAACAGATGCCATACTTCACTGTATTTTAGGTTGTATTTTACTAAAAGTTTCAATGTATCTTTATTATTGCCTTTTGTGGCACTGAGGATAAAACTTGCACATGCTAGGAAAGTGTTCTTCCACTGAGCCATATCCTCAAACCCTTAAGGACTTAAATTTAGATATACTGTTTCAATTTTTTTGTTTGTTTGTTTAGAGATTTAAATTGCTTTCTTGCCCTTGGTCACTCTATCAAAGGAACCCGTCCCAGCTCCTGAAAGAACGCCCATAGATCCTCAGCATGTCACGTGTCTTCCTATCTATAAGACACTACATATCCACTATAATGTTGAAAAACATAGACTTTGTACTCTTCCTGCTCAAGAATTACTTTTAATTTTTAATGAGAGCTGCATTCTCAACTTAGTAACATCTGACAATTGAAAAGGACAAATGTTCTTCAGAAGACAACATTACACACTAGTTTAGGGATAGGATGTTTATATAAAATATATAAATATATGAAAACACAGAGTGTGTGCGGTCTACACATATGTTCCCATTACTACTCCGTCTCAGATCCTCAGAACACAGTTTGTGAATTCTCCATCTCTAAGTCAACACAAAAACAGAATTAAGACAGTTTAAATAAAAAACAATGTAGGTTTTCAGGAACAAATTATCAAATTTTTTTAAGTAAGAAACTTACTCCAATATACATATGAATAAAAGATGATTTTGGAAGGAAATTAATATATTCTGTATTGTTAAGGACACCTTCTGACTTTGAAAAACAGTGACCTCAGCGTTAACAGCATTTTCTATATATTTCTTCCCATGATGCTCCTTCCTCTGGCTTATCTGGAATTAATGGATCTGTAAAACAAAGAAAAATTATTTCTTTTCTTTTTCAGTGCTGGGGATTGAACCCAGGGTCAAGCATGAGCTACACCTCAGCCCAAAACAAAGATTCTAGTTTTGGATCCCACATTAGAAAATTAGCAAGCATCAATAATATCGATGGGGTTATAAGATGACAATAAAGAGCACTTCCCGGTAGTGTCCTAAGTTTATTAGTAAGTTTCATACTGGATGGTTATCTCGAAGACTCACAAGCTGACATGTGCTGATCTTCCGGTTTTAAACTTGAGCATTCCCCCAAAATAAACAAATCACCTCCAGCATTATTTAAAAAATAACTCAAAGGTTAAAAAAATAATTTGTAGCAGTACTTAGTGTCCAACAGAAACCACTCTGTCTGCCAAACAATATCTCGACTGCAAAGCTTCTCTTACTGTTGGTGGATAGATAATGACATGGAGGTCATTATCACCGTGGCAACAGTATTCAGGAACTATCAGAGGAAAATTGCACATGGAACCGCTGGCTCTGGAGCAGGCATGCCTCAGCTTCCTCCGGAGTATGCTTTTTCTGCAAGTCTGGTGAGCTCTTGGGTACCACCAACCCAGCGCGGTCCCAAGACTGCAGACCATACAGCATTCCACCGAGTCCTGCTCTTTGGATTCATGCTTTTACCAGTAAGAGCACCTACCACGTTCCAGCCCTTGTTCTGGTTAGTAAACACAGGCCAAGCAATGGCACATATGCGCAGTGGCCTGAGGAAGCCTTTTCTCTCCTGGGTACCCCCACAGGGCTTTATTTCCGCTTCTCATTTCTCATGCTAACTACAAGCTTCGGGGACACCGGGTGTCCTGGGATAGTCGGTGTTGGCACCGCGTCGAGCACCCCGAAGCTGCTGGGGAGACGGCTGTGGGAAGAACCCATTCATTTATTACTCCTACTTACTTTTTCTTTTCCGGACCGGGTCACGCTAGGCGGCCCAGCCTGGTCTTGAACTCGCAGTTCACGTGATCGCCCGCGGGAGCTTCCGAGCGCCGGACCGCGGGCGCCTGGCAGCTCCTCCCTTTTTGAGTTCTCCATTCAGCAACCCATGCCCAGCCCAGGCACGAGCGCTGACTCAGTTGGGCTGGAGGACCGGCGAGGCCCGAAGTCCAGCGACCGCGCGGGCGACAGCACCTGACACATTTTTAAAGCAAAAGTTGTTCCAGAGAAAAAATCGCGCGCGGGGCGGGGCCTGGGCAGCTGCCCACGTGCGCGGCGGGGCCAGGGAGGGAACCCGCAGGCCTGAGGCCGGAGCCCCGCCCAGCTCCCCGTCGAGTCGGCTCCTCGGGCGCCCGCGAGGCTCACCGGGGCTGGAGAAGCGGGGGCCCGCCTGCCCTAGTGCTTCCGACTCTCGGGATTCGGCCATAGTCCGATCGACTGCCCGCCGCGTCGCCATGGCAACCCCCCGGCCGCCGACTTCGGAACCGGAACCTTCGTCTAGAAGTGACCCCTTCCCGGCGTTCCGCAGAACAGACGAAACCCCGCCCAGCGCCTTTCCTCGCCATCCCAGGGCATCCCTGCTGGCCCCCTGGCGACTCCCCGGAAGAAAGTCGCTTTCCCCCAGTTTTGTTTCCCTTAGTCCCTCAGCGTGACTCTGATGGGCATCCACTCTGTCCAATCAACTGGAAAAGCTATTGCCGACAGCCAATAGGAAGGCGGTGAGGTGCCGACGTAAGGCCCACCTCCCACCTGCGCGGGCTGGTATTGTCCAATCGTGAAGAGCAGTTAGGATCCCGTCCAATGAGGGCCTCTGGGGGGCGGGCCGGGCCGCCGCGGGCCTAGAGAAGACTCAGTGGCCGCTGAGGTTCGGGGGCCGTAGAAGGCTCCGGAGGGCGGGAGGGGATGAGCGCGTCCCTGGGCCGGGCGGCGGCGGCTCTACTCCGCTGGGGACTGGCCGCGGGCGGCGGCGGCTTCCGGGGTACCGGCGTGCGGGCGGCAGGCTCGGGCGGCGGCGGCCGGGCGGAACAGCTGGACACGATGGTGAAGAAAGACAAGGTGGTGGTCTTCCTCAAGGGGACGCCGGAGCAGCCCCAGTGCGGCTTCAGCAACGCCGTGGTGCAGATCCTGCGGCTGCACGGCGTCCGCGACTACGCGGCCTATAACGTGCTGGACGACCCCGAGCTCCGACAAGGTCAGGCCCGCGGCCGCGGGGTCGGGTGACCCGCTGAGGCTTCGGAGCGCGCGGGTCGGAGGGTCGTGCTGGGGCCTCGGCGCCTGAGAGCCCGAGGGCAGCGGGGCGAGGTCGAGGTGCCATCGTGCGGGGCGGGGTCTCGATCGCGCCACCGCTGGGCTGGGGTCTCTGCAGTTTCTACCGGCGTTAGGGCGCGGAGTACTGTCCTGGCTAGAGAGTTAGGTAGGGGTGTAATTACTCGCGCAGATCTTGAGGGTCTGGGGCTCTGGAGCTGTTGCCAGTTTGGACAGTGGTGTAAGTCCTAGGAGCCCATGCTCACTTTGAGGGGAATGGGCACTTCCAGGCGAGCAGTCTCTGGCAGGCTCCCAGAAGGGGGGTCGGCATCAGGACTCCCCGCCCCATTGGCCTGGGGAAGTGAGGCAAAGAGGGGAGCTCATAACGAGTGTCCACTAGGAGGTAGGCGCTTTAAGGAACACTTTGAGGGGCTTGGAAGCCTTTGGTCTGCCTTGCGGATAGGGACTGGTGCTGTGCACGGGGGAAGAGGGCCACATTGCCCTTGTCTGAGGTTAGTGGGGTCAGAGGCTGGCCTTTCATGGTTCAAGGCTCAGGGTGTCAGCGACCATCCTCTGTGGTTGCTACAAGGAGAGGGCTAGCACTACAGTCTGGGCTTCTGCACTCCAAACTAACTCATTGTCTCAACTTGGGAGTCCAAAAGGACAGGGACCAGAGCATCAGGGCCTGTGTTTTTTTGTTTCCTACGAAGGTAAAGGGCTATGACAGCTAATTAGCATCTCTGTTGCAATGTGTTAGGTAATTTATCAGCATTCTCCCATTCTAGGGTAGAGGGAGGAAGAGGACCATCATAGGGACCTGCTCCTTTTGTGTGTGTGTGGGGGGGGCAGGGGTAGTGTTAGGGATTAAAACCAGGGTGGTTTACCACTGAGCTCCATCTCCAGTTCTTCTTTTTTATTTTGAGACAGAAGCTCTCAAGTTGCTGAGAGTCTCACTAAGTTTCTGAGGCTGGCCTCAAAGTATCAATCCTTCTGCCTCAGCCTCCTGAGTCACTGAGATTACAGGCATGTGCCACTGTGCCCTGTAGGGTCCTGTTCCTGGGCAAGGAAGGATTGGTTGGGGTAGGTGGAGAAATGGGAAATCTGTATTCATTTTTTCCTGGGGACTAGCCTGGGGGCACTGCTTTCTAGTTAAGGACTTTAAGGGGCTGAGTTTCTGCACCTCCTTTGCCTGGTACTTTCAGATTGTGCTGAAAAGAGATCCCAGTTTCTATGTTAGGGTGGACGTTTGAAGTTACTAACCATGGTCTTTCCTTTCGTTGATGCAACAGGCTGGTGTTGTGAAAAATACATTTTGGAGACTTGTGTTCTGTTAGCCTTACACAAGTCACAACTAACTGCAGTTTCCTTTTCAGTAAATTGAGGATAATGACACCCGACTTGGCAAAAAAAGTAAAAATGACAGAAAGTACGGATCACTTCATCTGGCACAGAAAGCACCCAGTAAATGGTAGCTATTTTATTATTAGCACTTCATGGTTTTCTAAGTATTTTTTCCCCCCACATTGTTTCATCCTTGTAAAAAAAAAAAAAAAAAACTCTTGGTATTGGATGATCCTACATATGCTACTGGCAGTAGTTTTGTTGGATGAAACCTAGGAGGCGTGTTAAGTGACGGAGGAAGGGCAATTTATTATTGCTAGGTTGACGTGACATTACCACACATTGCACTCATGAGTCTGATCAACAAGAACTTGGCCAGTTTCGAGGCTCCAGGTTTTATCAAGCACAGGGGGTTCAGTGGCCTTCATTGAAAGCCAGCTTCTTGACTTGAAAGATAAGAGTAACCACTCTACAGTCTTTCAACTGGGACCTTGCCATAGATCCCCTGGAGATTGCCAGTATGGCTAATAGCAAAAAGTTGTACTATTGATACTTCAATACCATGAACTTCTTTAATTTGTAAATTTATATTCTCTTGTTTAATGTAAGTGGAGATAAGGTATACTGGAATGTGACTAATAAACACCATGGGAACAGAAATTAGGATTACTGATGGCATTAATAATGTCTCTATCATCTATTGTTTACATCTGGAGTCTAATCTATGTCCTTTAAATGCTCAAATAACAGTGAGGGGAATTTAACCCTCACTTCTCATAACCTTTGAATTTCATTGGATTGTTATTTTGGTTAATAAATGCATTGCATAGCTGGACATGGTGGCACATGCTTGTGATCCCAGCTATTCAGGAGGCTGAGGCAGGAGGATTTTAAGTTCCAGGCCAGCCTGGGTAATTATGAACCATGTCTTTAAAAAACAAACAAACAAACAGGTGACTGGGACTGGCTGTGTGTAGAGTGTTTGCCTAGCATGTAGGAGGTTCTGGTTTCTTTCTTTCTTTCTTTCAAGTTGTAGTTGGACACAATACCTTTATTTTATTTGTTTATTTTCATTTGGTGCTGAGGATCAAACCCAAGGCCTCACATGTGCTAGGTAAGCACTCCATTGCTGAGCCACAACCCCAGCCCGAGGCTCTGGTTTTAATCCACAGTACCACACACACACACACACACACACAAAAAAAAAAAAAAAAAAAGAAAAAGAAAAAAAAAAAGAAAGAAAGAAAAAAGAAGTTCTTCATAAATATTGAGTATTACATACACCTCTTCTGTTGCTTAGAAAAGCATAATGGAAGTGCTCGTGTTCAGGCTGGGGCAGGGTGATGTAAGGGCATTCCCATGGTGAGGACTACTGTGGCCACATTAGGACTTTACATCATGAGACTCCTTTTCTCTCTGCTCTGCACCTGAAGTTTGCCAAGAGAGGCTGACAGGCGCTTGGTGCTTGCTTTTGCCAGCCAAGTAGATATGTCTGCTTACCTTTCCCAGGCTCAGGGTTGTTTCTCATAACAGCTGCAGGGCTCCTGCAAAATTAGCCCTTCCTTGTGTCTTGTGCCAGGGAAGACCAAGCTTCACAAAGGGCCCAAGTCCAAGAAAACACTGTCCTCCTAGCTCCTAGGCCTGGGTGTTAGAAACCTGATGCAGAGAGGCCTTCTTGCCCTCTGCTTTATCTGGAGTATGCAGGGGTCTTGAGGAAGCCTGGAGCACAGTGCTGCCTCCCCATTCGCCTTTGTTCCTTGGGTCACATCAAGACCTCTCTGCAAACAGATCCTGCTGGTCTGGACATAGTATTTTGCCCTCTGCAGAACAGAGCACGTGTCTTATGCACCTGCCTGTGGCGCTGTGCCTGCTGCTTGTGCAAAACAGGCTTTCAGTGACTTCTTTAATGGATCAGTTAAGACTTTTGTTAATTTATCATCATATTGCAAAATCTGTGTTCTTAAAAACATTGTAAACATTCTTGAATTTCTTCTTGTTTAGATCACCTTTGTATTCCTTGCATTGGGAATAGTGTCTGACAAAACAGAGATTCAAACATTGTTGAATGAGTAACCATTATCTTATTGTTTTTTTCTTTTTTTGTAGTTAAAAATTTTTAGCTGGGTGCTGTGACGCATGCCTGTAATCCCAGCAGCTCAGGAGGCTGAGACAGGAGGATGCGGGTTCAAAGCCAGGTTCAGCAATGCCAAGGCACTAAGCAGCTCAGTGAGACCCTGTCTCTAAATAAAATACACAATAGGGCTGGGGATGAGGCTTAGTGGTTGAATGCCCCTGAATTCAATCCCCAGTACCAAAATAATTTTTTTTTAATTAACATTATACATTTATCGGGCACAGTGTAGTATTTCATTGCATATACAGAATGCATAATCAGATCAGAGTAGTTGCCTCAAACTCTTGTTTCCTTGTGCTGGGAATTTTTAGAACCTCTCCAAAACTGGTTGTCACCAGTTATCCCACTGGCTGCGGTGTATGAAAAGGTATTCCTTGTGTCCAGCTCACCCTGTACCTGTCAGCCATCCTCATTCCTGCACACTCCCATATCCTACTGTTGAATGTTTATTTAGCATTTGAAAACATGTGCAACCTTTCAAGTGTCATGAATTTGCTGCAGTAGTAAAGAAAGCCCTTCTTACATGGCGTGTACTGACAGTTGGACAAGGGGTTGCGGGTATGCGCTGGTGTGGAGGGTAAGTTCTGTGCTATAAGTGTGAGTAGAAAAGGGTACCAGCACTTGGGAGGAGTAGGGGTCAGCACCTAGCAAGTTAGAGCTGAGCAGAGCCTGGACCCAGCTGCTTTACTCCTGGACAGAGGGTCTGGGCTGGGGGTTGGCAAGCTTCCTTTATGAAGGCCCTGGAGGAAGTGCTCCAGGAACCCTGGGCTGGGGGTCTCAGTTGCTGTTGTAGGTGAAAGCAGTCATGGATAACCTATAGATGAATGAGCATAGCTGATTTCAATAAAACTTTATTTACAAAGGAAGAAAAGGAAGTGGACTGGTTTGGCCTGAACATCCTTTGCTACCCCCAAGTCTAGAGAGCCTGACTCTTGCCCAAGTGTGTCAACATCCATGCCAAAGATGTTCGCAGATGTTGCTTGTAAGGATGGAAAATGTCAGTGACAGAAAGGGATGTTAGTAGCACAGTGGATAAACAATCCAGTTTTATCTATGGTAGAAAACCAAGTTGTGCTTAAAGTAAGCTAGATGTCCTTGTGATCAGCATGCTCAATCTCAAAAATACAGTGTTTAGTAAAAAACCAAGCTGCAAATAGTCATTAGGACACAGTGCTGCTTGTGTACATAAACCTAAGTACACATGGGGTGTAAAACAGTCCTAGCTATTGCAGATCTGTGGCAGTGCAAGTGTAGCTCAGGGGCAGGAGGACAGATGGCACCACAGACTGGAGTCCCTCTAGGAGGGTCTGAGGCAGCATGTGATTAGGAGCCTGGCATTTGGACGCCTGGAAACCTGGGTGCACATGTAACTTTGGGTAAGTTACTTAACCTCTCTGAGCCTTAGCTTCCTTATCTGTAAGATAGGCATAATTATACTTACTTTGTAGGATGTTTGTAAAGAAACCACTTAAGAGATGAAACTTAGTAACTTAGCTCATTAAATGCCATTTTTATTACTGATGGCATTGGCTTGAATCACTCCTACAGTTTTTCCCTGTGCTTTCTCTCTTTCATATATTTCGGAGGAAAACATTACTGTGGAGAGTGGCCGTAGAGGACATTGACAAAGAGAGATTGTACCCTGCACTGTGCTTGGAGCTTAGGTCATTTCATGCATTGTGTCTTATTTAATCTTCAGGATAAATCTGTGAGGCAGAGTGTTGTTTCCATTTTGCAGATGAAGAAAATTGAGTCTAAGAGAGACAGATTTCTGCAAGGCTGCATTTGCAAGCCAGGAAGCTGGCTTTGTGTTGCTCTTCCTCTAGTGAGGGTCTGCTGGTTTCCATGCTTGGGTCATCTTGTGTCATCCTAATGCTGGTCTCCAAGTTAGGACAATGAGGAAATGTGATCCTGGGAGGTGTGTGTCCTGCCCAAGGTCACAGAGCCTGGTAAGCAAGTGAGAGTGGAATTAATCCACCTGTAGAGAAATTCTGCCAAGAAGAAAGCAAGCTGTGATTGTGGTGCTCAGGAGCAACTTAGTGTCCAAGCCAGGAATAAAGTCCAGTGTTCTGAAGGGTGGTGTATTTTGGGAAGTACTTTTTAAAAAAATGGTCTTGGGGATTGAATACAGGGCCTCACATATGCTGGGCAGGTGCAGAGCTGCACCTACGTCCTTTTTTTTTTTTTTTTTTGCCAGGTGGGGATCAAATCCAGGCCCCTGTGCATGCCAGGCAGGTGCTTACCAGTGAGCTATACCCTTTTTATTTTATTTTGACACAGTGTCTCCCTAAGTCGCCCAGGCTGGCCTTGAACTTGTGATCCTTCTGCCTCAGCCTTTCGTGTCAGTGGGATCACAGGTGTGTGCCTCTGACCCAGAGGAAAGAACATTTTGGAAGTTCTGGAGGTGGGTTGCCAGCGCACTGGCGTGACGTTGGAGTAGTGCCTTCTTTGGGATGGAGGAGTGGCTGTGACGCCTCTTGTTGGAGAGCTTCCAAACGCCCAGTCCTGGTGCCTGCCACTTGTTATGTAACTTTGTAATCGGCATTTTCTGTCCCACAGGACTCACTGTCTAACATATATGAAACACGATCATCAGTAAAATCCATTCTTGGGTCTGGTTTTCTAATTTTCAAGAGTTGCTCTCTGACTTTGAGTTATTTCAAGAGGTATTTGTAAGAGCCATCACTATATACTGCAGTTTTTGAAAACTAAAGCGAGAGAGAAATAAACCTTGTGTAAAGAATTACTTGTGGATCCAGGGATTCATTTAAATTTTGAATTATGAATAACATTCTTTAATTATTAAAAGCTTCTCACTTCACTCTGTGGGGGACAATTGGATATTTCCTTACAAATATTTAGACTAGTGATCAGATTTCTTAAAAATGAAAAATCGCGCAGGGCTGGGGAAGGGTGCTGAAGTTCTGCCTGGCCATCAGCTGCCCACGGCTCTTGTGAGTCCAGACAAAAGAAGCAGGTAGATTCAGTCTTGAGGAACTTTGGCTCGTGGACACCTTGGATGCTGTCAGGAAAGTGCTGTCATTCACCTTGGGCTGGCCTCTGCGTTCTCAATGTAAGTTGAGAGGCAAGACGACCCAGGCAGAGGGGTTTGTGGGGACATGGTCTCCCAGAGGACTCAGGCTGCATGTTGGGTTCATATTCTGCAATCCAGTCTGGCTGGCAGCCGCTCGTCCTGGTTGTTTTGTTGATAAGAATTCTCCTGGAGTCCCCTGGAGTTCCCTCTCTTAGGTGAGAGGCAGGACTCCCTGTCTGGTAACATGAAATTTCATGAAGAAAACAAGTCCAGTGCTTTGAGTCTGGCTCTATAAAAATGATTGATAAAAAGCAATTCATTCTTTTACTCAGCAAAGATTTACTAAAAAATTATACCATTTAGGAATAAACATGGTTTTGGGTAGCTTTCAGGCAGCAAATTTGTTTTCATTTTTGGTGATTTTAAAATTTTAGGTCCTCACAAAGTAGTAGGCATAATTTTTATTTTGCTGGAAGGCTTAGTACAGTGTATGACCAGTTGGAAAGAATCAGCCGTAATTGCAGGTGCAATCCTGGCTCGCCTGTGTTGAAGGTGCTCAGGGCTGGGTGATGGTCCTGCTTGTGGGCAGGGAGTTTCTAGAATTTAGACCACTGGTATTGTAAAGCCATTCTAGGGACGGGAACTTAGGCTCTACTGGGAGCCCCGAGCCTCTAGCTGATTGTTTCATAGATATCCAGAGTGGCTAAGAAGCTTTTAGAAGCCTGTGACATTGTGACCATTTCTGACCACTTCTTTCTTTTTTTTTTTTCTTGGTACCAGGGATTAAACCCAGAGGTGCTTTACCACGGAGCTACCACAGAGCTATCCCGCCCCTCAGCCCTTTTTATTTTGAGATAGGGTTTCATGAAGTTGCTCGGGGCCTCACTGAGTTGCCCAGGCTGGTTTTAAACTCTCATAATCCTCCTGCTGCAGCTTCCTGAGTTGCTGGGATCACAGGCGAGCACCACCGCACCTGGCTTGTGACCATTTCTTAACGTTGATGCCTGGAGAAGAAAGATAAAAAGCCGGTGACTCAGGGTCTCTCTCCAGCCCTGATCACAGATGTATGGTTTAGAGCAAAGTCACTTATATTTTTCAGAAGGCAATAACTTTTTTGGGGAGGTGGAGTACCAGGGATTGAACTCAGGGGCACTAGACCACGGAGCCATATCCCCAGCCCTATTTTTTTTAAAATATTTTATTTAGAGACGGCCTCACTGAGTTGCTTAGTGCCTCACCATTGCTGAAGCTGGCTTTGAACTCATGATCCTCCTGCCTCAGCCTCCCTAGCCATTGGGATTTCAGGCATGGGACACTGTGCCCAGCAGAAGGCAATAACTTTTAAGAGAAATATACTCTTGCCTTGGGACTGTTATTTATGACCCAACTCAAATTGATAATTTTATTTGGAAAATAAATGATTCCAAATAATAGTGTACTAAGAATAACTTTTGCATTTTTTAGTTTGCATAAAAATCTCTACTTAGCCATTTTTAAAAATTCATATTCTGTTTTTGTTGTTGTTGTTGTTTTGGTAGTGAAGATTAAGCCCAGAGGCGTGTTTTACTTGAAGAAACCTGTTTATTTTTATTTATTTGTATGCTCATTTTGCTATTTAAAAACATCTATCTATATAAATAAAAATTATCACATATGTAGTCTGTAGCAATTAATAATCTATGCCATATTTTTACCATTTTGTTTCTAACATAATCAATGTTAGAATAGGAATATGGCTGAATGTGTTTTTGAAAGTATATCTGTATCAACATAAGAATAGAAAACAGAATAGAATAATGAAGAGGGATGTGAAGGAAGAGTATGTTTTGTTTTGGAGTTAGGTTTTGCTGTGCTGCCCAGGCTGGCCTCCAACCCCTGGGCTCCAGTGATCCTCCTCCCTCAGCCTCCTAAGTAGCTGGGACTGCAGGCAGGCTCCACTGTACTGGGTTTAGAAAGAATACTTTTTAAATGTTTAACATTGAAACCACATTTCTTTCCTGCTGGACAGTTTTGTCCTCATCCGTATGGCCCAGAATCAAGCAGAGCAATCTCCTGGTGCACAGTCGCAGAGCAGATGCCCTGACTCCTCTGTGTGCCGTGAGCTCTTGAGAGCAGAGAGTGGGTCTCACTTGCCCTCTAGCCCCGAGTCCCCTCAGCACATGGACTTGTGGGCTTGGGGCCTTTTCTTACCTGTGTAAGTCACTCTGGGTTTGGAGCTGAGCCGGATCCCCTATTCATGGACAGCTCATCTTTGTGGTGGAGGAGGATGGGCTTGTGGTTGGCACCACAGGACAGGAATTTTCTCTGGGTTAAAATAATTACCAACAATAAAAACCAACAGCTCAGTTTCTTGAGCGTCAGCGGCCGGTGGCCCGCACTGGCGTAGACAGGCATGAGGGCGCACAGGTGGGGAGTCTCCCGACTGGGTGCTTGGTTACCATGACGGGTCCATGTCAAGTAGTCCATTTGGAAATGAGGTTGTGACATTTCTTCTGGTTTTGAAAACAAGGCTGGCAGGTTTGTGGCTTCGTGTATCTTATGTGACTTAAATTAACCAATCCAGTCCTCCTGTCAGTAACCCACTGTTGACGAGTATTTTACTCAAGCTTTACCTACCTAGTTCTCACAAAAACCTTGGGAAATGAGGGTGGAAATGAGTCGCAGGGTCACATGACCTCTCGAGGTCTTAGAGGTCATTGTGGAGGAGCGAGACCCTAGTCTATGTGACTGGAAAACTCGTTGCTCCTGGGGGCGGGCAGGGGAGGGCGTTGGAGTACTGCTGTGAAGGCTCAGCTCTGACCTTAGAGGTAACCTGTCCCTGCTCTTCCCTCAGGCATTAAAGACTACTCCAACTGGCCCACCATCCCGCAGGTGTACCTCAACGGCGAGTTTGTGGGAGGCTGTGACATTCTTCTGCAGATGCACCAGAATGGGGACCTGGTGGAAGAACTGAAAAAGCTGGGGATTCGCTCCGCCCTTTTAGATGAAAAGAAAGACCAAGACTCAAAGTGAGGGTGCTGGTCCCCTGGGCAGAGCCGCGGGGGCGCCCCCGGAAAGCCTTACCCTCGCCGTCTCTGTTCCCAGCAGCTGCTCGCGGCCCAGGCTCTTAAGCAGCGGGCGGTTTTCGCTTGACCCGTCTCTGGGCTGAGACCATCCTGTTGTGAACGTCCTTGTAACCACTGCACTGTAACCCTTCAACTGTTGTGTGATGATGTTGCTGGAAGCAAAATTTGTTCTTATATTGTCTTTTATTCTTTGCCTGATTCAGGGTCATGAATGTGTCAGTCTGCAAAGATAATATACCCCCAATTTTTTGGTAATTTCTTCTATTAAAGGAAATGACAAAGAAAAAGTTGTTAGAGTGGGGGCGTTGTTGTTTTTTTTAAATAAACTGCCAACACAGAGACAGCATGTGTGTGTGTTGTCAATCCTGAGGAGCACACATCTGTAGGATGTGGGTGCCTGCCGCCTTCTCTTTGCAATTAACTCTGTCAAGTGTGCTGTGGCGGCTGTGCCCCCCATTTCTCTAGGGCAGGTGGCAGTAGTAGCTTGGGAGGAGGTGGGCTGCCCCACTGCCCTGTGCCAGGCCGACTGCTATGATTAGCTTGGGAGAAGGCTTCCACCGTCCGTCCACCAAGGCATGGCTTTCAATGAGTATCTTATTCTTAAAAAAAGAGCCTTGATTAAAGAGGAAATCTGGTGTCTTGATAAGACTCACGGTGCTTCTGCATGCCCAGGCTGGCTGGAAGGAACCTGAGGGCTGCACCGAGGTGGGGGAGGAAAGCCCAGCCTGTCCTGGTGTCTTTGGCTTTGCAGGAAGTGGCCACACAGCATCTGCTTAGAAGTGCATCTTCCGGGGGGCAGAGGCAGGAGGAAGGACGCATCCTCCAGTGAGTGGCTGTCTCTCAAAGGCAAGCCAGGTGGGTTCCAGTCCCTACTTTTTTTTTTTTAACTTTTTAATATTTATTTTTCAGTTTTCGGTGGACACAACATCTTTATTTTATTTTTATGTGGTGCTGAGGATGGAACCCAGCGCCCCGCGCATGCCAGGCGAGCGTGTTACCGTTTGAGCCACATCCCCAGCCCCCAGTCCCTTCTTTAGCCTGCTGAGCCCCCTTGAAAAGTGGACTAAAGTGGACTCCCTCTGGGAGGTGGCCTGCCACCTGGGGGGATGGCCTCCCTGGGGCAGGATCTGCTGGGTCCCCTTAGCCACTGTTCCTGCTGCCGACCTCACTCATAGGCTTTGGGATTCCCCCAGGGAGCGGAAAGAAAGCTGTAGCCTGACCCTCACCTCACTGGGGACCTTGGCCCAGACAGAGGACTGGCCCTTGCCCCTCACCAGCCACATGGCGAAAGCGGCTCACTCTCAGGAGGTTTTGATAGCACTTGTTCACACAGCCCTTTGTGTCTGTTGCAAGCTTGGCTTGTGTGGGATCGTGGGTGGAGGAGGTTGGTACTCTAGGGGGACCTTTGCTCCACTGGCGCTCAAGATCTTGCCCATGCTGCCATCCAGGTTGTGACCTTGTTCTCCGGAAAGAATGGCAATGACAAATCACTTCACACAAGCGCCAGCCTGTGGGTCATGTACATCAGGCTGCAGAATCGTCCCTCACCATCACACCTGGTGTGTAGCAGGGGGCTTTCCCACTGGGCTCCTTTGGCTTTCCCAGAATCTGTCTCTATTCCCTCAGAGCTCATTTTGAAAAAGAAAAGTGATGAGAAACATATTGGCAAGGAAACGTCAGTGTACTTCTGGAACGTTACTGGGCCCAGGAGGAGGCTGCCCGGTGAACGATGGGACTGGTGCTCATGAATCACAGCAAGATCCTATCAAAGTCTCCAGAGAACTGGGAAGTTCAAGGAGCCACTGAGCTCTCAGAAGTGTAATGTTCTTTCCAGAAGATAATTAGTAATTTTTTCTAAATCCTTAACAAGTCTTTACCAAGTGGAAAATTAAAGATGCTATCTAATGTGAGCTTGGACGATGCTGACGGCCTGTGAGGGTCTGTGAGATTAGCATTCACCATGAGAAAGAGCAGCGCCTGCAGGCTCCCGTGCAGACCTCAGTGCTGCACAGCGCCTCTGAAGATGCAGGCGGCTTCCCCGGGTCCAGCATGTACTTTGGCCCTGCTGTCCTGATTGTACTAGATTTTCCTCACAGCTCCTAACTCATGGTGTTAGACCCTTCAGAGATACATGAGTTTATCTTAGAAGCTCAAGCATTTTTATGATTTCAGGCAGTTTTTGTTAGATTCTTAGACTGGCAGTTAACACAGACACTTCATCTGTGCTATAACTTTTGGAACTATTTTAAAAAATAACTCTTGTTGGTGCTGGGACTTGAACCATGGCTTCCTGCATGCTCCCTCTGCGCCCACCCCCAGCCAAGGTGACTAAGGTGAGTTTCTGGCTCTACTGAATCACATGTGTAGATCTGGGGCCTGAAGCTTTCCTATCATTAAAGCTGTCAAGCCAGTTTAAGAAAACTCTTGCTACATCCACTAAGTAGTTTACTTGAAAATGTAGTGATGAGTAGAATCTCAAGAAGTCATTCCCTATTGTCTGTGGCAGAGATCACGCTGAGGGCACAGGAGTGACGTCTGTGTTGGCAGGGTTTTGTTGGATGACTCAGTTGTGGGTCAGAGAGCTTTATCTTAGTTAATGAGTCACTGAAGAGAAGAGATACATCAGGGCCTGATCACACAAAGCAGATTATTTTTATAAGTCTTCAAAGACATATAATATTCCACTTCGGAATTGTTTAGTGATTGTGGCAAATATATATATATATCTCCCCCAGGGGATCCTCTATCACTGAGCTACATTCCCAGCCTTTTTTCTTCCTTTCTTTATTATTTGGAGCCAGCGTTCTCACTAAGTTGCAGAGGCTGGCCTTAAACTTGCAATTCTCCTGCCTCAATTTCTTGAGTTGCTAAGATTACAGGCTGCACTGCCACGCCCTGCTAAAAAACAGCTTGAAGGAAACCTGTGAACAACATAATAGCTGATTATCAGAGACAGGGCATGGGGAAGGGAGGGGCTGGTTTAAGGTCCAGGCACTGGCAGAGACTGCAAAGTGACGACGATGGATGTGTCTGAAGTGGCATTTCTGTCTTCAGTTGAACAGCAGCATCGCTAGTAAAGCCGTGTGGAGAGTTTGCAGTCTTGAGCATAGAGGGGGACAGTTTTCTGGGCCGTTGCTCTGGAGCCCAGTGCAGTGGGGCTGGGGGCAGGATGGCCTGCAGACACCTCTCTGGCCATTCCACTCCCCGCTCAGAAGCCTCCCAGGGCTCCTGGTAGGCAGTACACAGAAGTGTGCCTTCTACCCCAGAAAGCCTTCCCTGACCTCCCTGCCAACGGACTCCCAGGTCTGCTCCACGGCCTCTTTCTCTTTTATTTGGCTTCATTCAGGAATCCCCTGTGGCCAACATCCGTAGTGCTCCCCGAAAACATGTAAAAACACGACTGGAGGATTTCCTTCCCTCCTGCCTTCCAGATTGGCCATGACTGGTAGACAGCCACGGTTTACCAGCCTTGCAGTGTCTCGTGGGAGCTAAGAGCAAGGCCCTGGCTTTGTGCTCTGGTCTTCCTGGGTGTGTGCCTGTGTCACTGACCTCAGGCAGGTCAGTCACCTCCTTTTTCTACCTTGGGCTTGTTAGGAGCTTAGTAAGGTCCTGTCTATTGAGGACATGGCCCGTAATGAGCTCTTAGTCCAGTTACGTAAAAAAAGCTGCACTTTGTATTATCCTCTGCCATTCACCACCACTGAAGGCTTTGAGGGAGTACAAATAGTCCATGCCTATTAAAATTACCATTGATAGTGTTTGGTTGTCTCTGAACACGGAGGTTCATCTTTGAAGGTATGTGACAAGATTTAATACAGATATCATGTCATCTCAGCTGCTCTAGGGGACAGAGGGTGTTCAGCCAGAAAGATTTCCTATAAATTATTTTCTCAAGCATATAGTTTGACTTACTGATTTTCATTTTTTAAAATATGACTTACACTAGATGTGGTGGCGCATACCTGCAATCCCAGTGGCTCAGGAGGTTGAGGCAAGAGGATCACAAGTTCAAGGCCAGCCTCAGCAACTTAGTGAAGCCCTAAGCAACTTAATGAAACCCTGTCTCGGAATAAAAAATGAAAAGGGCTGGGGATGTAGCTTAGTGGTAAAGCGCCTCTAGGTTCAATCCCCAGTACCAGTGAATGAATGAATACAACTATATTTCAGACCACATTGGAAAGTCTTTTGTGACCTGATATGTTAGGCTTTTATTGTGTGGAGTTAATGCTTGAAAGAACACAGCTTAACCTTGAGGTGATCCTAACTCATCAGCAGGGATTATGATTTGGGGATCTACTGAACCTCATTAGCAATTCTTTCAGAGATACAGTTTGCCAGAAAAGAAGGTAGAAATGTCTCCCAGTTTGGGAGGATCCAAGATGATGGGCCAGAGGGAGGCAGCATTCTGTGTTGCTCTATGACCTGGGACTCAAGTAGTGAGAATATTGCTTCTCTGTGAGCGATATTCCTGCTTCTGCACAGGAATCACAGCCACTGTGCTGTCCAGGGCTTCAGGCCTTAGCGTCAGAGTAGGTCGACTTGCCCACCCAGACTACCCGAGCGGGACCTCAGCCCCCATGCAGAACTTTCTGCCACCCACCTGAGCAGAAATCACAAATGCCACTCCCACGCAGGACATCTGGCAGCTTTCCACACACAGGAACTCCAGCTGCCACTCCTGTGTGGACCCCCATCTACCAGTGTGGGGCTCCCCTGGTCGCTTCCATCTTGGGACTCCACAGCAGGGAGATAGTCCCCTACGTGCACTGGCCTGCCTGCACCCAGGAACTTCACCCAGGCTCTGAAGTCAGCCAACTGCATGCCACAGAGCTCGGCTCTGAACTCATCCTCTCCAGTGCCATCGCTAGGCTCCCCACACCCAACCTGACACCCCACCACTGAAAGCAGGCGCCTCCATCTTGGGTCACCTTCATCACCATTTTCAGTGTGGGCAACTCCCAGTGTGGAACTCCACCTGGCCAGGTACCCAGTTTCTAACACCCCTCTCCCCAGCAGCCGCTAGCCAGGCACAGTGACACCCTGGTTACCTTCACCATCCTGAAGGTGGAGTTGCCAGCTAACAGCAGATGACCCGACTATTGGATGAGAAGGGACGCAGGAAAGATACTCATCTCCAACAGAAACAATCCCTTTTTCTTCCTTCAAGATTTTTTTGTTGTTGTTGATATTGTTCTTCTCCATCCCTATTCTCCTGTCCTCACATCCCCAACATATGTGAAACCAAGTACGTTTCATGAATTAGGATTTTGAGGACTGGGACATCTGAATAGTATATTACAGTTGTGTTATATTCTTTTTTTCTTTTTTCCCCCACCAATTTCTACTATTTTAACATTTTTTTTGTTTTTCTTAATATATATGTGTATTCGTCTTATGTACTCTACTGTCTTCCCACTTACTTGTCTACACAAAATTACTTCCTCTCCCTTCTCCTGCTACTAATCTTGCTCTTTAGATTTCTCTTTCACACTTCCTAAGATATAACAACTCTATATCCTCACGTCCTACCTCCTCAGCATATAATCCTATTCCTCACCCTCGGTTCTTTGTCCACCATCAGAAATAGAAGGGAAGACACACAAGCAATGTGAAAAGACAAGGGAAGAAAGTGCCCCAAACAAATCAAGATTCCACATTATTAGAAGCCATGGCCAGCACAGCAGAGGAAATTACAGAGAAGGAGTTCAGGATGTTCAAATGTTCCATGAATTAAAGGATGATATAAGAGAGCAAATAAAGGCAGACAAAGAGCTACATAAACAAATACAGGAAGGAAAGATTACTTCAATAGGGAGATAGAGGTTCTAAAAACAAAAAACAGAAATCCTTGAAATGAAAGAAACAATAAACAAAATTAAAAGTTCAGTTGAAAGCATCACCAACAGATTAGACCTCTTGGAAAACAGGACTTCAGACAATGAAGACAAAACATATAATCTTCAAAAGAATGTAGTCCATACAGTGAAAATGGTAAGAAACCATGAGTAAAACATTCAAGAAATATGGGATAGCATAAAAAGACCAAATTTAAGAGTTATTGGGATAGAGGAAGGCATAGAGGTCCAAACAAAAGGAATAGCTATCCAATGAAATAATATAGAAAATTTCCAAACATGAAGAATGAATCGGAAAACCCAATTCAAGAGGCTTATAGGATGCCAAATGTACAAAATCACAACAGATCATTACCAAGGCACATTATAATGAAAATGCCTAACATACAGAATAAGGAGAGAATATTAAAAGCCAAGAGAAAAAGAAATAAGATTACATATAGGGGGAAACCAATTAGATTATGTGAAGATTTTTCAACCTAGACCCTGAAAGCTAGAAGATCCTGGAACAACATATATCAAGCTCTGAAAGAAAATATATGCCAACCAAGAATCTTATATCCAGCAAAATTAAGCTTTTTTATTTCATTTGATAATGAAATAAAAACCTTTCATGATAAACAAAAGTGAAAAGAATTTACAACTTGGATGCCTGTACTATAGAACATCCTCTGCAAAATATTCCATGAAGAGGGAATGAAAATCAGCAAAGGAAGGTATTAAACTAAAGGAAAAACTAATCAAAGGAGAAACCAGTCAAGTTAAATACCAAAAGTAAACAAAAATGGCTGGGAATACAAATCATGTCTCCATAATAACCTTGAATATTAATGGCCTAAACTCACCAATCAAAAGACATAGACTAGCAGATAGGATTTTTTTTAAAGACCCAACAATATGCTGCCTCCAAGAGACTCATAGGAAAAGACATCCACAGACTGAAAGTGAAATGTGGGGGAAAACCATACCACTCACATGGACTGCAGAAGCAAGCAGGGGTTTCCATCCTCATATCAAATAAAGTAGACTTCAAGCCAAAGTTAATCAAAAAGGATAAAGAAAGATATTTCATACTGCTTAAGGGAAGCATATACCAACAAGACATAAATATAATAAATTTATATGCCCCAAACAATGGAGTGTCTATGTTCATCAAACAAACTCTTCTCAAGTTCAAGAGTCAAATAGATCACAACACAATAATTTTGGGTGACTTTAACACACCACTTTCACCACTGGATAAGATTGTCCAAACAAAAGGTGAACAAAGAAACTATAGAACTCAATAATACAATCAATAAATTAGACTTACCTGACATATATAGAGTATTTCATCCTTCAATGAATGAATACACTTTCTTCTCAGCAGTACATGGATCCTTCTCTAAAATAGACCATATACTATGTCCCAAAGCAACTCTTAGCAAATATAAAAAAGTAAAGGTACTACTCTGCATTCTATTAGATCATAATGGAATGAAATTAGAAATCAATGATAAAATAAAAAAATAAAAGCTACTCCAACATCTGGAGACTAAATAATATGCTACTGAATGAACAATGGCTTGCAGAACACATCAAGGAGGAGATTAAAAAATTCTTAGAGGCGAATGAGAACACAGATACAACATATCGAAATCTCTGGGACACTGTAAAGGTAGTACTAAGAGGAAAGTTCATTGCATGAAGTTCATTCCTTAAAAGAAGAAAAAGTCAATAAATAAATAACTTAAAATTACATCTCAAAGCCCTAGAAAAAGAAGAACAAATCAACACCAAAAGCAGTAAAAGATGGGAAATAATTACAATCAGAGCTGAAATCAATGAAATTGAAACAAACAATTGAAAAAATTGACAAAACAAAAAGTTGGTTCTTTGAAAAAATAAATAAAATTGACAAACTGTTAGCCATGCTAATGAAGAGAAGGAGAGAGAAAACTCAAATTACTAATATATATGATAAAAAAGGAAATACAGAAGATAATTAGAAATAATTTTGAAAACTTGCACTCCAATAAAATAGAAAATATTGAAGACATTGACAAATTTCTAGAGTCAATGATTTGTCCAAATTGAATCAGGATGATATACACAATTTAAACAGATTAATTTCAAGTGATGAAATAGAAGATGCCATCAGAAACCTACCAACCAAGAAAAGCCCAGGACCAAATGGATACACAGCCGAATTCTACAAGACCTTTAAAGAAGAACTAAAAACAATACTCTTCAATTTATTTCAGGAAATAGAAAAAGAGGATTTTCAAACTCATTCTATGAGGCCAGTATCACCCTGTTTCCAAAACCAGGCAAAGACACATCAAAGGACGAAAACTTCAGACCAATATCTCTAATGAACATAGATGTAAAAATTCTCAACAAAATTCTGGCAAATTGAATAAAAAAACATATCAAAAAGACAGTGCACCATGATCAAGTGGGGTTCATTCCAGGGGTTCAAGGTTGGTTCAACATATGGAGATCAATAAATGTAATTCATCACTTCAATAGACTTATAGATAAGAACCATAGGATCATCTCAATAGATGCAGAAAAAGCATTCAACAAAATATAGCACCTCTTCATGTTCAAAACACTAGAAAAACTAGGGATAACAGAAACACATCTCAACATTGTAAAGGCTATCTATGCTAAGCCCCACACCAACATCATTCTAAGTGGAGAAAAATTGAAAGCATTCCCTCTAAAAACTGGAACAAGACAGGGATGCCCTCTTTCAACACTTCTATTTAACATAGTTCTTGAAACACCGGCCAGAGCAATTAGACAAAAGACACTAAAGGGATACAGATAGGAAAAAAACTCAAATTAGCACTATTTGCCGACAATATGACTTTATACATAGAAGACCCAAAAGCTTCCACCAGAAAACTTCTAGAACTAGTAAATGAACTCAGCAAAGTAGCAGGATACAAACTCAACACCCACAAATCGAAGGCATTTCTGTGTATCATTTCTAAAGAAATCTGAAGGAGAGCTTCAGCGGTTGCTCAGTTCCCATACAGGTAAGCTGTGATCCTGGGAATTAGCAGGATCTGTCATTACTTTATTTAGAAGTAAAAATACCTCTAAACTTTGGCCCATGATTCCTAAATGAAGTCTCCTTAGAACACCATGAAGCTTTTCCTTACTACAACACCTAAGATAAAGAGAAAAGGCCTATTTGGGCTCACAGTTTTGGAAGTTCCGGTCCACGATCCACTGGCCCTATGACTCTGGGCCTGTGTGGGACAGCACGTCATGGCCAGAGTACAGTAGAGCAAAACGGCTCAGCCTTTGCCACAGACACCCCGTGACCTAAGGACTTCCCACTAGGCCACACCTTTTGCGATCGGGTCTCAGTGCTGCCTAGGCTGGGCCCACACTCATGATCCTGTTGCCTCAGCCTCCAAGGAGCTGGGATTGACAGGCAGGCACTACCGTGACCCCTAGGCCACCTCCCAATAATGCCACTCTGGAGACCAAGCCTTCACTCCCTAGACCTTTGGGGGACTCTCAAGTTCTAACTGTAGCAGTGACTCTTGGGAGAGCAAAGCATTCTGTTACAGAGGTGAGGTTAAGGGACAATGCCAGGCTTCAGTTTTAGTGGACTTTGAAAACATCTGTGTGGTAGGATGTTTGCACCCTAATCCCAGAATCTGTAGCTGTTTTGCCTGGGACCTTGTGGATGTATTTGAACTCAGGATCTGGAGATAGGGAAATGAGCCTGGATCACCTGGGCGGGTCCAATAGCTTCCTTAGAAGGGGAGGTAGAGGGGAGAGTCAGGGGTTAGTCCAAGGGCAGCAGAGATACAGCTGTGAAGATGGAGGAAGGGGCCGCGTGCCGGGGATTGCAGGTGGTCTGCAGGAGCTGGGAAGAGCTGGGCAGCAGTTCTCCCCTGGAGCCCCCAGAAGGAGCACAGGCCTTGATTTTGGTCGAGTAAAGTGGATTTTGGACTTTTAACCTTGAGAACTGTAAGATGGAAAGTTGATGGTATTTAAAGCTATGAGTTTGAGGTCACTGGTGACAGCAGCCACAGGAAGTGACTATAACTACTTTCTTGGGTTTTTATGGTAGACACCACTTGGTACGAGCAGATGGGTGGGAGGTCAACAAATTTTGCATTACATCTCCAATTTGCTCCTCACAGAAGGTAGGCAGATGTGGGATACCAGTTCCTCTTTTCAGATGATGACTGTTTCCAAGAGGTCAGGCCCCTTCTCCAAGTCCCTGCCCAGTGGACTAGAATTTGAGCCATGATTCCTTTTGTTTTATGTTGTTTTTTTACAGTCCTGGGAATTGAATCTAGGTAGGGGTCCTCCACTACTGAGCCACATCCCAGGCCTTTTCATTTCTTGAGACAGAGTCTCTCTAAGTTGCTGAGACTGGCCTTGAACTTGTGTTCTTCCTGCCTCAGCCTCCTGGGCTGCTGGGGTTTAAGGCATGCACCATGCTCTTCACACTTTATCACACCCTGGAGACTAAATGAGCACATCCAGGACAGCAGTGGAACAGCTCTGTGTGTGTGTGTGTGTGGGGGGGGGGGGGTGTCTGGGAAGGGGCTTCCTGCAGCCTGGCAGGAAGAACTTCTCTCACCACCCTGATCTGCAGTTCCCTGGGAAAGAACTGGGGCGACCAGGCTATTTGGACGTTCCCCCGGCTCCAACTCCAAGTATGTTAGAGGTGGCACGTCATTGTACCAGATCAGTGCAGTGGGACGGGCCTGGTTGGGCAGAGACAGACAGACAGACAGTCAGTGTAGATTGTTCCTGGGGAAAGCACCCAGGCTCCCTGTGGTGTGTGGACATGTGGCCAGGCCAGAGTCCCACTGGACTTACTTGGTGAAATTTCAAAAGCAGGAAGTCACCATGGTGCTTTGCAGAGGGGCTCCTGAAACCTGGGGACTTCCCTTCACTTTCACCTGACCTCAGCCACAACCCTGGCCTGTGTCCTTTCTGCACATACTCTGAGACACCTGCTGTCCTGAGCCCTCTCTTCCAGCAGTGTCCTTCTGCCCAGCCCTTACTTATGACCTCCTTCCTCTGTTCCCCCAGCCCTTCCCTTTGTCACAGTTGTCCTCTTGTCCCCTTTGGCTATTGGTACCATGGTCAGATAAGTATAGTTTTGCTTTTTTTTTTGCAGGGTACTGGGGATTGAACCCAGGAGCCTACCACTGAGCTACATCCACAGCCTTTTTTGTTTTAAAATTTGAGACAGAATTCCACTAAGCTTCTAAGGGTCTTGCTAAGTTGCTGACCTTGAACTTGAGATCCTCCTGCCTCAGCCTCCTGAGTTCTGGTATTGGAAGGGTGCACCACCATGCCGGTATATGTTTTTATAATCCCGTTCACACCCTGGAGACTAAATGGTATATGTTTTTATAATCCCGTTCATTTGAATTTTTTAGCTGGTTAATTTTTACCTTAAACAATGCATACAGTTAGTCAAACAGTTAGGATTAGAAAAATAAACTCCTTTTTTATTTTTCAAGTGAATGGGTGACAGGGGTACAATTCATAGTAAGAAGCAGTTCCTTAGGACTGGTGAGGGGCGTGGCTGAGCAGGCAGAGAGCTCCACCTGATGGCAGAGCCCACATGGGCACCAGGGAAGCACACAGCAGGGGTCTCCTGGGCTAGGGTCAGCTCCTTTGCTGCCATCTCTAAGTCCCATCAAGGACAGCTCCTTGGTGATGGAGGAGATGTCAGTGTGCAAGTGACAAAGGTGGCCCCCGAGGCCCACTCTGGCCCCCTCCAGTTTGCTCCCCCTCCTGCAGGACAGTGGCTTCTTCACCCCTGGACTGGGCTACAGGTAACTGGACTCTGGGAACTCCCTGCCCCAGGGCCCAGAGCTGCTTCCAGGGCCCTTCAACTTCGACCCAGTCCACGTTCCCAAGGGAGGACAGCAGCTCACCATGCTACCCTGAGGGTGTGGGCTGTTGTGGGTGCTTCATGGAGGCCCTCTGGGCGCTGGCTGGAGTTGCTGGATGGAGAAGGAGGAGGACCGTGGCCTCCAGCCTCCTCTGTACTGTCCCTGTCCATACCCATTAGAGGCGACCCCCTTGGACACTTGTACTTCAGCACTTTGTAAGCTGTTGCAGGGTTTGGGGTTTACCCAGCCACTTCCTGCCAGATGGGGCTTGTCTCAGTGTCACCAGGTTCTTTTTGCAGGACCTTGCAGTGAAGGACGGTCAATAATGACGTGGGATAGTCCTGGCCAGGATCTCTGGCCGCCTTGGTTTCCCAGGCAGGAAACCATTTCAGGTGTAGAGCGCCCCCTACAGCCAGGCGGGTGTGTTGGTGTTTGGAAGGGTGGAGGATGGAGGGGCCCAGAAAGGCAGGGGTGAAACCCTGAGAGGTGAAGGGGAGCCAGAGTGGCCACAGCGGTGGCCTTCACACCAGGCTTGCTTTTAACTCTGTGTGGAGTATGGAGGGAACACCAGGGGGCTCGGCCAGAGACCCCCCTGGAGGCAGGGAGCTGTCCTGGGAGTTGGAGAACTGTTTAGGGGAGCTGAGGACCCTGGGCTCTGAAGCACCCCATGGAGTCATAAGGGGGCAGAGTGACACCCTCCACCCCTCCCTAGCCGCTGTCACAGGAGGGTGGGAGCTGAGGCTCCAAACCTCTGTCTTTGTGTCCCAGTGAGAGAAAAATTTGAAGTCAGACTCACGAAGCCAAGCAGGAGAATTTGAGTGTAAGAGACAGAACAGGGAGGCTGACGCAGGGAGCACTCCAGAGAGCGGGCCACCTCCCAGCAGGGGACAGCAAAGTGCTGCCTCCTAGTCTGTTGCTGTATGATGTTGACCAGGAGAGCTGGGGGCCACCTCTGCAGTCCTCTCCAGTCAGATGTTTATCTCCCGCATGGTGGACGGGGGAGTTTTGACCCTAGTTGGTCCTCTCTGGAACTGTCAGGGCCAGCACCCCATTCAGGGTGCTTGATTCAGGGGGGCTTCATCGACAAGTCAGTCCTATGCTAATGAGGGTGCCGGGGCCCATGACCAGGCAAACTTGACCCGAGTGCACTTGACCCTGGCTGCTGAAGACACTTCCCCTCTGGTACCCATGGAGGAGCCCAGGGCCGTGAATCCTGGCTCTGCAGTGGTCCCCGTCTATTCTCAGGGTTAGTGCACCTCTTATCTTTCTGCAAGTGACTGGATTGTTCATCTGCCTTAAAAGCATTTTAAAGAAAACTGGATCCCCTGCCAACTTCTTGGTTTGGATTCCACTGCTCGTTACCAGGACCCAACCCCGCCCGAGCGCTGGGCACACCCGCTGCCCTGCCAGGGCTCCGCTGGGTTCCTCCAGGGCCCTCAGACTTTAGGGCATGAGGCTCCCTTTCCCGGTTGCCCTGGACGGTGGTCCTTCCGGCCGAGGAAAGTGAAGCTGGCCCTGGACTCCCTGAGCAGGTGACCTGGCCTCGCCCGCCTCTGCCCTTGTCTTTGCTTCAGGCCTTGGGGTTCCTCTGGCTGGTGCTGGGTCGTACCTGGAGGGACTCTGCTCCATTTGGAGTTAGACCAGCTGTAGGGGGCCCTCGGCAGGCCCTGCCATCTTGGCACATAGCTGGTGGAACCGCGGGCTTTCTTCTGGCTTGTCCTGGGGTGTGTGCCCAAAACAGGTCTCACCAGCTGGTGGCTGCCTGGGGCTCTGGGGAGAGGCAGGGATGGCCAGAGGGCTCGCTGCTGATGTCCACCTACACACAGGTCTGAGCTGAGTAGGTGCCCGCAGGAGCCCTGGACTTGGGGTCCATCATGCCAACTGGTCTCGTCTCCTGAGTCCCACAGCCAGCAGTGTGGGCTGCAGGGAAAGAACCTGCCACCTTCCCTCGTGAAGTGAGAGGGGAATTTCTGAGCGAGGCGCCTGGGAGTCGGCCGTCAAGCGTTAACCGGGGTCTCATGTGCTCCAAGCCCTGCTGGCTTCCGAGAGCACTGGCCTTGGACGTGCTGCTGGGAGATAACCCCGGGCCCTGGGGTGCCTGCTCGATAAGAGCGCTCTCCATGCCTGGGGCCGGGGCCTCTGTAGCAGTTTGACTCTGGGGTGGGGGTGGCAGGAGGCCAGTGGTTCAGGCCAATTGGGGCATTGCCTGGCCTTGTGGCTACCCCCAGGGAAAACCCTGGACACCTGGCTCAGCTTCCATGGTTGCTGCCCCTGGCAGAGGTCACACACTTGCTGACAGAATCGTGTGCCCCAGGATTCCATTGGTGGGGGGCAATTGGGAGTTGCTGCCCGGCCTCTCAGGGGCTCTGCCCTCTGCACTTTCACCTTGGCTTTAGAAGGTGTGTCTGAATCCTTTCACTCTAATCACCCATGTTACAGATTTCTGAGTCCTGTGGACTCTCTTAGTGAATCATTAAGCCGGAGGTAGTGGTCTTGGGAACTTCCAACTCAGGGGACAATGTCCCCCTGGCTGGGCTTGGTGGCTCCAACCCTTCTCTAAGAGCAACTATTTCTTGGTAGTCTTTGACCAATCACCTCCCCCATTACCAGGCCAACTCATGACCCGTGGGCCCAGGGCCCTACCCAGGTGCCCTATGCCAGGTGGGTGGAGACTGGACCTCTTAGGCCAAGTCCTTTCTGAAGCCTCAGGAATGCCCAGGACCTCAACGCACAGAGTAGAGGCCCTGACTCCGCACACTGAGCCCCGGCCCCCTCGCCTGGATCCCTTCTCACGCCCACCCACTGAAGCCCACCCTGCATCTCCACACCTCTCCAGGGCCACCCGAGAGAGGAGGAGTTCCAAGCCCTCTCTTCCACCTGCCCAGAGTCGGCATGTGAGCTGGATCTCCTGCCTGGGCCAGCGTCCCTGGCAAAGCCCTCTCACCTCCGTGCCACAGGGTAACCCACCGTCATCCACACGCCCAGTAGGGAGGACTGTAGGGGGAAGGTCTTGTAGTTTGGGCAAACTGCTTTTCTCTGCGGCCTTTCCATCTAGTCATTTAATTAGTGGCTTACATTTGAAGACTCCATTCAAGGGGTCCCAGAGATGAGCAGAGCTGGCCAATAGAAGCCCTGCTTCATGACAGGGACTTGGGCTGACCCAAACTGAGAAGTACAGAAACGAGCTTGCCTAGCTGTTGAAATCCAGCTTAACTGGGATTGCTTATGTTTGTAATGTAAAGCTAGCCATTGTTCTCATTTTTCCCAGTGAGAGGACTTAAAAAAAAAAAAGATTAGAAAGTTGAAATATAAAACCCTTTATGGATATAGATGACAGTCAAATATGTTAAATATATAGTACTTTAATCATCTTAAATGTATGTTAACATATATTTGAAATTTTGCCAATGAGAACCCTGAGAAACAGAGATGAGTAATTTACCCAGAGACACCAGCTGGAAAAGTGAATTGAAAGAAATAGAATGTACACCCATGTAGTTGGCTTCAGAGCCCACAATGCTAACCACTGCACTGCTTATCTTATCTAGTTATAAACACATAAAATCTCAATTTATAAACATCATTTTTCCTTTTTGTACCAAGGATTGAATCCACGGGTGCTTAGCAGCAGAGCTACATCCGTAGCCTTTTTTATTTTTTATTTTGAGTCAGGGACTTGCTAAGTTGCTGAGGCTGGCTTTGAACTTGTGATCCTCCTGCCTCAGCCTCCTGAGCTGCTGGGATATAGGAGTGAGCCACCATGCCTGGCCATTACCTCTTTCTTATAGTTCTTAAGACAACTGTTAAAATCCTCTACCTGCATTTCCAACATTCACGTCTTTTTCAGGACTGGAGCCACCTGTGACCTCTGTTCCAGGTTTTCAGAAGCAAGCTTCTCCAACTTTGCGATGTACACCAGTCGTGTAAGGATCTTGTAAGATGCAGATTCCGACTCCATTAGTAACAGGTGCCCAGGTGGATGGCTCTGCAGCCCCACGGATCCTGGTCCAGGAGCTCATTTCCTTGCCTTTCCTCTCCGATTTTCAAACAGTCTGGAATCTGTGTAGGGCCACTCCCTGGGGATTTTATTTTAAGTACATTAGGATGCTCGAGTTGCTCCTTTTTCCTGTAGGTCTTTAGCCAAGGCCTCTGTGGTATAATCACCTCTCAGTTTGCCTTTGAAGGCTGTGAACAGTGATGGTGGACATTCCAGCTGCGACTGTGGATTGTACCTGGTCGACTATGGATTGTACTTTGGGCCAAACTAACCAGCCCTGAGGGTGTTCAGGCTAACATGGCTTCCCCAGAAAGAGCAGGTATTTAAACGCAAGGAATTGAAAGATGACTTGTGCTGTGAGGATTTGCAAGGGTTCAACTGTAAGGGTGATTCCTTCAAGAGATGATTTGGGGACACTGCATCTCATTAATTTAGGTCTTTTGCTTATGGGTCTCCGCCGGGCCAAGTGTTCGCAGTGCCCTGGCTCCAGGGCCTCCTCTGGCTCTGCAGCCTCGGGTCCAGCCTCTCTCTTCCTCCGCTTCCCTGGAAGACTCTTTCCTGCAGGGCGGCTCTCGTCCTGACTCAGGTCTTCACTCAGAGGCTCTCTCCACACCGGCAGGAGGCAGACCTCTCATTCCTCAGTCCAAATCATCTTTTATTGTTTGGTTTATTCATGACACTCGTCAATGCTCAAGGCAAGCCTGTGTGCTCAGGGGGACAGGCCTGTGGGGGGTGAGTGCAGCAAACCTGGGCACAGGCGTCCTGTACCTGTGTATTGTCAAAAGACAAAATGGCAACACTACAGCTTCAGGGTCTTCCTCGACTTCGAAGATGGATTCTAAAATCAGGGAAAACTTCACTTCATCAAATAGAAGGAATGTGTTCTCGTGGGCTGTGGGAAGCCGTTCTCGCATGTGATTGGTCACCTCCCTGACTGGGTGTGAGGTGTTCCGGCTAAACTGTGTCAGAACTAATCCCCACCCTTTCTAGGTGCGAGAGCCCATCCGTGTGGGGGTGTGATTGACCATTGACCCTGAGACCAATCACTGACCCTGACCTTGGAATGCTGTCCCCCTCGACCTTCATTGGATGGAATTTTCCCCTGAATTTCTTGTTCCCCAATAAAAGGCCACTCCCTGGCATGCTCTCTCTCTCTCCTGCTAGTCTCTTGTGTAAACCTCGCTGCCCCACCAGGTGGCTCGAGGCAGGAGACAGAGGGGGAGCCATCTCAGACCTGGTCAAAGAAAAAGGTAAATTGAGTTTATGAGTGTTTATTTTGATCTCACTAGTTAACTTCTATGCTTAGCACCTCTAGTATGAAGCTAGCGTGCTGGTGGCACGGTTGAGTGGGCTAAGCAGAGGGAGTAGGTTTAACAGACAGAGAAGTGCTGAAGGGAGCAGGAGAAAGGACAAAAGCAGATCGGCCATTTCCTCCTAAGGTGGGGCAGGGAGTCAGAGCTACAGGAAAACACCTGGCTGGCTAGCAAAGGTTTCCTTTTTTGAAAAGATTAACAGAGAACTTCATCATCAGACCGCCTGAAACTGCTCTGTTTGGGACTTGGTCCCCCTCCTTCCCTCCCTCTCCTCTTTCTCCTGTTTCCTAGACGCTCAGATCACTTAGTTTTGGTTTGTGACGTGGAACTTTAGTATCAGTGAGTCCGTTGGTTTTTAGTGAGGTCCATTGAGTCCAAGGGCAGGAGCCTGGTCCACAGCTTCTTGGGACTTTGATTTGATATCAAATGAGAGAGAGAGAGAGAGAGAGAGAGAGAGAGAGAGAGAGAGAGAGAGATTGTGTGTGTGTCTGTGTGTGTGTAAGGGTGACAGCACAGCTACCCATTGCCAGAACAGGATTCCCAGAAGGCATAAGCTGTGTCCATCTTCTTTTATTTGGTGCCAAATACATGTTTATTGAATCATGAACAAATGCTTGCTTTTTGTTTGGTCTGAAATGCTAAGTGGGGCCTTGTGTGGTGGTGATGCCTGTAATCCCAGCTGCTTGGGAGACGGAGGCAGGAGGATGGCAAGTTTGAAACCAGCCTGGGCAACTTAGTGAGACCCTGTCTTGAGATTAAAAAACAAAGACATGGGAAAAGGCTGGGGGTGCAGCTCAGTGGTAGAGCACCTCTGGGTTCAATCCCCAGCACCTAAAAATAAAAAGCTAAGAGACCCAAAACCTTGCATATTCTCGAATTGGACGCCATACAGTGAAATGTCATCATCTCACTGTCTATTAGATGCTGTTTTCTGAACGCTTTTCATTCCATGTCACACATGTCACACCACAATCAACCAGCAGATGGCAGTGTTTCCCTGGGAATGAGCCCGTCCCCTGCCCTGGCCTCCACCTGGCTCCCTGGGAAGGCAGGGGCTTCACCCAGGCACGTTCTCCACCTTCCTGAGCCCTCTAGGTGAAAAGAAAATCAGGCAGGTTTATGTGTCTCCAGGAAGAGCCCTGATTCCTCCATATTCCAGATTTCCTCTCAGGGACAGGAGTCCAGCTCCCTCCCAGACCCCTGGGTTTCAGGAGGGTGTATTTTGGCGCCAGGCAGCCATCGGATCAGAAGGCCTGGTATGTTGACAGTCTGTTTCCTGCTCCCCCACCCCGCCCCCCAGCAGACCAGACACCGGTGTTCCTCTTAGGCTGCTGTCTGGGGGACAAGGAGGAACTTTGGAATGAAAGACTGGTTCCCACAAGCTACTCAAGCTTTGAGCCCCACTTTCCTCCTTTGTAGAATGGGGATGCTCAAGTCACAATAGCTAAACTGTGGAAGCAACCCAGATGCTCCTCATAGATGAATGGATAAAGAAGCAGTGGTGTATACACAATGGAGTATTACTCAGCATTAAAAGAGAATAAAATTGTGGCATTTGCAGGTAAATGGATGGAGTTGGAGAATATCATGCTAAGTAAAGTTAGCCAATCCCCAAAAACCAAAGGCCAAGTGTTCTCTATGATAAGTGGGTGCTGATCCATAATGGCGGGGGGGCATGAGAAAAATCAGGGAAATTTGGGTAAAGGGGATGGAGAGTCGTGGGGGCAGGAAAGGTGGTGGAATGAGATGGATGTCATTGCCCTAGGTACATGTGTGACTGCACATATGGTGTGATACTGCACTGTGCACAGAGACATGAAAAGTTGTGCTGCAATTGTGTACAGTTAATCAAAATGCATTCTGCTGTCATATATACCTAATTAGAACAAATAAATAAATTTATATTAAAAAAGAATAGACCAAAGGCACAGGTAACCCGAGAATGTCCATTTGCTCATCTACAAGGCAAACAGATAATAGATGGATTTCCGCAGAGCAAGCGTAAACATAGGATTTGTAGAAGAGGCAGAGGAGGGGGGAAAGGCCGGCCCCAGGCCTTTGGAGACAGCCAACTTTGTTCTCCTTTTCTGGGTGAGGGGTGGAGTGGCTGGGAGTCAAAGGCTCTGCCAGGAGGGTGGTCCCAGTTGTCCACGGGTCTCCCCGAGAACCTGGGTCATCTCTGCCATACTCAGGCCAGGCCATCCCTGCTGCCCAGGATCCTTGGAGAGCACCTCCATCCCTAGGTTCACCGTTTCCCCCATCCACAGTGTCCTGTTGAGACAGAATTAAAGACAGGCAGTCAGTGCAGATATGCAGTTGGGTGGGATTGGGAGAATGGAAGCCAATTGGGTACCTGAAGTTAGAGACCTGCCTCTGAGGAATTGAAATGTTAATGCCTCCAGAGTCCTTCCTCCACTTGCCCCTGTCCAACCTGTGGCTAAGGAGGCCTGACCCAGGAATGGCCCCTCCCTACAGGGAGCTGTAAAAGTTGCTAATTAAGGGCTGCCTCCTGCCTGGACCACTCCATTTGCCTTCCCCACCCCCCACCCCCGCCGGTCCATCTGCTCCTCACCTTTTGGCCATCCCACCTGGGCCCTCTCCTGGACCTCGTATGCAGGAAGGAGAGAGATAAGGGGGAAGAAGACAGGAAAAGAAAGGAAGCCTAGGATGAATAACACGTCTCTAATGTTCAAACTTCAACACGTGGGGAAGCAGGACTCGTCACCGATAACTGGTGGTATCACTGTCTTTCTCCAGAAGGACCCCAAGGCTCAAAGGGCAGGTATGACAGAGCGCTGGAAAGTGCCGTGTCATGCATGCTTACACGCCACAGGTCATGGCCACCGGACCAGTTGCCCAGACAAGATGCTGTTTGCCTCCATCTTCTTCTGGTCCAAGAAGTGCTCCTGGGGTCTGCCCCAAGTGCCTCTTGGCTTGGTTCTCTGTGCCCTCCTTATCGCATCCCCACCCACCATCTAGGCTTAGAAGTGACTCACCTGCAGGAACGGCTCAGGATTCCCTTTGCACAAGAACACCAGGTGGCCCTCCAGGCACCCCTCTGGGTGTCTCCTTCACCTCCGTCTCCCTCACACCAGTGCTGTCCCTCTTGGCTGGCTCCAGGCTCTCCCTCCCTCCCTTGGGTCTGAGAACTGCTGTCCTCTTCGGGGGCTGGCTTCTCTCCTCAAACCTCCTCTCATCCCTCTGACCTCAGCTTGAACGCCCCTTCTGCAGGGAGCCTGCCTGGCCCCTGCAACAGTCCATCCCAGCCCAGCTCTTGACTCCTAGGCCCCACCTCCGCCCTCAGGGGGTTCCTTGTCTCTTCCACTGGCACGTGAGCTCCCAGAGGACAGGTGCACGTCCTCCTCCCCATGGCTCTCCAGGACCTGGCACTTAGTAGATGCTCAACAAAAACTGACTGGGTGGGAGAAGCCCCATGCTCTGCTTCCTGAGATGAAGGATGCTTTTTCAGTTCTCTTTCTCTAGTCAGAGCCATGAAAATGTGTGAATTGGAGGACATCGCTAATTTAGAAAAGTGTTGGAGTGGAAGCTATTATGGTTTCGGTCTTCAATGTTCCCTAAGGGCCACGTGTTGAAGGCTTGGTCTCCTGCCGGCAGCACTAATGGGAGGCCATTTAGGAGGTGTGCCCTTGAGGGCTCACGCAGCTCCTCCTGGTCTCTCTGCCTCCTGGCAGTGAGGAGGTGAAGGGTCTCTTCTGTATGCACTCCCACCATGATATAGTGCCACCACGGGCCCAAAGCAACAGGCCCAAGAAACCACTCACTGAAACCTCTGAAACCCTGAGCCAAACAAACCTTTCTTTCTCACGAGTGGATTTCTCTGGTATTTTGTGACGGAAAAGCTGAGGAGTGACGGAAAGAGAGGAGCCAAGCCAAGAGTGACGGAAAGCTGAGGAGCACAGAAGCCAATTGAAATTGGTGATGAAATTTGGAGAGATGGGAAAAAATCCAGTTGTTTGTAAGAAGGGAGAGGGCTGTGTAATGTCTGCTGAGCACATAAGGGTGGGGCTGGCAGGGGGTGGGAAGGCACAGGGAGGCTGGCCAGCTGTATGTTGAGGGCCCCGTAATTCCTCCCAGGACCTCCAGGGCTGACCGCCCTCTGAGGCCAGCAAACCCAAGGCATCCGGGCTTCTGTGGGGCTCCTGGAGGCCTGAGGGGCACACCCGGGCTGTCCTTTTCCTGTGGCGTCAGGAGGGGCCCAGGCCTGGTACCGGGGCATTTATGTGAATGTCTCGTGTTTATATGACTTGCCTGGTTATTTATGTACCGTATGCTCTAGAAAGGGACAGCTGGGCACAGCATGTGGCCTTATTTAGAAATAGGATCTTTGCAGACCTAATCAACTCAGATGCGGTCATACTGGATTAGGGTGGGCCCTAAATCTAATATGACTGCTGTCCTTAGAAGGAGGGAGAAGAGAACGACGCACAGAGAGGAAGGGAAGGGAAGGGAAGGCAAGGCCGAGGTGGAGGTCGCTGCTGCAGCCAGGGAGCCCAGGAGGGCCACTGCCACCAGAGGCTGGGAAGGGGCCAGGCAGGCCCCACCCAGTGCTGCAGAGGAGCAGGTGGACAGAGCCCTGGGTCACACTCCTGCATCCAGACCGTGAGAAAGCCATTTCCAGTCACTCAAATACACTGTAGTTTGGCTCCCAAAGGTCCATGCATTTTATAAAGTCTTGGTCCCCAAGGGAGGTGGGACCTCCCATGGGAGGTGGTGGGACCTCTGGGAGGTGGGCCTGGTTGGAGGTCTTCTGGTCATTGGGGATGTTCCCTAGAAGTGGCTATTGGAACGTGGTGCCCTCCCCTATCATTCCTTTCTCCTCCCAGCCATAAGGTGAACATTTTTTGCTTCACCAAGTACTACCACCATGATGCTCGGCCTTCCCACAGGCCCGAAGCAACAGTCCAGTTGATCACGGAGGAAATCTCAAAACTGTGAGCCAGAATAAAACTTTTGCCTTTATAAGTTGATTATCTCAGGTATTGTGTTACAGTACAGAAAGCCAGCATACCACTTACAGTGCCCTGGTGGCCCTGGGAACCAATACAGTGTCCAGGTAGAGATGTCAGGTTGGGGCTGGAAATGCAGGTCTAGAGCAGGCTTCAGGGCCATTGCAGTCACCCCCATGTGGAGGATGATTCACGCTTTGGGAATGGATGATGTTGCTGAGGAGTGTGGATGGAGAGAGCATGTTTGAGCCCAGAGCTTCAGCGTGAGGAAGGAGAGGAAGAGGAGCAGACAGGGAGATGAGGAGGGACCATGGGGGGAGGAAGCCAGGCTGTTCCTGAGGCCCAGGGAGGAGCTTCCTGCAGGAGGGTGCCATCAACAGGTGAGTGCCACCTAGGGGTCCAGGAGAAGGGGTGAGAGGGTCCCACTGGATGTAGCCCAGGGAGGTCCCTGGGGACCTGGCAGAGCCCAGGGGAGGGCGAGTGTGGAAGCCTTTTCCCGGGCTCTGCCGTAAAGCCGGGCTGAGTGTGGCTTCCTCTCAGAAGTCTCCCAGACCCATCTGCTCACAGCTGGCTCTGTCCCTCCTCCTGAGGTCACCAGCCTCATGCTGGGCGTGGCTGTGCATGTGCCACAGCACCACCAGGTCATCAGGCCTTTGGGCAGCACCACTGTGGGTGGTTAGGGGAGAGGGCTCGGGAGCCAGGGAGCTGCGTCCAGGTCCCCCCAACGACCTTGCTCCCTGGCGAGTGGCCTCAGTGAGCAGGTCCATGGGGCTCAGGCCTCCTTCCTGGGTCAGATGAGCTCAGGACACTGGGGCTGAGCCCTGAGGACACAGCACACAGATGTGTCCACAGGTGCCATTTTCCTTCATCCCAACACCGGAGGAGCGCTGGGCCAGCGCAGGTCCTCAGCTAGGACTGGAGAAACTGAACCAGAGAGAAGCTCAGGCTTTGCCTGTGGACCAGGCCTTACCCACCAGCCTGCAGCCAGCCCAGAGGAAGAAGGCCTCGTCCAGCGTCCCTGGGTTTCAGGTCCAGTGCAGACCACCGCCTGACAGCAGCCAGCTCAGCACTGGCTCCTGCTGGGCCCTGCTTCCCAGGAGGCTCCCCAGGGCTGAGCATTGGTAAGGAAGGAGCCTCTTCAATTCCACAGGCCAGGAGCAGGGGTGGGAACCCGAGTTCTTCCAAATGCATGTGGAGATCCACCCGCCAGCTGAGAGGCCTGGCCTGGGACCTGCAGAGATGTCAGGGAGTTTGTGGGGGCTCAGGTGCCCAGCTGAGGGGGGATCAGGGATGCTATCTGGGGATAAAGGTGCTGGACCCGACCCCTCCAGGAGGGGCTAGTTGAGAACCGCTTTGCTGACCAGCTTTTGTGTGTTCATGTGCATTTGTGGGGTTGGAGAGGACGACACTGAGCTCAGAAAGGACTGCTTTGGAGACTATGGCCCGAACCCAAGGTTCACATCCCTGATGCACTGAGCAGGGAGTGGGGAGTCGTGGGCTCCTCTGGCCACAGGGACAGTGGTGAAGCAGGCCAGAGACCCCCACCCAGAAGACCCTTGCCATAATTAAGCTTCTCCTCTTGTCGGATCAGTAGGATGTCTGCAGAGGTGATTGTGATTGACAGTTCCCTCTTTCTTGTAAACACCAGGTTTGCACACAAAAGGTGTGGCAGAGCAGTCTGCGAGCTTGGTGTACAAAAGATATTGTCTCTGTTTTCTTGGTAAATATTTATAAGATCCCCCGTCCGGCCTACAAAGACCTTTCTGGGAACTCAAAGAAAAGAAAAAATATGTAAACCTTCTTGGTAAATATTTATAAGATCCTCTGTCCGGCCTACAAAGAACTTTCTGGGAACTCAAAGAAAAGAAAAAAATATGTAAACCTCAAACCACTCCTCCCACTGGGAATGAAGTTCAAAAATTTTCTAGACTCTTGGTCCAGAGGAGAATTTCAGGCACGAGTCATACTCTGGACCTGGCTGCAACCAATAAACCTGCTTCCTGCCAGGTCCGCAGGTGTCCAGTCTCTTCTGTCCCATACATCAGTGATACAGGCAGGTGAGGGTTGGGCCAGGCAGGGTCCTGGGTGGCTCTTTCTCTTACTCACTGAGACCCTGGGCAAACCTCCCTCCTCCCTCTAACCTCAGGCTTTCTTCTGTAGAAAGGAATGAGAGTAAGATCAAAGCAGGCATTTGTGAGTCTTAAATAAAATAATGCCCCAAACAGAACCTGGCACCGTGGAAGCTTTGACACATATTGCCTGTTATATTCTTCTTGTTAAACTTGAACAACTACCAGAGATGAGCGTGACTTGTTTATAAGAAAGGTTTTTGGGAAATGAATTCTCCCCACCCGAGTTCCAAGCCCTCCTCATCCTAACTCCAGCATGAATTTGGGACGTTTGTTCAATGGCCAGGACTTTAGTTGGGGGGTGCTGTGTCTGAAATGTGGGGAAGGATCCTGACACCTTGGCCCAGCCACCCCACCTGCCCAGTGTGGGTCTGGAGGCTCTCCATTCATCTGTCAAGCATTTCTGCACACATGCTCCAGGCCAGCGCTGCGCCAGGTGCCTGGGACCCCTCAGAGAGCCAACCCAGGTCTGGACCCACCCTTGGGCGGCTAGTAAGAGCCAGGCCTCAACCAGATTGTCCCATGAGGTGCTGAAGGAACGGAGAGCTGGGTGTGGGTGGCCACGTAAGGCTTCCCAGAGGAATTCTAGCTTCTTGTGAGTTCAAAGGACACCCAGGATGAGCAGAAGGGACGCTGGCACACGAGGAAAGAGGAGGGAGGGGGGGCTGGACCTGCAAGCCCCTGTGAGACCCCCCCGCCTGTGACAGGGAGGGAAGGGTGCCTCTGTGACTGGGGCCCCTTGTAAGCAGGACTCAATGTGCACCAGGGCCACTAGCAGCAGCCCACACTGGCTGTGACTGCATGGTGAACAGGAGACCCCATCTCTTTAGACCTGGAGTGGGGCTGCAATCCCAGCCTCAAGGCCAGAGGGGGCAGACCCTACTCCTGCCCATGTGGTCCCAAGGCTGCAGTTAGCCACACAACAAGAATCTCATACAAGGAGGTCTTGCTCTTCTCAGTTCCGACAGGGTTCCTTGGTGAGACTCCCCGGTGTCTCCTAATATAGATTCATGGTCCCAAAGAACACTCGATTGAAGGCTAGCCATTGGGACCCTGTTCTGGCTCTGTGTGGTCCCTCAATCTCCCAGGAGCTGGGCAACTCCCAGGGCTGGTGGCCTGTCTGATTTTCCGTGTCCCTCATAACCAGCATGGTGCCAGGCAGGTGGTGGGACAAATGGGGTTGGAATGATTGACATCTAAAGACAATCAGGTGGGAGCCAACTGAAAACCAGGCACCTGTGGAAGGGTAGCTACATGGTCAGCTGAGCCCTAGACCTCCGCAAGGTTCTGTCTGTCACACCCTCTAAGACGAGAGCCCTCTCCACACTCATTCCCTGATGAATTTATTCTTCTTCGATGCATTCATACCTCATTAAAAAATGTGTGCATGTACAAGTGTGTGTGTATTTGTAATTATTGTCTTCCCCAATAGACTGAAAGCTCCACGAGGGAGAATTTTTTATTCTCTCTCTTTTTGGAGAAAAAAAACCCCATATTTATTTAGGAAAGCAGATACACATTCAAGGAGAATGTAGGCAATGGGAGAGACATTTTTTGGAGTAAAGTAAGAATTCACATTCAGGGGTGAATGCAGGCCATCTTCAGAGGGAGCTACCACAACGGAGGATTTTAAAAAACATTTTAAAGATGTCCTTTCGCTCTCTCTTGGCTGACATAAATTATTTTTTCATCCATCAATCTACAGTTGCAGCCTTGACTGTAATGTTCTGAGGCTGTTTTTAATAATTTTTCTTTTCAAGGGCTGGGGTGTATTTCAGTGGTAAAAGCATGTGCCTAGCATGTGCAAGACCCTGGATTCTATTCCCAGCACTGAAAAAAATATTTCTCTCTCTCTGAGGGGCCAGAATATGATGTGCCAGGGTGGGGTGTCTTTGTACTGATCTTGCTTGATGTTCATAGACCTTTTTGGATTTGTGGGTTGATCTCTTTCATCAGTATTGAAAAATTCTCAGCCACTATCTTTTCTTTTTTTATTTTTAAAATTTATTTGTTCTAATCAATTATTCATGACGTCAGAATGCTCTTCAATTCATTTTACACAAATGAAACACAATTTTTCACTTTTCTGATTGTACATAAAGTAGGGTCACACCATTTGTGCAATCATAAATGCACCTAGGGTAATGATGTCCATCTTATTTATTCCACCGTTTTTCCTGCTCTCATGCTCCCTCCCCTCCTCTCCCTCCCCTTTTCCCTATCCAAAGTTCCTCGACTCATCCCATGCCCCCTCTCCCAATATGGATTAGCATCCACTTATCAGAGAAAACATTTGGCCTTTGTTTTTTGGGATTGGCTTACTTCACTTAGCATGATATTCTCCAATTCCATCAATTTACCTGCAATGCCATAATTTTATTCTCCTTTATTGCTTAGTAATATCCATTGTGTATATATATATATCATAGTTTCTTTATCCATTCATCTATTGAAAGGCATCTAGGTTGGTTCCACAGTTTGGCTATTGTGAATTGTGCTGCTATAAACATTGATGTGTCTGTGTCCCTGAAGTATTGTTGTTTTTAAGTCCTTTGGGTATAGACCAAGGAGTGAGATAGCTGGGTCAAATGGTGGTTCCATTCCAAGTTTTCCAAGGAATCTCCATACTGCTTTCTAGATCGGTTGCACAAATTTGCTGTCCCACCAGGAATGTTTGAGTGTGCCTTTCCCCCCACATCCTGGCCAACACTTACTGTTGCTTGTATTCTTGATGACTGCCATTCTGACTGGAGTGAGAGGAAATCTTACAGTAGTTTTGATTTGCATTTCTCTAATTGCAAATTAGAGATGTTGAACATTTTTGCATATTTGTTGATCAACTGTATATCATCTTCTGAGAAGAGCCACTACCTTTTCTAATGCGACTTCAGCCCCCAGTCTCTTTCTTAGGATCCCAGTCACACACAAGAGGCCTTTGGAGCATGTTCCACAAGCCTGCTTAGCTCTGTTCTGCTTTTTCCATCTTATTTTTTGTCTCCTGAGTGCTTCTGTTTAGATAGTTTTTATTGATCTACCTTCAGGTTCACTAATTTTGTATTCTGTTGTATCCATTCTGCTTTTAAACACATATCCAGTGAGTTCTCAATTTGAGACATTATGTTTGTGCATTAATTCTTCTATTTAAACATATGAATATTAATTGCTTTAAAGTCCTTGTTGATGAACTCTAAAGTTCATGACATCTATGGATCTCCTGTTGTCTATTGTTTTCTTCTACTTATGATCAAGTCTTCTACCTCTTTGAATGTCATGGAATGCTTTTAAAAATGTAAGCTGGCCATTTTGTATAAAAAGTCCATAGAAGCCATGGATTCTGTTATTTTCTACCAGAAATCTTTCCCGAGCTGAACTTCAGTTCAGTTGGGTTCACTTGACCTCTGGTTCCTACCTGCCCTTGAACCTGGCTTGTGACTGAGAACTTGGAGTTTCTCCACTTCTCAACTCTGACTGGTTCTTCCCTGCCTGAAGTATCAGCTTACTTGTCTTGTTGATTCCACACCTGTCAAATGTCCTTAATATATAATTTTTGTAACCCTCCCCTTTTCTTCCTAGGTCCTGGGGACCCCAGCAGGAACTCTGGATGCCGAGACCTACTCCAGTCATTGTTGCTATTTTCCAACACCCAGGAGAGTTTTTCGCACAAAATGGGTGCTCAAAAAAAAATGTCTGTTGAATTGAACTGAATCCTACACATCCGGGGCTTTGAGTAGAAAGCTCAGCTTTCAGTTTCAGTTCTTGCTCTGGGACTCTGGGACAATGGAACTATTAACATCTGTGAGGCTCAGGTTCACCATTGGTAATGGGCGGTAGTAAGATCACCTCGTGTCAGCCAGTTTTTCATTGCTAAGACTAAAATACTCAGCAATAGCAACTTGGAGGAAGAAGAGTTGATCTCAGCTCACAGTTTCAGAGGTTTAGTCCATGGCTGGCTGGCTTCACTGCTCCAGGAGGAGGTGGGGAAGAACATCATGGTGGAAGGGTGTGGCATAGAAAAGCTATTCAGCTCATGGCAGCTGGGAGAGAGAGGGAGAGTGGGGGGGGCATCCAAGGGTCCATCCCCCTAGTGACCAGCTTCCTCTAGCCACACCCTAACTACCTAGGGTTACCATCCAGTCGTCCATTCAAATTATTAATCATCAAATGTATTAATCCACCAATTAGGTTACAGCTCCCATATTCTAACTGGCTCACCCCTGAACAGTCCTGCATGGCCATGTGAGCTTTGGGGGGATATTTCATATCTAAAACACAACATATCTATAGGTTATGAAAAGAATTAAATGAGAATTTATATACAGGTACTTAACATGGGATCCGCACACAGGAGGAACCAAGGAACAGATACCTGGTGTTAGGTATTCTACTCAGCCTCATCTGCCATGTGTGGAGGGTGTTTGGGTGGCTGTCATCATCTTTAATGGTGGCCACCCTGAACTTTCGTTCCCTCTGCAGCCATCTGTGGTACGGGAACAGGCACAGGTGGGGGTGTCAGTCCCACAGGCCTGTGGGTGTGCTGTTCTTCCCACTCTTACTTTCCCCTGAATGCTTCACTTTGGACGTATCCATAGCAACAGAGGTGTCTACACCTACAACCCTTGGAGATCCTTTGTTGTGTCTGAACCTCAGTTTACTTATCTCCAAAGTGGCGTATATAGGTCTGGCGTGTTTATGCATACCTGTCCTCTCAGTGGTTGGGAGAATCACAAGTTTTGAGTCAGCCAGGCAACTTAGTGATACCTTGTCTCAAACTAAAAATCAAAAAGGGCTGGGGATGTATCAAAGTGGTAGAGTGCTCCTGGGTTAATTCCCCAATACTGCCAAAAAGGGGGGGGGGCGGTTTATTAATAGTCTCTACTTTATGGGATTATATGAGGTTTAAATGAGATATTACAATCTGAAATTCCCAGCAGATCAGCTTACCTTTTATGCTGTTCTGTTCTTTTTCAAACTTTTCTTGGCTATTTTTTTTTCTCAGCTTCCTCTTCTTGCTGAACTTTAGAATCCTTTTGTCAATAGATTCTCTTTTTTAACTTGTGCTCGCCCACACATATTCGAGGCATTGAAAAATAGCTGCAATTTCAGTCTGTCCCCAACCCTGCAAAACACAGGCTTGGTTTGGCAGGAGACACCAGCTATTCCACAGTCAGGGAGCCAGCAGCGGTCACCGCCCTCCCCGTCTGCTGGCAGCAGGCAAAGGGGGGAGAGCTGTGGAGGGCTCCAGGGCGTTTGCCCATCTCCCCATGTTGGCAGTGGGATCTCTGCTTCCCCTTGGAAGAGCACCTGCCAGTCCTGAGGCCAAGCCTGCTCTCAGTGATGGCACCAGCAGAATCTCAGTGTTTTTCGAACGTTCTTGGTCAGGGGCTGCGCCCACTGCTTCAGGCACTTTATGTCACTGCGGCCGTCGGTGGAGAGCGGGGTTGGAGTCCTCCGCTGTCAGAGGGAAAGGCTTCCAGGTGGACTGGAAACTCCCCACCTCTGCTGGTCCATTTCGAAAGCAGCGGGGGATAGTTTGTGAGGAAAGGGGCGTGGCCGTGTTTCCATGAAACTTTATTTTCAAAGAAACACAGTGGGCGGAGCCTGGCCTAGCGGGTGGCCTGAGGGACTGTGCAGCGGGACCCTGCCTTTCGGCCCACGCTGTGCCCCTTACTGCAGAGCCCGAGGTCGGTGTTTAACCTCCTTGTGGTCGGGTCTCCCAGGTGCAGCAGTCTGAGCCGCGCACGTGACAGTCCAGAATGAAGGCGACACTGCCCCTCCCTTGCCGCCATCCATGGCCACGGGTGCCCGTCCTGCCCCCTGGGACCGAGGGCGAAATTTCCCGTGTTAGCTTCCGGGAATCCTTCCTTCTCGGATTCACTGTTTGTTGTTAGACGTTCCCTTTCTGGACTGCCGCATCGTGGCGCGCCCGCGTGGACATGGGGGGAAGAGCACAGCTCCGAGAAGCCCCCGGTGATGGGCAGGGACCTCAGGCAGCGGAGCCTCCGTGTGCCCCGCTCAGCAGACCGCTGGCGCGTCTCCGTCAGCCTGGAGATCCTGCCCCCCACAGCTGAACGTAAATCAGCTAAGGCAGGCTTATTTGTAAATGGTAAATGGCAAGAGCGCCCCCTCTGCGGGTTGGCTTTCAGGGCTTGTCGTGTCAGTGCCTGTGGCGTGCTTAGGAAAGCCCTGGTAGGTAGCAGGTGCTCAATCAGTGTTGTAATTTAACTCCCATAATGCCTTGGGTTGACTTAGAGACCCTGTCTCAAAAAAAAAAAAAAAAAAAAAAAAGAGAATAAAAAGGCCTGGGGGGTATAGCTCCGTGGTAGAGCACTCCTAGATTCAATCCTTAGTATTGCAAAGAAAGAAAGAAAAAAGTGTGTTGTATAAAAAGTTCATGGCTAGGAAACAGCTCCTCAGAGTTCTCCCTGCTCTCCAATCCCTGGTCCCTTAGATGTAACGCAATCCTAATGGTCCAAGGTGGTTGCCAAAGCATCCATCCTTACATCCACTTTCCAACAGGAGGGTGGAAGGCTGTACACAGAAGGCTCCTGCTCCTCTTAGAAAGGCTCAGTGGAGGTCCCAACATCTGCCCACTGCTCCTTAGCTGCCTTGTAGTTCCTGGCAACCTCAGAGGCCCGGAAGGCTGAGAAGGTTCAGACTTTGGAGCAGTAGCAGCCTCTACAGGGAGGACCTGCAGAGCCAGGATTTGCCCCTGGACCCCCAGTCAAGCCTTCGTCCCAACCCACCACCTCCCACGGCTTCGCACCTTTATTTGTCCTGTTGTGGAAAGGGCAGGGGCTGAGGGTCGAGTCCATGTTTTGCTGTGTCCAAGCCTGTGATCACCGAAGTCCTTGACTTTTCTGTGCCTTGTGAAAAGGCACAGTGATGTCACCCCCCTAGGCTATCGGAGGGTTTCAAGGTATACAGTGGCAGGAGCCTAGAACTGAGGGGCTGCCCCCTTCCCATTCCTTTCCTGAGCAGGCTTTCTTTGCCTGGTGGCCACTGAGAAGAAAAATAGTAGGTCACACCCATGCGCTGTCAAGGGACATGGTGGAGTGGTCATTTGGACCCCGTTTCGCTGGCTTATCTTTTCTCTCCCTCTTCCCAGGGGACAGTGCTCACCCGGCCTCGGAGAGCTGCCCTGCAGATTCTTCCCTATGAGCTACCGCGGGCTGCTGGGAGACAGACCAGGGGTGCAGGAGTGAGGCTGGGCGAGGGGTCCCTCTGCCCTCAGCCTGGCTGTCACTCCTCCAATGCACACTGGGGTGGCGGAGGCTGGGGTGGGCTGAGCTGTGAGTCATGACACTTGAATTTTGGACCCGAGAACTTGATTTTAGATAATTTTTACCTGTCATGATATAATATTCTTTAGAAAAATGCTTTTTATCTATTAAAAATGGGGGAAAAAAACCAACATTCTTAGCTTGTGTACGGAAGACAGGCAGGGAGCCAGCGTGGGCTAGTTCCATCCTGTGAGGACAGGGACTCGGCTTTGCACAGGATGTGGAGGCTCTTTGAGGCCTAAGCTGTCCCATGGCCTCCCTGGCCTTGTGTTGTCCCTGGGTGGCACAGTGGCTGTGTCCTGGTCCTCCCGAGCTATACCTCTCTGGCTTCTCCGGAGTTTCCACGAGGCTTCTTTGTCCACTCATGGCAGTCCCTGCTTGTGCTCCCCAGTGGCCATTCTATGCTCTGAGGCTGGAGTGACAGCCCCTCCCTACCAGCCCCTGGCTCCCAGCTCCAGCTCCCTGGTGACCTGCAGCCCCCCACAGGGACTTCCAGCTCCTCCTGCCTTGGACCTTCCCCAACCCTAGCCCTTCCCTCCAGCTGCCTGGGGCGCGCTGACCTCACCTTGCCAGAAGGGCAGCTCCTGCCTCCCTGCAGACTTCAGCTGACAGTCCCGGCCTCAGAGAGGCCTGTCCAACTCCACACATCCTCACTGCAGCTCCCGGTCCCCTCTCCTTCCAGTCCACACCCCTGTGATTCTTCATCGGCCTCCTGACTCCCTGCAGTCCTAGGGACTCCTCAAGGGTGGCCCTCTCTGTCCTGCCGCTACTCCACACAGCGCCAGGCACAGGGTGGGGGCCCTGTGGAGTCTGCTTTTCTGCTTGACTCCATCTTGTGCTTTGAGCAGTGCCTACGTCCACCAGCGAGGATGTCCAGGGCTAGGCCACAGGAGGACTGGTGGCTGCTGCTGCGTCTCCTGAGAGATGGCACCTGTAAGCTCCCTGTGGGAATCCCGCCATCTCGCAGTGAGCTGGGCCACGGGAAGGCCGCCTGCAGTTCTCAGCCAACAGCCAGTGTCAACATGTGGCTCTGTGAGCACGCCATCTTGGACGTCTGTCCTTCAGAGATGACATCCCAGCCACTCCATGACTTCTGCCATGTGACCAGCGCTGGCTTCATGAAAGAAGGTTCGATTCATGAGTAAATGCTAGGGAGTTTTAAATTAAAGAGGCAGACTCTCGTTTACCTTTATTCCCAGCTCCAGGACGGCTTCTCCTAGCTCCCGCCTCCAGCCACCTAATGCGGTGGCGAGGTTCACAGAAGAGACTATCGAGAGAGGGAGCGCACGCCAGGGAGTGAGCTTTTATTGGGGAACAAAAAATTCAAGGGAAAATCCCATCCAATGAAGGTTAAGGGGGGCAGCATCCCAAGGTCAGGGCCAGCTATTGGGTCTTTGGGGCAGTGGCCAGGCACGCCTCTGCACAGACAAGCCCTCGTACCTGGGACAGGGTGGGGAAGGCTCTGACACAGCTGTGTCTAAGCGCCTCTCACCCAGCCAGGGAGGTAACTCAAATCACATGCGAGGATGGCCTCCCACAATGACTGACACATGGTCACAGAACCAGGAGTGTGATAGATTATTTGAAGCCACTGAGTTTTGGAGTGGCTTGAGGCAGCGGCCGTACCTGGAACACCTCCTTTGCTCAGTATCATGTAGAATCACGTGTCCTGGGTTCCTTTCCACCTGGCCTCTTGGTAGTTGGGGCCAAGGGGAGGGGCTGAGGGGAGACTTGAAGGGGGGAGGACAGAGGACACCGGGCAGTTTCTTTCCCTGTCTCTGTTTTGAGCAGCGTCACTTTTAATTGCCACATTTCTTCCTTGACTGTTTCTCCTTTCAGGGAGATGGCTGTGGTTTAAAATTGTCCCACTAGAACAGCACTGGAAACCTAACCCCCTTGCAGCGGTGTTGGGAGGTGGGGCCTGATGGGAGGTGTTTAGGTCACGAGGGCTCCGCCCTCAGGAGTGGAAGGTGCTGGTTTTAAAGGGCTGCAGTCCGGGAGCTCCTCTCCCTGCTCTCTCAGGCTGCCCCGCCATCAGCCTTCCGCCTCGGGATGACACAGTTCAAAGCCCTCACCAGATCCAGGTTCCTTGAGTTTGGACTTCCTGGCTTTCCTAACTGTAAGAAATGAACCTCTCTTCTTTATAAATGACCCAGTCTCGGGGATTCTGTTCTAGCAGCACAAGTGCACCCTTCCTCTCTGATCCTGGCCTTCCTGCTGGTCCCTGTTGCTGCTGCTCCATCTCCATCGGCTTCTCCGCGTGTCTGTCTCCTGTGGAACCAGTTCCTGGTGGGCGAACTCCTCCTATTGAGACCCCTGGCATGGTCTGCTTTCCTAACTGGGCCTCGAGTGATACTGTGTGGGAGAGGATGACGTGATCTAGCCCCGCAGGTCAGGGAAGGCGTCCCTGGACAGCCGTGGGAGTGGGAGCTGATGAATGAGCAGGCTTCCCCGGGCCCAGGTGGTGGGTGAGAGTGAGTGGTCCCAGGAGAGCAATACTGATGCAGTCAAAGCCCTGGGGACGAGCGGGCAGTGTGGCTGTGGTACAAAGGAAACGAGAGGGAGAATGTCACGAGACCAGGCTGGACAGGTTGGCAGCGCCAAAGCAGGGCTTTGGAATCTTAGAGCACATTAGAATGACATGAGATTAAAAGACATTGAAGATCCCAACGCTCAGCCATTACAGGTTCTGAACTGAACAGGAACCTCTTGGCATTGGGCCCAGGTGGCTGTCACATGAGCAGGTTGGAGGAGCAGTGGCTGGACCCTGCTAGGCTCTTGTAAGTTCTTTACCTTAGTCAATGGAAGGATCCAGAAGGTGGTGCTTCTCTGGTTCTCTGGCTGTAGAACCAGAGGGGAAGTCACTAGAGGGGCCAAGCATGAAGGTACAGCCAATCTGTGGTGGCTTAGGAAGAACAATGTGCTCTTGGCTCGTTGATGATGGGGATGAACAACCACAGACGCTCGGAGCTTGCAGCGCTAGATCTCCAAGATGACCGCCATCTTGCTCGGGGTAGTCTTGCTCCTAGGGGTTGCCTCCAGCTGGGCCCTGCCCTTGTGTCCATCTGCTACAGAGTCTCCTGCTCATAAGCCCTCCTGGGGACCCACACTCTCTCCTGAGTAGGTAGATGTAGTCATGCCAATTCCCTGCAGGGAACCAATTTTGGTAGAACCTAGAATTCCTAACTCCTCACCCTTAAATTCAGAACATTTGACCATATCTGGCAACTTTACTCAGGGATCTGAAGTACATGGAATTAGAACCGTTGGCCTCAGACCCTCAGGGTTTAAAGTCCTAGGTGATGGCTTCTTCCAAACCCTGAATTCCATAATGAGGGAAGATACATGAACCCGAACTGGCTTAGGAGCCAGTCCCACCTAAGGACTTCCTGAGCTTCCTGCACAGCTCTCTGTCCTAGTGATCGAAGACCATGAATTTGCAAACGCTGTGGCTGAAATATATCCCAGGCTCTAAGACCTCACCCGGATTCCCAGGATAATTATCACAATAATGTCCCAAGGATAATGTTTTATGAACTTAAACCAATGAATTTTCATTTTCTTTCCTCTTTTAATCCAGTTTCCTTGTAGCCTTTCCTTGCTCCAGGGGAGCCCCAGGGCTTGGTGCCCCAGGGCAGGAGAGGCTGGGGCAGAGGAAGTGCCAGGACTCCTTCTCCTCCCTCAGTGGCATATCCAGGGGAAGCCCAGAGTTTTCTAGGGATATCAGTGGACTGTATAAGAGGGGCCAGGTGGCCATGGAGAGTGGCATCAGGGAGCAAGTGATCTGGAAGGACATGAAAGACAGCAGCCAGCCCCTGGGGGCTCTGAACTATGGGAGGGGAGGGGGAGGCCCAGGCGTCCGAGGCCCGCTTCCTGATTTTATTCCTGGGGCTGAGGCCAGAAGATAGAGGAGCAGAGGGGTGGTCTACTCTCCCCTGCAGCTGCCAGGAGGTTCAGCTGAGGGAGGACCTGGGACTTTAGCTTTCCCCTGAAGGTGCAGAGGCTGGTGGGCCCCAGAGAGCCTGTCCTGAGCAAGGCAAGGTGACACTCAGGCCAGCGGACCCACTGGCAGACCGCAGCCTCAGGAAACTCAGGAGCAATCCCGCACCTCGAGCAAGCCCTGAGATCAGGCCACTAGCTGCCCTGGCCACCTGGAGGTGGCCTTGGAGACCCATGAGTGCCAGAGAGGGGGACATCCTGTGACAGGGCAGGGTCTCCCCTCTCCCTAGACATCACTTTAGAGATGGGACAGAGGCAGGGGCAGGAAGAGGTCAGTGAAGAAAACGAGCACGTAAGTCAGCCCGGGACGCTACTGGAAGGCTCAGATCTTGGAGGATTCTAAACAGGACCCAAATCATATTTTGCCTCCTAACCAGTGTGGGGGTGCTCAGGAGACAGGCTAGGTGTAAGCAGGTAACTGCATTTCCCTGTGGAGTCTGCTTTTCTAACTGCTTGACTCCATCTTGTGCTTTGAGCAGTACCTACATCCACCAGAGAGGATGTCCAGGGCTAGGCCACTGGAGGCCTGATGGCTGCTGCTGCATCTCCTGAGAGCTGACCTCCTCTGACACCCCATAAAGTCTCAGACTTACTGTGTGACCAGCTATCATTTGGCTATGTTCCTCAAAGGTTCACATCCAGGGGACATGTTAATGGGATTTGGATGTGAGGCCTTTGGAGGCCTCAGTGGCATTATAATAAGAGGAGGGGCCAGGTGCAGAGGTACATACCTGTAATTCCAGTGACTCCTGAGGCTGATGCAGGAAGATCTCAAGTTCGAGGCCAGTCTCAGCAACTTAGCAAGGTCTTAAGCAACTCAGTGAGAACTTGTCTCAAAATAAATAAAAAATGGGCTGGAGATGTGGATCAGGGGTTAAGTGCCCTTGGGTTCAATCCCTGGTACCAAAAAATAAAAATAAAACAAAATATAAAATTCAATAAAGGGTCTTCAACTATACTAAAGGAGGGGAAGACCCGAGCCAGCAGCTTTCTCTGTCTTACCACACAACACCCTCAGCCATGTCATGATATAGTATGAAGGCCCTTGCCAGGTGCAGCCACTCTGTCTTGGACCTCCCAGTTTCCAGAACTGTCAGCTAAATAGACTTCTATTCTTTAAACATTATGCCGTCATGGTATTTTGTTATAGTAATAGAACACAGACTAAGATAGATTCTGACTCTGTAACTACCACGCGTTGATCATCTATTTTGTGCTGGACTGTGTGCTATACACTGTGTGGATGGTGTATAGCGGACATACCGGCTTAAGTGGCGCTGTTACTGGTATTATCATTACGACATTTTAGTCCTCCCCACAAGTGTGCATGGTAGATCACTGTCATCCAGTCTTACCGAGGAGGAAAACACGTTTCATTCTGGGTGACTTGCTGGGGCCACACATTTTAATCACTGCCAAAGTCAGAGCTACAAATATTTATTTACCCTATTTTTTTATTTTGAGGAAAAAAATCATCATTTCATGTACCACTAATAAAGAACCACAGCTAGCTATGAAGCTGTGGCACAGTATTTCCTGAGTATTTAGAATTTTTATTGTCAACTTATTGTAAAGAACGCCTCTAAACTCATTTAGTCCTAGCCTTTAATCATTTGTTATTCTTTTGCACATATAGAAAAGAAACTATAAGTGAAACAAATTGGCTAATGGTTTCTAAAATTAGTCTGAATGACTAATTCTTTTAAATCACTTTTCAGCTGAGAGTTGTATAGAGATTCTCTGTGCAATCAAGTGCGTTGGTGATGCAATATTTTTTAAAAAGATATTTATATTTTAGTATAGCTTAGAGGATAGTTGCCAGAATAGCACAGCTTTCCTTGACACTCACCAGCCAGATCCCAGAGGTTTATCTTATTATTTGGCTTATCATTAGCTCTCTATGTAGATATATGTGCATGTATAATGAATATCCATTATTTTTTTCTGAATCAGTTGAGAGTAAATTACAATAATACTCCTATGGTCTTAAGTACTTCAGCATTTTAAAATTTTTATTCATTTTATTATGGCACCAGGGATTGAACCTAGAATGCTTTACCAGTGAGCCTCACTCCCAGCCCTTTTTCTTTATTTATTTTGACACAGGGTCTCACTAAGTTGCTCAGGGTATTGCCAAGTTGCTGAGGCTGGCTTTGAACTTGTGATCCTCCTGCCTCAGCCTCCCTAGCCATTCAGCATGTTTTTTTTTTTTTTTTTTTAAAGACATTGTCTAATCTAATCATAGAGCCATGATTAAAACCAGGAGATTGATGGTGATATAATACTGTTATATCAAGGTCTGTAACCTACAGACCTTGTTCAATTTTCACCATCTTATCAACAAGGTCCTTTACAATAAAAGAAAAAAAAAATTTCCCGTCCAGAACTCAACCCAGGATCATGCATTTGCTTCCTGCTGCTGTGTCTCTTCAGACTCTGAACACCTGGAGCAGGGCCTCGGACCTCCTTTGGGTCCCTAATGGTGACATCTTTTGAAGAGTGTCATTTTGTAAAACATCCTTCCCTTCAGAATTGTCTTGCTTTTCTTCCTGATTGGAATCAGGTTTTGCATCCTGGGCATGGTCACCACAGGTGATTACATTGTCTTTTCAGCCTGCTGTCAGGAGACACCCGGTGTCAATTTGTCCCTTTTGGGTGATGTGAACTTTGACCTCTGGGCTGAAGCGTGCCTGCCAGGTGTTGTTTGTGGAGTACCATTTTTCTCCTTCGTAGTTAATAATCTTGTAGGCAGACACTTGAAAACTATGTAAATATCCTGTTTCTCATCAAACTTTCGCCCCCTGTTTTATCTTATGTTGGTGAGTCCTGCCTGAATTCACTGTAACTACGATGACTGTCAATGGTAGGATGCAGTCTCCTATTGCTGCAATAACAGACGAACACAAAGTCAAAGTCCTGTTTCACAACACAGACCTGGAGGCCAGAGTCTGAAGCCAGTCTCCCTGGGTTAAATCAGGGTGTCAGCAGGGCTGTTCCTTTTGGAGACTCACGGGGACAGCCTCCTTTCTTGTCTTTCCTGGTTCTAGAGATGGCCCACATTCCTTGGCTTCTGGTCTCATCATTTGGACCTCTGATTCTGTCACTAGATAACGGCCCCTCAGTCTGACCCTCCTGCCTCCCTCATATGAGGGGTCTAGTGGTTCCAGGACCCACCTGGAGGACCCAGGATCGCTTCCCCATCTCCAGAGCCTATCTTAACCACATCTGCACAGTCTCTTTTGCCACAGAAGGTAACATCTTCAGAGGTCCCAGAGATCTGTGGACATCACTGGCAGCTGACAGCGGGGAGTGGGGCATTTTTCTGCTTATCACACACCAGCTACTCCCAGGGGCTCTCAGGAAAACCCCTCTGTGCTGGTAAGTTCTCCTTTACAGCTGACTTCCTCTGACACCCCATAAAGCCCCAAGAATGGACATGGCTCTTCAAAGTTGGGGGCAGGACAGGAATTCCCCAGAGCTCAGCTCACTGCCACCTGAGGTCTAGGTAGGACTTTAGTGAGACCATCTTGAAGATGTGGAGAGGAAATTATTAGAACTGCTACCAGAAAGTTCCAGCCACTCACTTCCCTGCCCAGCTCTTAGGGGCTCCTTGGGGGAGGTGAGCTCTATGCCCATCTCTGGACCTCTGGCATCGTAGGGACTCCGATTTTGGAAACTAGATTTATTTTCATTTGAGCTCAGATCCCCCTTATTCCATGGGAACCTCTTCCTCCAGAGAATGTCTGTTTCCATTTGTTGGAAATTAAAAACAAAAACAGACAAATTTAGTAAAACCCAATTCCTTGTCTTTGTGGGGCCTCGGTTCTGTTAACACACCAGGTGAGTAGTGACCAGAGCCTGGTCTGGTCTGAAACAGCTCTATCTAGGCCTGTCCCGCCAGGTGTCCCCACAGTGAGGACGGCTTTCTTAGATTCAAGCCAGAGGCTCACTGTGTTGCTTCCCTCCCAGAGCAAGGGCACTGCCCAGGGACAAGGCCCAGCCCCACTCCAGAATGTGGACACTGTTCTGTTTTGAAAGGACAAGATGGCCTGCTATAAAAACCCTTTCCAAGACCCCCGTCCTCTGGGTAACCCCATCACACTGAGTGGGGCTGGGACACCTAGCTGGGTGGCACCTTGCATGCCAACTTCAGGGTCTGTTTCACCTAACCCCTGGCCTCTGTCACTTTACCATCCTGTTTCACAGATGGCCCCATGACAGTGCCTGCTCTTTTCCTGGTCCCCTCTCACCTCCTACCACAGGGAGTTTTCAGCCCATTTCTGGTATGGCCAGGGCTGGCAGCGCTGAGGTGCCAAGGTGCCAATGCGCGCACACACACACACACACACACACGCACCCCCTCCAGATTTCAGCCCCGCCACCCTGGCCTGCGGACTCCAGGCAATGCCTGCTGGGTGTTGGAGCAGACGAAATGTTCCGCCCTTGCCCAGCTGCCTGCCAGGGAGGGGTGCAGATGACCATCTTCTCTGCTGCCCCCGGCTAAGGTGGCTGGGCTGGAGGCTGGACTCCATTAGCATTCCACCCAGAGCCCTGCGCAGGGCCGCTGGCTGCAGGCATTTCAAATCTGCGGGTGCGAGAGTTGCTGGCCGCCCTCCCGAGGCAATCTAAATGTGGGTAGATTGAAATCCTCAACTGCTCCGGTCTGCTAACAAGAGAAGTAAATCACCTTTGAGAAACCAATTATGGTCCTGTAATAGCATCGCAGGCGCCGAGCCCCAAGTCAAATAAGCCCACGCGCAGCCTGTGCCAACTGAACTCACGTTGGAGCGCCCCCAACAGGCCGAGCGGGGCGCGGGCTCCCCTGCAGGCTGCTGAGTAGCACCTAATGGAACTGGTTTGTTGAACCTTTTGAGGCCAGGCTGCACCGACCTGCAATGGCTTTATTTTTCTTCAAATGCCACCTCTCAGCCACACTCAGTTGAATCTCTTGTTTCTCTCCCTTTCAGCCAACCCCATGGCTTTCCAATCACTGGCTCTTATTATAAAGTCCAGGCAGGTCCGATTTAAAATTCTGCTTTTATATGCAGTTTCCTGCTGGCGCAATACTTGGAGATGCTGCTCTGAACGCTCAAGAGGTAAATTCGGGGGTGTCCTGGGCCTCCACAATGAGTCTCTGGTGGAGAAGCTCTGCCCAGAAACTTACCGGCTGTGTTACTTGGTGGAGATAACTCGGCTTCTCTGAGTCTCAACCCTTTCTTCTCTCAAGGAGGAAAACATCATTTATTCTGTCTACCCGCCGGGGCTGTGGGGAAAGAGCAAGATGGGCGTTTTAGTCAGTTTTTTCGTCCCTGTGATCGAAAGAGCTGACAAGAACAATTTTAGAGGAGGAGAAGTTTATCTGGGGCTCACGGTGGTGTCAGAGGTCTCAGTCCAGAGATGGTCAGCTCCATAGCTCTAGGCCCGGGGTGAGGCAGAACATCAAGGTGAGGGATGTGGATGGGGGAAAGCAGCTCAGGACAGGGCCACCAGGAAGCAGAGAGCTCAGGTCAACTAGGACAGAATATATATCCCAAAGGCCGCCCCCGGAGACCGCCTCCTGCAGGCACACTCTGCCTGCGCTCAGTCCCCACTCGGTTCACCCCTGGAGCGGGGGGATGAAGGCACTGACCAGGTCAAGGCTCTCCCAACCCAGTCCCTTCCTCTGAGCTTCCCTGCATGGTCTCACGCGTGAGCTTTCCGGGGTCGCCTCTGAGAAACTTAAGTGACTCCATTTTTGAGAAACGAGCTTCTACCTCAGAGCAGGGCCTGTCCAAAGGTGGGGCGTGACCCTTGTCCTTGGAAAAACCCACAGAGCACTCCTAGGCACATAGCCACCCTGCTGAGTTGTTTATCTGTAAGTAACAGGAGAGGTCTGCAGCATCAGGTGTCAACTAGGTGTCCCTGACTCAGTTACACTAGGTGAGGACCCCCAGCAACCCCCTAGCAACCACCAATCAGCATGTGAGACAGGGAAGATATCTGAAATGCCAAGTGTCCCTCCCAGTAGTTTCGGTGATTGATAACAGGATTAGGCAACTCTGCAAGTTTAGCATATAAACTCTTGCAACCCCTGGAAGCCTAAACCACTTGTACTAACCAATCACCCTTACCTGACTTGTTCCCGCCAATGAATGTGCTAATCAATGTTAAGAATTGTTGTTTGATTTTCCCGCTGTGTGAAATGATTTGCTGTGCGATGTTGTGACGCATAGAGTTTCCCCCAAAAAACTATAATCCTCACTGAACTAAAGGGCTGTGGCTCACTCCCTGGGACCGCTGCGTAGGAAACGGTTGTGAGTGCAGGCTTGAGCTTGCAATAAAGTCTCTTGTGTGATTGCATTGGATTCGGCTCCTGGAGGTCTATTGGGGTCCCACGAATCTGGCATTACAGCCTCCATCCACGCCATGGCTGCTGGCAACAGGCTCTCCAAGTCTGTCTGCTGTCGTCATCCCTGGCCTTCAGTTTGGTGGCCTCTGTGCAGTCCTCAGTGGACATGCACCCAAGCCTTGTGCTCCTTCTGTAATGCTGGGTCCCCAGCCTGGGGAACCCACAGGCCATGGGGGTGCACGTCCCCGGAGCAGGTGGCATGGAAGCACCCCAGACAGGGAGCACAGGGCTCCCTGGGGCAGGGACACTAAGCGGAAGCCATAAAGCATGAATAAGAGCCAGGGGACTGAGATGGAGGGAGCACGGGTAGGGAGAACCTCCTGAAGCCAGAGGGGAGCCCGAGGTGAAGCTGGGAGAGAGGGTGGGGCGCAGCTCGTGGGCACAGATGGCAGCCCTGGGGTGGTCGGGAGGGTCCAGTGGTGCAGGACTGGGACGGTGGAGTGTGGGCAGGTTAGAGAGGTCTGGGAAGAAGTGTAGGGGGGTGGGGGAGGAAGGGGAGGATGAGGCTGGGGGAGGAAGGGAGGATAAGGTGGGGGAGGAAGGGAGGATGAGGTGGGGGAGGAAGGGAGGAGGAGGTGGGGTAGGAAGTGAGGATGAGGCTGGGGGAGGCTGGGGTCTGAGGATGCTGAAGAATGGAGGGGGGAGGAGGGTGGGGGATTGGGGGAGGGGGGTCAGTAGGGGGAGGCGGAGCCTCTGGCCAGCTCCTTCATCCCTGAGGCTGGGAGCTTCAGGAGCTGAGCTTAGGGCTGGGAGGAGAGCAGTGGGAGCATTGATGAGCTGGGTTTGGGACACTTTTGAGGTGCCCGTGGGCTGTTCCCATAGAGCTCTTGGCAGGGAGGTGGGCCCCTGGAGGTGGGGTTTGGCTCACAGTTCCTCATGTTGGGTAACTGAAGTCCCGGATGAGGAGAGTCTCAGGCTGGTGTGTGCTGCTGTAACAGGACGCCATACACTGGGTAGCTGATAAAGAACAGAAATGTACTGGCTCATGGTTCTGGATCTTGGGAAGACTGGGAATGAGGGACTGGTATCTGGCAAGGGCCCTCAGGCTGGTCATATGCTGGTAGAAGCTGGAAGGGCAATGGTGGGGGGGGGGCTGAATTTGTCTTTTTATACAAAACCCACTTCCACAGATGATCCCACTCCTGTCGTTGGCAGCTACAACTCAAGATGCCTTTGGCCATGTCCAGCTGAATCCCTGGATGGTCTCAGCACCCGTCTCTTAGTACACTGACGTGGTGATCAAATTTCCACGTGAGATTAGAAAGGGCCAGATGTTCCAACCCTAGCAGAGGAGGAGCATCCCTGGCGGGAGCACAGAGGAGCCTGGGCAGGCAGGGAACAGGCAGTGAGGACGGCGTCCCCTCCCTCCTTCCTGGGCCCCTGCCTGTTCACAGAGGGCAGAGCTCTAAGCAGAAGGACTCAGTCCCTTATAGCAGATCAGGTAAGTCCGAGCGGGCTGACCTATGACAGAGGGGACAGCAGGGAAAGGGGACCTCCAAGCTCTGGTGACATCCCACCAGCTTTTCACCAAGATGGTGATAAAAGTGAAGAAGGAAGTTCTGGCCCCTCCCAAGGCTGCAGCTAGAGCAGAAGGGCAGGGAGGCAGTGCAGAAGGGCGTCCGCAGCCACAGAGAGGTGTGCACGTCACTCACTTCCTGTCGCAACCCCTCGCCAGCAAGGAAGACACGACACAGGATTCTTCTTTCAGCAGTTTATTCAGGCCTTGATTCAAGTATCATCTTCTAGTGACCCCCCTGCCGAGCGCCCAAGCATAGCCTAATAAAGCCTCCCACATACCAATCCCAAGCTGCCACGTGGATCTTTCTCATAGGGTGGTAAGGGATTGCGCGCCAATTCTCCATAAAAGGAGTTGTTTATCACAGGCCACAGTGGAAGCCGGCGCCATCTTCTAATGGCGGCCACAGTCTATAGGAACGGCTCACCACAGTTCCCCCTTCTGTTTTATAAAACAATGCAGGCGAAAGTAGAGGACCTATCCCACTGTGCAGAAGTGGCTGCAATGTATGGTTTAGTCCTAAGGAGGGCCCTTCCCTAGACCTGGTCCCATATCAGCCGACGCCTTTTTTCGTAGGGCGGGGCGTGGACTTCAAACCCGCATGCAATAGGACATGCTTTCCTTGAGGTCCGTTGAGGGATCACTCAAGTGCAGTGCCTTGCCTCGCATCCTGCATCGTGATGACGGTGAGAAGTAGGATAATACAGGTAGCCTGGTAATAATGACAAAATTTAAGTTGGCAACACAATCCCTAAGCCCCAGAGGAAGGTAAAGAGTCTGTAGCCGAGAAGAAAGACCAGTCCTGAAACCCATCTGCGTGCAATGGTAACAAGACCTGCAGAGTGCAAGGGCTATTCAGCACTGGGAGAGAATAAGGAAGAGGACATGGCAATCCCAGTGCAATGTGAAACTAACTTGGGGTGCAATGGCCATGCCCAGAAATCACTGTTTAAGATGTGCAAGCCAGATTTGTGGAGAAATGCCATTCTCTAAGGCCTCAAGAGCCTGTACAATCATAGCTTTCTCTTGCGCATGGCGAGTTTTAAGGCGACAGAGAAGCCACAAACAAAGTACAACACCGAAGCAACACATTGCCCCAAAAATGCCCACTCCCACCCATTCCTTAAAAAAGGAAAAGGCAGAGGACAGCCAACTGGTGAATTGACCCAAAGTCACTGGTTCAACACGGGTACTATTCAAAACAGCAATCTGAGTTAGTTGAGACTGGATCAAGTTTTCTGCTTCCAAGGACCAGGTTCCGGATAGATACTCCCCGATGATGCGGGAGGCATTTCTGGAATCATTAAATCTGACAGAGGTTATACATAAATGTGCACATTGATCAACACAACCTAAATGTACTAGGTCAGACAATTCCTCAACTTGAGCTTGAAGCAGATCTATCCTTTGATTAGCAGCCAAAATCCCAGATAAAATGTGTTGATTAATTTTACTTTGGGATTCAAGTACGGTGGATGTTTGTTGAATAACCTGATTAATAGTGGCAGCAGTTTGTACCTGGCTGGCCATGGCTACTCCAGCTGTAACCGCTGCAGCAGCAGATACCGCCACAGCTGTCACTATAGCTGCCGTAATTCCAAAATCTCTACGGGTTCTAATCAATTCAACAATAGGAAAAGACTCTGGATCTGCAGCAACCGGAATCGGGACAAAGGTTGGAATTTTCATAACCACTGCCGTAGTCCAGGAGCCATTCCAACACTCAGACAAATAGCAAGTAACATTAGAACAATTAAGCATCCCCTGTAATGTAACATTAGCCAAAAGAAACAGGAACGGAGATTGGAGACAGACTGCTGCGGAGGGTAATGTAGCATTAGATAATTGTGAATTATTTGCAAAAATTTTAAGCCTCCTACCTCGCTCCGAGTCTTGGGTACTACCAGAAACATTAAACAGCCAACTTTGGACTCCTCATAATTGAGCCAAAGCGGAGATATCAGCTGTGGCCCCCTTCTATTTTAAATAACAAGTTGTTTAATCAAGGGCATTGCTCTATCAGGGTCACCAAAGATTTTTCCTGCGGCGTCCACCATCCTGGCAACAAAGTCTGAGAAAGGTTCTGTGGGGCCTTGTATAATTTTTGTCAAATTGCCAGACACTTCTCCTCTATTTGGGAGTGATTTCCATGCATGGATACAAATGTTATTTATCTGTTCATATACTTCAGGGGGGTATCCTGTTTGTTGATTAGCAAACCTGCCTTGTCCCAAAAGCATATCCTTATCCCAGGCAGGGCGCCCGCTGCATGATTTTGGGCCGCTTGCTCTACTGCACCCTCTAGCATAAATGCTCTCCAATCCAAATATTTCCCTGGGGAAACACAAGCGCGGACTAGACTAGCCCAATCTGAAGGAGTCATGCAAAATCTAGTAAGTCCCTCCACCTGAGTAAGGGTGAAAGCGGCATCCATGCCATAAGTGCGGACAGATTCTGCCAAGGTTTTAATTATCTTAAAGTCTAAAGGCTCATGATATCTTCCCCTGTTATTGTCCTGAAATACGGGGTATGCAAGTCCTATATCTGTATTAACTGTCCTCCAAACCTGCGCATGAAAAGATCTCCCGGAACCTTGGCTCCCCCCCACATACGGGGGTGGGGCAACAGGCATCATATCTTCTTCTAAATTTTCAACCTCCTCCTCCTCAGAATTCTGTTGACCAATATTAGATCCCTCCCCCTTCTTACAGTAGGCATGCGCGCCTTGTGTCTCCTTTTTCTTCTTTTTCATTTTTATCTTACGTAGTTGTTGTAACAATATATCAAGGTCCTCAGAACTGTTTGAGTCGCTTGTGTTCTCAGGCGTTCTGAATTCGGTCAAGTCTGGATAGAGCCTTCTCCTATTTTTATCTTCAGGCTCTTTTGCCTTCTCACTACTGTTACTTTTGATACTCTCTGCCACTTCACTATGTGATCTTTCAGATTTTTCCTCATGTAGTTGTTCAAGAACAGCTTGACCCTCACTCACAGCTTCTTGGCATTTACTATCTGTTATACATCCTCTAACTAACTTCCAAAGTGGTATAACACCACCCTCTAAGGTGCCTTGCTCACGAGCGAAATCTAGATCTTTCCCTAATTTGTCCCAGCTAGGAATCGTAAGACTCCCTGAAAAGGCAAACCAAGGAGCTGCTATATCAGCTTCTCTCAAAAACATCTGCAAAGTGCTCTGCTTTACCTTAAGTCCCTTTGAACGTAGCAACCCATCTAGGGCCAACAAAATTGGGCTTGAAGAGGCAACGCCCATAATGTTTTTAGTGAAAGTACAAAAATCCCCGCTCTCTTCCTTTTACAGGGGAGCGTCCCTTTTTATGAATTCCCCGCTCTCTCTTTCTTTACCGAGGAGCGTCCCGCTATTAGCTTGCGGATTCCCACTTTACCTGGGAACTTACCGGTGCACCACCCTGACTGCTGAAAGTTCTGGATCCTGGGTTCGAGGAATATAATTCCCCGTCCGGGCCACCAATTGTCGCGACCCCTCGCCAGCAAGGGAAAACACGACACAGGATTCTTCTTTCAGCAGTTTATTCAGGCCTTGATTCAAGTATCATCTTCTAGTGACACCCCCCCCCCCCGCCGAGCGCCCAAGCATAGCCTAATAAAGCCTCCCACATACCAATCCCAAGCTGCCACGTGGATCTTTCTCATAGGGTGGTAAGGGATTGCATGCCAATTCTCCATAAAAGGAGTTGTTTATCACAGGCCACAGTGGAAGCCGGCGCCATCTTCTAATGGCGGCCACGGTCTATAGGAACAGCTCACCACAACTTCCCAGTGGCCCAAGCCACTGGGGCTCCAGAGGCAGTCATCTGCCCCCAGAGGGACAGCCCAGGAACAACAGGCATGGCCACTGGCCAGCATCAAGCTCCCCTGACCACTGAGCCAGCCACAAAGAAGATGTGCTTGTGTCCCTTGTGGAGGTCAAGGCCAACACCTGCTGATCACATAGGAGGTGAAGTAGCTCTGAGGCATGGGTGTGGCCAAGGTGACCTGGAAGAGGGAGGCAGGTGTGCCTCCCGCTGGCTTCTGACTATGATGCTGTGGCATCATAACCCTACAAACCATGCAAAGCAAAACAAGGCAAACAAAGCTCCCTCCGAAGTGGCTGACCAGGCCCCAGGATAACCACTGTCCATGGGAATTTGGTTTAGGTGAGTCAGACCCTGGGGACCTGGGTGAATTACGGAAGAGGGCCAGGAGCAGAGATGCCAGGACCCAGCAGGGCCTGGCTTCCCCCTGCCACTCCAGGTCCCTTCAGAGCTGTCTCGGCAGCGGTCACCTTCTGGATTCTTCCTGGGCATTGCCGCTCTTAGGGAGATAGAAAACTTTCCTCACCCGGACTTGCTGGAGCTGGCCCAAACCAGCCTGCAGAGCAGAGGGGAGCATGTCGGGGGATTTTGTGAAACTGGCTGTGAGAACAGTCAGGGTGAAAACTTAAACTATGAGTAGCAAATTTGCCATTAAATACGTTATTTTAAAAGCAAAGTAATATAAATTCAAAGCTCACCACTTCCTAATGGTTGCAGTGATTTCCTGTTAGCTGTTTCTATATGGTGGAAATGCTATCCGACTGTGTGTCGCTGCCTCAGTCAGGGACCCATGAGAAACGGGATCCTTGGGACCAAGGATAAACACCTCTTGGGGGATTGAGACGGCCAAGCCAGCTCTCAGTCTTGTGGGTTAGCAGTGGTTCTAGAAAATTAGGAGCTTAAAGGAAAACCAGCCTCCAAGGCCAAGAGGCGGGAGGCTGGGAGGTGAGCTCAGCCCCCTGGGACTCTGTGGTCAGCAGAAGGCCAGCTCAACCCAGAAGAGGCAGGGTCTACGCTTTTCTGAAAATCATATTATTAGAGATTTTACCAGATGATAAGGGCAACTCCAGTGGCAAGAGGCCAACCCATGTGTAGAATAGTCACTGGGGTGACCCAGTTCCCTGTACCTGATGAGCATGGAAAACCGCACACCCCAGGTGGAGACCTGTGATGGCGATGAGACTCGGGACCTGTCGAGCAGCCTGATGAGGAAGATTGCAGGTGCCCCTGAAACCCACCTCTCCTCGTGGCCACAGCAGGAGCCTAGCTCCTGCCCATCAGCAGGTGCCAGAGAAGTTGGGCACCCGTGTCCTTTGCTTGAGCCAGCCTGACAGCTCTGCAACTCCGTTCTGGCCCAAGCAGAAGCCCCCAGGAAAGTTTCACCTGTGCTTAAATCCTCTCTGGGCCCCGTGTTCATTACTTCAGCTCTGGATCCAGGAACTAACTTTGTGGTGCCTCTTCCCGACTCCATGTTTGGTAATGTCCTCTAGGTGGGTAGCAGGACATCACGCCCACAGGAGCATTTGCACATGAATACTGGTGAACTCTGTCACTCAGGGCTCTCCCCCTCCCCACCCTGGAAGAACCAGGCTCTGTTGGGAGGCAGATCTCAGCACACAGCCCCAGGTTTCTACAGAACTGTTGAACAGGAAACAGGTGCTTAAGTTGGTCTCTAATCGCTGCTTATAAATACCACAGCAACAAGAGATTTCAAGAACTGTTAGCCCCTGGGCAGTATCTTGTCCTTTTTTGTGACTGTGAATGTTATCATTGTCTTCTTGAACTCTTTCTGGGTTTCTCCCTGATGTGGCTGGGATATGGTTCAAGTGTCCCTTGTGTTCACGTGCTGGGAACCTGGACCCCAGACTGGGCATGCTGAGACTGGTTGGACCTTTAAGAGGATGTGTGTAGGAGGAGGGGATTGGACTGCCCAGGGCGGGAGGGATCAATGCAGTTCTCTGGGAACCCTGGCCAGTTCCCTTGACAGTGGTGGTTACACCAAGACCAAGCTTGGCCTTGGCTGGATTCCTGACTCACCATGTGATCGCTCCCACTTGGACACACTCCCATTGGGATGCCATCCACCATGTTGGCCTGAGCCAAGCAGATGCCAACGCCATGCTCTTGGACCTCAGGAACTGTGAGTTAAAAAAACAACAACCCTCCTTTCTTTATAAAGTACCATCTCAGGTATTTTGATAGCAATAGAAAGTGTACTTTCTAATCCAAACCCGGGGTTCTGTGTTAGTCAGCTTTTGGTCACTGTAACAAAACACCCGAGAAAATCAACTCAGAGGAGGAAAGGTTTATTTTGGCTCATGGTTTCAGGGTTAGCTCATGGTTGGTTGATTCCGTGGTTTCTGGGCCTGTGGTGAGACAGAGCATTAGGATGGGAAGGGTGTCACGGAGGAGACCTGCTCAGCTCACAGCAGCTGGAAGCAGAGAGAAAGGGGAAGGGGCTGGGGATAAGATATGGTCACCAGGAGCTTGCTCCCAAGGACCTACTCCTTCAACTAGGTCCCATCTTCCACAGGCCACCTCCTAATTGTCCATTCAGTTATGACCCCATCAATGGGTTAATCCACTGGCAAGGTCTGAGCCTTCCTGCTCCAATCGCTACCCAGAAGTACCCCCTCTGGACAGTGCTGCACTGGGGACCAAGCCTTTAGCACATGAGCTTTGGGGGACACTCTAGACCCAAACCTCTTATGTGCCACAGTCCCCTATGTCCTCTTTTACATGCATGGTATAAAATGCCTTGCATTCTAAAAGAAACCAACCATATTAAAATCAAGTCATTGAAATTTTGCAGTATGACATGCTATTCACACGTGTGCTTCCTTATTAGCATGTTAATCCAATCTAGCTGAGGGACCTCTAACTACCATACTTTCAAATTAGAGGTGGATGTGGGTGACGCTTCAAGATCCCAGCCACAGTTGTGATGTGACATGAACCCAGCCACGAATTCTACTGGTGACAGATTCATTTACTGAAAAGGCAAACACAGCTCGTTGCCCACAGTCTTAATGGAAGGAAATGCTACATTTCAGTGAGAGATTAGGGAGAATAAACATGTACTTTGTTCCATCCAAGTTCACACGTCACCCCAAAGTCTGCTTGTGGACTCTGAGGATCCCCCAGGGGGCTGGGTTAAAGTCCCTGCACCCACGTCTTTGCAGAATCTCAGAAGTGCTCCTGAGCATGTGCGAGTTCTGGGAAGTTTGCACCTCCCCTCCCCATGGCGCCCTTTGGCAAGCAGAAGGACAAACTGGGTTGGCACTGGAAGCCTTGCTCCCAAGAGAGAACACTCAGGAGTCCCCATAGTCAGATGCCACCTATTTCTCTGTATGGGGTGGACTTGGCTGGCACTCACCCAAGGTCCCTGTCCACTCACAGGTGCCAGGGTGGAAGTGATGATGGCCACTTCCAGGATGTGCGTTGAGAAGGCCTTCAGACTACCGGGTTTCACCTCCCCAACCTGGTACCCCTGAAGTAACACCATGAAAGGTGGCTTCACAAAAGAGTGGGACCTCTGAGCACCTGGACCCCTGAATGGCTCTGCAGAGCCTCTGCTCCAGGTGGAGGAGGAAGAGGGACGTCCTGGATTGTGGAGTCTGGGCACAGCACTGAGCCTGTGCAGCCAGCTGCTCCCTTCCTGACCAGGGCAGCAGGATCCTGTGCTTTCCTTTCTCTTCCATGCTGGCCACAGAGCAGACTGTGTCCCCTGCAGAAGAAGGCCTGCAGATTGTGGGTGGGGAGGGGAGGAGTCCACTACAGGCCTGGAGGCCCCCTTTGGCTGAGGTCACATTCTTCAATCTGTGGGCAGTCAGGCTTGCGGTTTGATCTCTGTCTCCTGGTTCCTTGTTCTGTTTGTCCTGAAGGCAACAGAAGAAAGCACAGGTGCATTATCTGTGCTCCCTGCCCTCAGGATATTTTCTCCACCTTCATCTCCACCCCTATCAGATACTGAGCTCTTGGAAGCAAAGGTATTTTGAATTTATCTCAACCTTCCTGTGATTTTGACATGGCCTGGCATTTAAAGTCTGAGGATATCATAGAGCTGATCAGACTGCGATGGTCACCGGGGCCTGGAGGTAATTCTGTGCGTGTCCCTCAGAGCATGATCATGCTGCTGAGGACACACAGAGTGGAAGAGGCCTTGGGGCCCCTCAGCACAGAGACTGTGCACTTGTGACATTTGCAGATGTCCACCTTTTCTCTCCAAAGCCGAGAGGATTCTTGGAGACACTTTTTGTCATCTCTGCTGGGACGCCGGAGGAGAGGATGCTGCTCTGGGAGCCATCTGCTCCCTCGGGAAGAGCTTCGATTGTGCAAGAGTTCATCCCGGTCTGAGCTGAGATCTGCCTGGGAGCAAGTTCCCTCGCTGTCCTTCGGTCCTGGCTCTGCCTTCGGGGACCACAGGGATCACGTCCAATCTCAGCCTGCACACGGCTCCTTACATCGGCAAGTCAGCCTGTCACCCCAGCTGAGCTCTCCCTTGTCCCCGAGGAGTGGAGCGCCTGTCAGACCTTTAAGGTGGCTTTTTATGGCATATCTGTTAGCAAGCGTTTATTGATTACTTAAAGTCCAAGGGATACAGTGGGAGAAGGACCATGTTGGGGCTCTGGCATTCAATCCTCCTGCACATTCTTGGGGGGCCAACCCTGGGCCAGGCTCCAGGCCAGGTGATGGGGATGCGGGAAGGAACCGCAGGCTGCAGGCAGCCCCTGGCTTGAAGCTTCTTGAGGCCCGGTGGGGAAGGAACATCTGCCTCTGTGTGCTGAGTTTATGGCAGGTCCCAGTTGAGCCCCTTTCCCCATTAGACATGCACAGGAAACGGAGACCCCTCCGCTTGCCGTCTGCGCAGAGCTGGTGATTGAGCCTGGGAGTGATTTCAAGCTCTGTGGAGGAAGAAGAGGGAAAGCTCAATGCCAAGTCTGAGATGCAATCCACTGACGATGTGTCGCAGCCTGCCAGGCCACAGGATGAGGCTCTGTCCCTGGAGACCCCACCATTCATCCACTTGGGGACGTCAGGAGAGAAATAGCAAATCTCACTCCAGGCCAAATCGGGTCTTGCCAGCAAGACAGATAAACACCGTCTGGGGCAGTTGGAGAAGGGGAGCTGGCGGGCAGCTGGAAGAATGGAAAGGCTTCTGCCGGATCTGGCCTTGGTCAGGCCCTGGAAGACTTGGCGGGGCAGCGTTGGGGGCGAAGAGGCGCCGCCTGAACGTGAATCGCCTGTGTACTTCATATGGTTGGCTGTGTGGGTAGAGCAGAAGGCCCTGCCTCTTGAAGCAGCACCAGAAGTTGATTTAGGGATGACTTACTCCACAAACACCTGCCAGAGAGCAGAGGCCTGCCCTGTTCTAAACTCACAGCTTAGGGAAGGGGCCACGTGGAACAGAATTCTCAGGGAGTCGAAGCATGAGAGGGTGTTGTGAGCGTGCACCTGTACCGTTTTACACGGTCTCCATGGGTGGCCCTTCCCTGCTGCACAGATGATCAGATCCTGGCTCCTGCTCTCTACACCTCACCCCACCCCCACCCCATGACTTTCTCAAGACTCCTTCCCTGGGACCAACCCGGGCTCTCCCTGCATAATTAACTTCTCACCTCAACCAGCCAATCCCGTTAGGTGAGAACCCTGCTATGGTGTTAGAGAAAACAAAGAAGTCCTCCCCGGGACACTACCTCCTCCTTGGCTGTGGGGTCCAGCTTCCCCGCTCTGGCTCCTGCCAGCCCTTCTTGAGTGAGTGGCACGTGGCCCCTGTGTCTACCCGCAGGGCTCCTGTCGTTCCCCCATTTCCGTCTGTCTTCAGTCGCTGCCATTCCTCTGAGCCTTGCCTGACAAGGGCAGCAGTGACCTCCACACAAGCACATCCAATAATAACGTCTCCGTCTTCGTGATGGTGCAGGTCCCAGCAGCTGTGGGCCCGGTGGGACGCTCCTCTCTGGAACTTCTTTCTTCTGTTTCCAAGTTTCCCCTCCCTCACTTGTCACAAGCCGTCTGTGGGCTGTGTGTGGACCATGTTGCGCATAGTAGGTAGCCTAAGGAGGGGATAAGTCTGGCACTGGGAGCCTCCCGTGGCACCCCCACAGGGATTGATCACCTGATACAGGTGAACTTCCCCCCAAGCTCTGCCAGAGATCCCACACAGCACCTGAGATGGGTGTGACCTGCCAAGATGTCAGTCAACCTGCTGACTGTGACACCAAGAAGCCAGACTCCTGCCTTTGATGCCCCCCCGACACACACACATATCAATAAAGCAAGTGCGAGCTCCATTTTGCCAGAGTCCAGAAGCTCCATCCTTCTGATCAGCTTGCCCCTCCTGCCCCCACTTTTAAAACTACTTTCTGTGTCCTGTGGTTTCTTCGTCATTCTATTTTTCTTAGCTTTTATTTCTCAGCCAGTCCATTCCGCCGAGGGGAGACCCATTTCCATCATCTGCGCAGGACACGGGCGAGACTCACGCTGGGATTCTTTCGCCCTCCTCGAAGGGCTCTGCTTCTGATGACTTCCAGGGGCCTGGAGTTCTCTGGGGCTCAGTCCTAGCCCCCTCTCTTTCCAACACTCTCCTGGTGGAGGGTTTCAGAGCACAGCCACAGGGTCTCCTGGTGAGTCCGTCCCGTGCTGTGACGTTGCAGCCCCTCTCGGTGCGCAGAGCTCCTGTCTCCTAGGCGCGGGCCTCCGCAGGGCAAATGGCGCTGCACATGGAGCCCAGTGGCGCCTCCCATCTCACAAACCCCAAAGGGAACTCTGATTCCCACTGGCACCTCCAGGCCACTCTTCCTCCACCCTTCTCCAGGCAGCTGCCCACCGCCCTCCAGCAGCCAGAGCCCCAAACCCAGGGTCATTTTTAAAGCTTCTTGTCCCTCCCGCCCTCTCACAGCCAAGCCTTCAACTCCACCTCAAAGCCGGTCCTCAGCAACCAATTACCTCCATTCTTGCTCTAGCTCTTGCTCAAGCCCTCCCTTCTGGTGGCTGCAGCAGTCCCCTAACGGTTCTATGTCCCCTCTTGTCCCCTCTATCATGGCATCTCCACTCAGTATCTGGAATGATCTTTTAAAAATGAAAATCAGATCTCATCTCCCCCCCCCCCCCCCCCGCCCCCAACTTATGACCTCCCACCGCTTAGGAATGTATTGCAAGCCCTGTTTCTGGCTGTGGCCCAAGTGTGGCTTCTTCAGGGCCCTGTCACACACTCTTTCTCCCCCTTCCCTTCAGTGCACCTGAGGACGGTCTCCTTACTCTTCCTCCCTCCTGCTGGGCCATCTCCTGCCCCTGGGCCTTGGTCTAGTCTGTTCTTTGACCTGCAAGGCCACGTGGCCGGCTCCTCCCCTTCCGCTCACTCGCCCATTGCTGCATTTTGATTTTCTGCATTCTGTGCAAACTACGGCTCACCCTCCACTCTCTTCTTTGGCTGTTTGTCTGTCCACCTGGCCCTCTCCAGTGGCATACGGCTTCTGGGACAGCCCTGAGCTTGCCAAGTTGCTCCAGCTAATCCCTGGCCTCTTGGAGAGCCCTTGGCCCATGGTGGGTGTTCAGAAGTTCCATGGAGGGGGATGAGTGAATGCTGTGCTGAGGCCCTCACAGGCAGGTCCCTGGGTGTTCCTCTGGTTGCCTGTCTGCAAACAAAGCCACAATGGCTCTCCTGCCCGGGCCCCAGTGCTGGAGGACAATTCCTTCACCCTGGCTCAGGCCATGGCCAGAGGAACAGTAGGAAAAGCAACTTGAGAAGTGGCTGCGGCTTCTTAGAGAATGTGCCCAGCCAGCCCATGGAGGATGAGAGGCCCCCCAAGGAGAACTGCGGCCAGCAGACAGGTACTGGCACGTGAGTGAGGCCATCTGTGTTGGTCAAGTCTCCAAAATGCAGTAGCCAAGGCGTCCTGCAGTGTGAGCAAGGATTTTATCAGGGGAAATGTCTGCGTGAAGGAAAATGGACAGGCTCAGGAAAGCCAGGGGAGCTGTCAGGTCCCAGTGCACATCTGTCCCCGAAGGAGGGGACAGAGAGGAAGGCTGGAAGGAATGTTCTAGACTGCCAGGTATGGCAGAGTCCTTGGGGAGTCCCTACACTGAAGCTGGCATCAGAGGAGTCCCAAGTCTCTCAGGAAATGGTGGCCTGCCTTAGGGTCCATGCTCTAGGGAGCCCTCCGTGGGGTGGTGGCCCATGGGCAATGTGCCACTGTGGGAACATGGCGGAGGATTTCAGAGCACAGCCACAGGGTCCTTGGTGAGTTAAACTCCCTGGTAAGGTCTGTGGGCACTTTCTCCTGACCATGTCACCATCCCAAGTCATCTAGTCCCTAGTCGATCCTCCAGCCGAGCCACCAAGGCCAGAGGAGCTGCCCAGCCAATTTGAAGAGTTGCCCCCTAACTATACATGCTGATGCGGTTAAGTCACAGTGTGCAGCAATTAGCACAGGCTAAGGGCGAAGCCGCTTGGATGGCTTTCTAAGCATAGGCACCAGCAGAGAGGGAGGGCTCACGACATGCTGAGGAAGTGCTCGGTACATGCTGCTGATGGGTTTTGGGAAAGGCTGTCCCTGTGGATATGTCCACAGGTGTTGCAGGAGACTGCTCATTTTACGATAGCTTCACAAGCCCTGGGTCTTGCTCTAAAAGGTATTTGCCTCTTGGTGTATGAAAAAAGAACTCAGTTCAGTTTGAATGTTTTGGCTATTCCAGAGAGCCATTGCTTCTTCATTGGCGAGGGGTCTCTTATTATGGTTTTAACACCAAAGTTAGCTGGGTGCGGTGGCACACCTGTAATCCCAGCAGCTACGGAGGCTGCGGCAGGAGGATCACGAGTTCAAAACCAGCCTCAGCAACTTAGTGAGGCTCTAAGCAACTTGGTGAGACCCTGTCTCTAAATAAAAAATAAAAAGGTCTGGGAATGTGGCTCAGTGGTTAAATGCCCCTGGGTTCAGTTCCTGGTACCCAAAGAGGAATAATTTCTATCTCTTTTGGGGACCCTAGAAAGCTCAAAGGACTGCTCTCTGGTTGTCAGCTTTCACAGCAGTCTCTTCTTTTCTGCAGCAATTACCAGCCGATTCCATCCTGGATGAGCTCTTTGGGAACCTCCCCGGTCACCCCGTGGCTGGAGGGCTGCCTGATGACATTCTTAAGCCTGGGTCGGTGCTGCTTCACTTAGGCCCAGCATTGGGCCTGTGTCATTCTACCTGCCGACAGTGGTGACTCCCTGCTAGTTGGTTGGTCAGGGGCGGGCAGTGGGGCAGGTGGCTGAAGCCGGAGAACGGAACCCACATGGGTCCCCACCACCAAGCAGGTGAAGGAAGCAAAGCTCAGAGGAGGAAGGTCACCGACCCAGGCTCAGCTGCCCAGGTCCATGCTGCTCTGAGTGCTTGAGACGTCGGGAGGTAAAATGCCTCTATATTTCAAGGTCTTGGCACAGAAATAGAAAGAATGTATAATATTCATCTTTTGAAGCTATTGATTACATGTGAAGGAATATTTTGGATGCACTGGGTTTAACAAATGTTTTATTAAAATGAGTGTCATCTGTGTGGTTTTCTTTTTTCTTTTTCTTTTTGGTTGGGGCACCAGAAAACTTAAATGACACACATGGCTTTTATGGTATTTCAATTTGATGGTACAAGTCTCGGTTCTCATAGGAATTGGTGGCAGCGGGATGAGTGTATGTGTGAGCATGTCTTCATAAGTATGTGTGTGTGTGTGTGTGTGTGTGTACATGGGTGTATGTGCTCATCAGTACTTGTGAAGATATGTGCATGTGTGAGATAAATATGTGACTGTGTCTGTAGATTTGTCTATGTACACGTGTGAGTTTATGTGTATGTCTTTGAATATGTATATGATTGTGTACGTGGGATGTGTGAGCATGTGTGTGAATATACAAGTATATGTGTGTGCACATATGTATATGTATTTGTGTGCCTATGTGCATTTGTATGTTGTGTGTGTGTGTGTATGCATGCACACGAAGGCTGGCTTGCAGAGAGCCACAATCAATAGTCCAGATCAAAGCCCAAGTGGTCCTAATGTCACCACCCTATGCTAAGGTCTCTATGATGTGCCAGCCTGCTGAATACAGTCTTGTGAAATCCACAGGGAACCCGGGTGATCTTGGATGCACTGCTCTGCCTCATAGGCTCACGGGTGCTGAGTCACCCAAGAAGGTCCCCCACCAGGAAGTGGTGGGGTGCAGGAAGCCACCTGTGAAGTTCATGAGGATCTTCTCTCGGCATGAAGCCAGGGAGATTTAGGTTGGGCCTTGGGAACTATCCGTGGCTCTCCCACGGCAATAGATTGCCCAGTGCACGTGATCTTTGTCTCTGCTCTGCTAGGAAGACCCTCACAGTAGCTCCGGAGATGGGCGTAACCTGGGAGGAACTGGACAGTCCACCTTTAACCTTTCTTGGTGAAGAACATTCTATAGAAGGCCTTTGATGTTTCCTGATATAAATGAAGCAGGCGCGGGCTCCGTTTGCTGGAGTCTAGAATCTCCATCCGTCTGATCGGCTTGCCCGTCCTGCTGCTGCTTTTGAAACTGCCTTCTGTGTCCTGTGGCTTTTTTTGCTGCTCTATTTTTCTTAGCTTTTATTTCTCAGCCTGCCCATTCCACTGAGGGGAGCCCCTTTTCACCACCACTCGTGTGGGATGCGGATGAGAGTGGGGACAGGCAGTGATGGAGCTCTCAGCCAGTCTCTCTGCAGACCCCCGCGAGGCAGAGCAGGCTTCAGCGTCTCCACTGCACCAGCCTCACCCAGAGGCTGGGAGGCAGGAGGTCCTGGTAGTGTTGCTTACAGAGTGAATCTCCATGTGACCATGACCTTGGGGCCAAAGTGCACTCCACCCCATCCACCCGTGTCCTCTCCTTGTAGTCACTGTGTCTCTGGGGCCCCGAACCTCAAGGAAACCACACAGTTATTCTTGGATTTTCTTTCAACATAAGTATAAATAATCACTTTAAAAAAATTGGTGCTGGGGTTGGCAGCCAGGCCTTGTGAGGTCCGGGCTTGCTCTCTACCCCTGCACTGCATGCCCGCCCAGGACCTGCTTCTTAAACTAAAGAACGGCCAGGTGCGTGCGGTGTGGATGCTGCTTCTGCCCACCAGCAGTGTGTGACCCGTGCCTTGGTGTCTGCCCGTGTGCAGCAGGGCCACACGCCTGGCTGTGCTGTGGGTGTCCGATACTAACCACAGAGCAGAGGAGCAATGGTCACGTCCTGTTCCTGTCTTCTTTGGTCTGCCTGCGTTTAAGTTTTCTAGCTCCTCAGATTTAATAACCCTCTCTAGGTGACATCTAGACAAATCGAGGTACACAGCAAGCAAGCCCTTGTGGTCTGCTGGAGTAAAGGCCTGTCTACAGAACTACTCTCCACTATGGGTCTTGTTCGGCTCTCCAGGACTCCGTGCGTGTGCACATGGGCTGTGCGTGTGGCAGGATGGGTGAGGTGGAGACTGCTGCGTACCAGGTCCCTGAAGGTGACCCAGAGGAGGGCCTGCATGTTCTCACGTCCAGCAGAACGTTCGAAGGAGCCGTCAAAGGATCTTGGAGGTCATGGAGGAAGAAGCTGGGGATGGAAACGATACAAGGGCATGTGGTGGATTTTTAAGAATTTAAATTTTAAAGAATTTAAGTTGCTTGTCCTAAATGATTATCACCCTGGGACCTGAAGGAAGTTGCAAACGATGCTGCAACTGAGAAAAAGGGACTCCTGGAAGAGTGGGGATGGCATGCCCTTTTCAGAAAAGGAAAAATTATCTTTGTTCAATTATGGACCCCCCCGCTGGATTTGAATCCCAGGGAAGTTCCAGAATATGTAACAAAAACCTCCAGGAGGAAGTATGGAAGCCCTTCACTCAAAATGAGTTCATTGTTACAAAAACTCATGTCAGATTTTCTTCACTTCCTCCCTTGACAGGAGTCAGGTCCTCTGCTCCTTTGTATCTGTCCGCTACTACTGTGTAACAAATTACCCCCAAGTTTAGTGACTTAGAACAACAGCAAACATTTATTATCACTTACTGTTTCTGCAGATCAGAAATTTAGAAGGCTTGGCAATTTCTCATGGGCTTGCAGTCAGAATCAAGGCACGGGCAATTAAGAGTATGCTGAGCTGGTCTTGTTCTCCTGTCTATGGGCCTTGGTGCACATGTGTGTGAGAGTGTGTGAGGGCACACGTGTGTGGCAAGCCAGGGACGTGGGGCCTGGGATCTAGGTGTCCAGGATGCTTTCCTGTCCCATTGCTAAAAGGCCTGGCCTCCGAGTGTTGTAGGACTGAGTGAGCCCATGGTGGGAAGCACGGGGCCAGTGTCCTCTTCCTCCTTCCTCCCTTGATAAGCCCTGGCATAGGAAGGGGACGTGCCCCCCATTTTCCTCTTAGCCTTGCCCTCTGCAAGCTGGAGGTCAGGGGAAGACCTCATAGCCAGCCTCAGTTCTCAGGGGGAGCAGATGGTGGACCCTCTGTGCACCCCACACCTCCCCTCACTCCAAGATCTTGGTGATGTGGTTTGGGTTAGCAAACTGTGGTGGAATCTTTTGTCACCTGGCATGAGCCATCCGTGGGCTGTGTGTGTGGACCATTGCACACAGTAGCCAGATGAGGGGACAGGCCTAGCTAGCATTGCAGGCTCCCTATCAGGGAGTGATCACAGGATGCAGGTGTACCTCCCCCTAAGACCCCACACAGCACCTGAGAGGGTGTGACCTGTCAAGATGTCAATCAACCTGCTGACCACAAGACATCACGAAGCAAGACTCCACCCTTGAAACCTTCTCCCTGTCTCTGATGTCCCCCCTATAAAATAAGGAAACATGGGCTCACGGTCTCTTTCCAGCGTGGAAGCTGACCCTTAAGGTCACAGAGCTGTCCCGCCCTCAGTTTAACAACTACTCTGTGTGTTGTGTGATTTTTTCGCCGCTTTCTTAGCTTTATGTTGCTCTTTTAAACCCAGTTTGTCTTGTCTGCACGGGTTGGGGCGAGAGTCACCAAGGCCATGTTTCAGAGCTTTGCATGATGTCACCTTACACCACACCACTGAAGTTGCCAAGAGTAGATGGCCTCCATCTGAAACACCCCAGGAAAATTCAGGGTAGAAGACAAAGCTGTGGAGACTGAAGAAGCCTCCCTGTGGATGCATTCATTTAAAGGAAGGGTGGACGGCAAGTAGAGAAGGCAAGGCCGTGTAGACGAGGGTCCGAGGGACTGCAGGAGCGGGTTCCCTTCCTCCTCGTGGTGTCATTGGCTTTAGCCTCTAGGACCAGAGGTTGGTCCAGCTGCAGAGCTGAAGGTCACCAAGACAAGAATTTGCATACGATCTGGAGATTCTTGATGAACTCTGATCTATAGGCTGTTTTCACCTGTAGCAGGTGACAGCCCACAGGTGTCACGTCCACCCTGCACACCACACTGTTCCAGCACCATGCCCGGCACCTGCATCCATGGCTTCACATTAACTTCACATGACCTCTGTGAGGTCACAGGCCAAGGACCCCACTTGACTGCTACTAAGGTGAGGGGCTCCTCTGGGGCCACTTGAGGGCTCAGTGGTGGATCTAAGATCTGGGTCCCGGAGCAGGCCTGTGGCTGGCCACTGTCTGATGCTTGCTTTCTGCATTTATTCCTCTCGCCATTTTTTGTCCTATGCCTTCTTCACCACAGAGCCTCCAAGTCAGGTGTGTGCCTGGGGCCACTCTGCTCAGCTTGCACCAACTTTCCACCTAAGGAATGCTGGCCACTGTTACGGATAAGCCTCCCAATCCCAGCAGCCCAGTGCCTTGGTCCATTTGGGCTGCTATAGCAAGGCACCTTATTTTTGGTGACTTATTAACAGAGACTAAATAATGGAGACTGGGAAGCTCAAGGTCAACACTGACACAGATTCAGTGTCTGATGAGAGCTTCATAGTTGGTGCCCTGTTGCCGCCACCTCCCAGGGTGGGTGGGCCAGGGAGCTCCCATGAGCACCTTTTTTAAGAACACTAGTTCCACTCATCGGGTGCAGCTCTCATGACCTAGCCCCATCCCCACCTCTTAGCATCACATCATCAGGTTCCAGTAGATGAATTTGGGGGACACCAACATTCAGTCCAAACAGAGAGTTTAATCCTGATCTACACAATGCTCAAATGGGTGTCTCTGACCTGGGACTTCTGTCCTTTATGTACTGCTTTGGGAGCCTAGGTCCTTCCTTCTGTGACTCTGCCAGGCGCAACCTGTGCCTCCCGTGGGAAGGGGACTTATGGAGAACCATCAATGGAAAGTTTCATGATCCACATTTCAGAGCCTCCTTCCACATTTTGGAAATCAGTCACACCCAGCACAAGGGGTCTGGGAAACGTGGTCCAGTCAAGTCCAGGAGGAGAAGGAAACGGGATGGGAGGGCAGGAAGCCTGTAGGACCTCACAGTCCTGCCTCAGCCTGGGCAGTAATGTGTTGAGCTGTGCTGAACAGATGTAATTTCTGTCCAGGGTGCTGAGCGGTGACCAGATTCTCTTACAAACTGGGGCTACAAGAAAAGGATGGCTTCATGATGGTGAACACTGAGTGGGAAGGCCTCTGAGCCTCTATTTCAATAAGTTCCTAAACAGGCTGAATGCCCTGGAAATATGCTTGCTAATGCTCATGGTGCTATGAGCTTCCAGGAGAATGACGGTGTCCTCATTATTTCTGTTCCCACAAGGTCTAGTCACATGACTGGCACTTACTACATGCGCTCAGTGAAGGATTGAATTCAGAATATACGTGACAAACTAATCAGGTATGAATTTGAAAATGCATTTCCCAAACACAGAGGCTTGGACTTTTGAGGCTGTACACAGTGATGTTTGCACAATGACAAAATCACCTAACTATGCACATTTCTCAGAAAGTGTAGCCGACATTAAGCCATGCAAGACTACACACCCAGAAGTGGGATTGCTAGTCTAAAAGTGGTTGTATTTTTGATTTTTGCATGTTTTTGCAGTACTGGGGTTTGAATGGAGGGCCTCGTACTTGCTAGGCAAATGCTTTTTGCCTCTGAACTATATCTCGGCCTCTTTTGTGTTTTATTTTGAGACAGTGCACATTAAGTTGCCAAGGTTGACCTTGAACTTGCATCCTCTTTCCTCAGCTGAGTAGCTGAAATTGATTCATTCTTAACTTTTTAAGTAGCTGCCAGCAACTGTACCATGGCACATTGTCATGATAGTCCACGGAGATTGCTATTTTCCCATGTCCTGGTCAACACATGTATTTCTTCTTTGGCAGTAGCCATCCATCCTAATAGGTGTGAGGTGGCATCTCGTTGTGGCTTTGCTTAGCATTTCCTTAATTACTAGAGAGGCTGAGCATCTTTGCACGTGCCCATCAGCCATTTGTCTATCTTTGGAAAGAATCACCTTTTCAAGTCCTTTGACCATTTTAAAATCAAGTTGTTTGCTTGATTCTGTTGCTGTTTTGTTGCATTTTGGCATTTTTAAATGGTTAAAAAACAAAAGGAAAATAATGTTTTATGACTTGTGAAAATTATATGCTATTCAAATTTTAATGCCCACAGGTAAAGTTTTATTAAACACATCTGCATGCATTCATTTACTTTTTACCTTTGTGCCACACCAGAGCTGAGCAATTGCAACAAAGACCAGATGATCTGTAGAGCCTAAAGGTTTCACCTCTCACCTGTTGTAGACACAATTAGCTACCCACCCCTGGGTCTAGAAAAAACCTGGAAGGCCCCAGAGAGAGTGTGGCTGCCTCCAGGGGGCAGCAGGGGGCAGCAGAGAGCTAATCTGGTTGGGATTCCGTAATGGTCCTGAATCCCAGAATGTGCTGGCCCTTTCCTGCTAAACAGCCTTCGTTGGCTCTCTCTGGTCTCTCGGAGATCAAGCCCAAGCTACCCCAGCCTGGTTCCCAAGTCCCTGTCTCTCTCCGCCTTCCTTTGCTGGTCTTTCATTGGTTGGCTCCATCAGAGCCTATGCTCCCCGTTCCCTGGAATCTTTTGGGCCAAAGGCCTTTGTTCAGGGGCTCTGATGGGGAGCTGTCACCACACCCCTCTCCTGCCCTCTCTGACCCGGATAACTGCCCCCCACCTTCAGGGCTCAGCCTGGGTTCCAGCTCCTGCGGGAAGCCTTCCGAGACCTTGGATTTCCACCCAGTGTTACCCACTCCTGGGACCTCAAATGGCGCCATGGGCCCTGGGGGCAGGACCAGAGTCCAGTTATCTCTGGGTCCCCAATACTTATAAGAGACCCCAGCACGTGGCAGGAACACAGCACGTGTTTGGTATGAATGAGGGAAGGAATGAAAGCACAGTCCCAAGGAAGGAACCAGGTCCCTTCATGTCCAAATGCTGCTCAGTAACATCTAGGTGTGGTTGTGAGGTTAGGGTTGAAGACAAAGGATACCTGGAGAGGGGACATGTGGGACAAGAGCCACCATGATTTAAAGTATAAACCTGAAGTCCACTTCCAAATGGTTTAAAGTCCAGATTGAGTTTAAAGTGCAGTAACTTGGGAGGCTGAGGCAGGAGAGTCACAAGTTGGAGGCCAGCCTCAGCAACTTAGAGACACCTTGCCTCAACATAAAAAAAATCAAAAGGACTGGGATATAGCTCAGTGGTAGTGTGCCCCTGGGTTCACTCCTTAGTACCTTTAAAAAAAAAAGTCCAAATTGAAAGTTCACATTCAAATACTTTAACCACAAACAGCACTATTAAGTCAATTGTTAGACCTTATATGAGGGTCCATAAATAGCTTCTTTCCTATCTGGGCCTAAAAGAAAAGTAGGTCCGCAAATGCTTTTGCTCAACAAGTAGGTATTTATATATCTGTGTGTGTGTGTGTGTGTGTGTGTGTGTTGCTGAGGGTGGAACTGGAAGCCTCATGAATGCCAGTGTGATTTATATCTTTAGGATCCTATTATTTCATTTATATGTCATTGTATTAGGGTTCTCTAGAGGAGCATAACCAACAGGAGACCGATATACATATATATGGTTTATGGGTCTGGCTTACAGGACCCAAAACTGTCTACAGGCTGTGGAGCTGGAGGAACCAGTGGCCACTCAGTCCAAGAAGCTGGAGGCTCAGAGCGAGAGGGACTGAATCATTGGGACGGATGGCCCAGAAACCCCCTGGAGGGTCGCTGGTCAGAGGCCACTCTGGAAGCGTGAAGGAGCTGGAGTCTGACGACCTCAGAAGATCATGGCAGATCCAAGAGCCCACTCGAGAATGGAGCCTGCGTCTGCCGCTGCTTCCTCACCTCATCCTCCGCCCTCTGCCCCCCCCCCCCAGCCCTTGTCCTAGTGGACTGTGCTGCCCACGTTCAGGTGGCCTCAGTTTGCTGTCCCACGTGCCAGTCACTCCTGGAAGCACCTCCCGACACTCCCAGGGGCTCTTCATCCTTGGCATCTCTCCATCTAACCTAGTGACAGAGTCACTCTGGATCCTGCTCACCACCACGGACTGTTGAAATTCACAAAGTAAACCACGGAATTCTCAGATGGGAAATAGGTAAAGTTTTTTTTTTTTTCCCCCAGAAATGTGGTCTCTAACACAAAGGAGGACTGGTATACCTCTCAGCTGGCACCTCTGCACTGGCCATCTGACACGTGTCACCTGTCACCACACCTGGCTAAGATGCAGTCACACCTCCTCTCCAGACCTGCTCCCCGCCCTGGAGGCTTCCTTCTCTCATTAGATTCATTCTGTGCCTCACTTTGACCTGTCTTCAAATTCCCTTCTGTGACGTAGGACCCTCCTGGCCTGAGTTGAGGTCCACCTTCCTTTTTGGAGACTCCTCAGGGCCCTGTCCTGGTGAGATCTTGACCTGGGGGAAGAACAGGTGCTAGGCAATCTTGTCTGTGTTGCTGTGTGGCTGCCGCAGGTTCAGGGAGCTCAACTGCTAAGAAGGTGCTGTTACGGAGAGCTCTGTCCTTGTCTCCGTGTCGATCCAATAACAAGGACATGGTTTTGAGAAAAAGGAAAAAGAAGTTTTATTGCTTTGCTAGCAAAAGAGAAACACAGAGGACTCCTGTCCCTGAGGCTGTGATCCTGCCCTCGGTGGTGGTGGTGGGGAGCCGGGGTTTTAAAGGTGATTCAAAGGCCACCTTCCAGGTGTGCCCTGGTGGGGTCATAGTTCATCATGACTTTCTTAGATCTTCCGGAGCCATCCTCCAAGTCTGAGTCACTTCCTGCCTGGGCTGGGTGTGTGCTCAAGACAGATAACTCAGCCTGGGGTGGGGGGATAAGGGTAATTCTGTTTCCCCTGAGATCAGGGAAGGGAGAGGAAGAGAGAGAAACATTACTGTCATAAAAACAAGTCACAGAGGCAGGGCAGCGAGGGCTGCATCCAAAGCAGGAAGTGGACCTCTTTATAGAGGCTCACAACCTCCCTGCCTCCCTCTGCACATTGGCACCCGAGTGGACTGCTCTGTGGGCCCCTGCACCTGAACCAGTGGGTTCTTTTTTCCAACTTGTCTTCAGCCTCAGATGCTTCATCTGAGAAGTGAGACTGAGGCGTCACCTCTGTGACCTCGGGGGTTGCTGCACTGGACAATCACATGAAGAGTGACCTGCTAGTCTTTCCACAGTGTTGTCAACAGTTCCATAGTCTCACTGGTGGCATGGGACGCAGCCACCCCACGGGCAACGCCCCTTTATCTGCCTTTCAAAGTCTAAGTGAGGAGGAGAGGTGTTTACCCTCCAGCCAGCATCTCAGGCCACGCCTCGGGCTCTGAGTCCTCCAATGCCACCCACGCAGCACACGCAGCCACTGCAAACTCATTTCAGAATTAGCTGAAGGAATTAATCGCTGTACAAACAGATTTCTCTTGTCAGATGCAATTTATAAATATCAGTTACACAAGGAAGTCAATTAATTGAAACCTCCCTGGTTGACTCGGCTCTCTCCCTCCCCCACCTGCCACCACTGGATGTCACTCTTTATAAGAGGCCTGTGGCTCTGAGGACCTGTGAGAGCTCCCCTTGCCTTTATTAATGAGATATGATCTGGGTTTGGCAGGAACCTTATTAAGCGTCAGGCTCCTGCTGTGGACTCATTTTCCTTGAGAAAGAAACGAAACCTTTTTCTCGTTCTTTCATCCACACAAATGTGTCTCGGCTTCCCTCTCGGGTTCCTGCTGCATCCCACCTTCTCCTGAGGACCCCCCACCCCCAGCCTGGTCTCCCCCAGACATTTCTCCTCCCTGTTCCTCTTCCCTCCCTCGTAGCTCTTCGTGGGTAGGAATCGAGAGAAACAGAGACACTGAAATGCCACAAGCCATTGGAATGCAGAACCAACACACTCTGCGTGACTCAGCCTGTGTCCCTGCGTCCCTGTCCTTGCCCGAAGCTTGCCAACTGAGTGGCGAAACTTCAGGACAGCAAGGCGTCTGGGGGAACTCTCCTTTAAGGAGTATATGCATGAAAGATTTGAGGGACAGAGAAAGGCCTCGTTACCACAGTAAGCGCCCACCCTGGGTGGAGATTTAAGATGCCAGTGAGACATGCCACGTGGGAGCGGCAGGATTGGAACACAGGAGAGAAGGCGTCACACAAGCACAAGGAAGATGGGTGTGAAATTGTGTGACCCTGCCCCGACTCCATCCTGGTTCACCCGCTGGCCGCTGTCCCTCTGTAAAAGTTAAAGCCCCAGACCAAAATGGCGCGCCCACTCATGGTCCTGAGATTATGCATCCTTAAATTCTTCTCTGTGATGTGATCAAGAGTCTGGAAGGTCTGGGTAGAGGTCTCTGCTCTTGGAGAGCTCCTCAGACACCCATATGGTGACACTACTGATAGGTAACAGACAGGTGTGAGTTGTGGGAACATGAGGTTAAGGGGACAATTATGTAAACTGGACCCACTCCGCTGAAACCCACATGCTTTCTTCTAAAGAGCAACGAACCTTTGTCCCTGCCTGGTCTACGCCAACACAACAGGCTACACTCCTCAGGAAACGACCCATTGTCTGCAGGAGAAATGCAAGGGCCCCTGCTTAAAAGAACACAAGTAACCCCGAAGTGGGAGACTTTTGTGACATTTACAGATTCCAGAACCCAGGAAGACAGGAAAATTAGAAGCAAACCCCCCGACCATAACATCTGTGAGAAAAGTTCCAATTACAACTGGTCAGCACGGGCCTAGATGGCCCAGAGTTGCCTTGGGTATTAGCATGTCACTACAATAGCAAAACCTTTCCTGCACGGGTGAGATCATGCTCCGCGGGGACTTGAAAGTCTGATACAATCCTGTTCTCAGTCAAAAGTCAAGAGATGAACTTGGGCAGGACTCTCTGGAAACCTCCCTGGGACCCCCAATAATAGAGGAGAGGCACAGCCCCCTTCTCCTCTCTGAGAAGGCCTACTCTCTCCCTTGAGTGTCCTCTCTTCCCTCTCCCTATCCCTTTTAATAAATGCACACCTACTACTCTGAGTGACTTGTGTGGATTGTTTTCCAGTGTGATCACAAGAGCCAGTCATCATGGACATCCTGGTTGCTTCGGCTCTGCAGATGGTCTTGCTCCGTGGCATTACCACCGTCTAGTGTACAAGATCTCGTGCTCATTCATCATACAGGTCAGCCCCATGAGAACAGGGGTCTTTGACTGCTTTATTCAGATGGGTCCCTAAATGCCTTGGACAATGACTAACCTATAAGTGACCAGTGAACACCCATTAATGTAAAGGACAAGCTACAGACTTGTTAGACAAGACCTGAACACTCATTCCAAGACAGTGGCCATTGATACTGAAGGTTTAATTGCTTTCCATGCAACCCAAACTCAGGTTTATTTAAGTTCCTTCAAAGCTGGCCCTGAGGAAGATGAGGAGACTTTCCTGTCTCAGATGTCCATCTCCAGGGGCTCGGGGGCATCAACAGTTTTTACGAAAGGGAAGCGGGTACATTCATATGTTGCTTTAGCTAGGCCGTGCTAGACAGAGAATCATGTTGTTGTTATTGTTACTATTATTTTGGTATTTTGGTACTGGGGACTGAACTCAGGGGTGCTCTACCACTGAGATACCTCCCAGACTTTTTTTTTTTTTTTGAGTCAGGGTCTCCCTAAGTTGTCTATGCTGACCATGAACTTGAGACTCTCCTGCCTCAACCTCCCGAGTCGATGGGATGACAGGTGTGCCCAGTGCCCAGTCAAAATTATGTGTCATTCTGTTTGTTCGACCCTAGCCCAGGCTTTGGGGGTAGTTCTCAGTTTCCATCCTCAGCACAATGACACTGGGAGCAGAAAAACAGGTTACAGGAAATCGGGAAGCGAAACATTTGTTCTTAAAAAAATGTCTCCTTTATCCTCCTCAGCGATGGGTTTTGGTGTTTCCTTCCATCAACTTCTGAGTTTTGGTTGAGCAGAGAGAAGCAGAACCTTTGATTCAGGTAATAATACCAGCCAATGGGAGAAGAGAGAGGAAGTCTTGTTTGCAGAGAATCCTCTATGGGCAGCTCTTTGCAAAAGGGACCTTCGTCATTTAATCTTAACCATGGTCCTACAAATTAAGGGACTGATCTGTTTTCACAGGAGGAAATGGCTGCCCAGAGAGGTCCAGCCCTTTGCCTAAGGTTACAGAGCTGATGAAGAGTGAGTCCAGGTTCCAAACCCAGGGCTGACCCAAGCTCCAGGCACCGCAGCACACATGCTGGGACTTCAGGGAAGACTTCCTGGAGGAGGCAGCTTTCACTCCAACTTGAAAGCAGGGCAGTGTGTGTGAGAGACACACTCACCTGCCCAAACACAGAGAATGGGCTTGGAGGACACGAGGTACAGGGAAAAAAACAAGTGAGGCTTTAGCGATGGTCTTGCAAGGCTGTGTATCTGGGTGAGTGGCCCCCAGCTCAGTTACAATCAGCACCTTATCCCCTAGAGCACAAGCTCCCTCCCTGGCTCCTCGTTGGCTGAGTTCTGTGGGGCACATAATCTTCCCGAATGTTGCCTAGGTTTGACTGTCTCCTTTGGGGTTATTTAAAGAAGTATTCCTTAGCTGTTCCCAGCCCGCTTTGTTCTCTTGTGGCGGGGAAGTCTTATTGGGCTGGGTGCCTTTCAGCACGTAGGCAGTGGGTCAGGCCGGCCTCCTCCCTGTCAAGGGCTGTCCATTTTTCTCACTCTGGTGTTAACTGCTTGTACCTTTCCATTAAGCTGTCCCCCCTGCTGCTGACAGCCCAAGTAATTGCAACGTTAAGGCTAAATACTGTATTCTGTAGAGGGACCCCTGGACTTTCTACTCTCACACAGGAATGCTAAGGATGTGAGTGCTAGAAGAAAGGGGGGTGCTCCACCCCAGAGAGGGGGGATGATGGGGCAGGGGGGAAGCCAGTCCAGGCCACAGGGGAGTACTGCAGTGGACCAGAGGGGGGAAGGCAGAGCGGGGGTCAGACACCCGCTGAGACTCAGGTTCAAGGCTGTCACCGACTCCCCCAGTGGCAAAGCTATCACATGTGCTGGTGGAAGAGGTGTCGTGCTCTGGAAAGTCCTTAAAATAGCCAGAAGTCAGCATTTCCCTGCTTCACATCCCCTCCAATGAGGCAGATCCAAGATGTACTGAGACAAAATAGAATTACCTTTGAGGCTTATGGGGCTGAAGAGGATCTAAAAATCTCATTCAGGTAAGAGTCTGGCTATTGCCAAAACTTTAGAGCCAGTAGAGGACCCTGGATTCTACTGGGGGCTGGGCCATGCCCAGCTATTATGTAGGTCTAGTGTTAGTACCCTAGGGCAGGCAGCAGGACGGAGATTTTAGAGGAAACTGAGGCTCCAAATGTTTACGTTTCCTTCCCAGAGTCGCAGGTTTAAGTTTCCTTCCCAAAGTCGCAGGCTTTGAGAGGTCGATAGGACATCTGCTACCAAGAGCTCATCTTAGGTCACTCTACCTTGTCCTTTCAGGAAGACATTGAAATGGTCCCCAGGAACTCAACTTGATAGCTAGGCGCTTCCTGTGGTGCTGAGCAGGTGCACGGGCTGGGGCTCTGTGCTTTCTTGGTCTTGGTCTGTCTGGGAAAGCCGAGGCCAGGGAAGCATCACTTACAAGGGTAGAAATGTGCACCCACGTCACTCTGCAGGAGTCAGAGAGCATCACAGCTCCCATTGAGGGGCCGGGCTGGCTCTAGGAACCCAAGTAGAGTTCCTGGTATAGAAGGAATAACAGACAAGCTGAAAGGTAGCCCCACCTGCTGTAGAGCCAGGCTGCTTGTCCCCGCACGGTGCGCAGAACACGGAGACCACGAGTGCAAAGACAGCAAGAGCTTATTCCCGAGGGGCCAGTCACTTGGAGATGCAAGAGCCAGCTTCAAACCCAGCTTCCTGTGGACAGGCAGCACTTGGGGGTGTTTATGGGATAAAAAGCAGGGAGGGTTAGGCCGGGGCGAGGGTGCCAGAGGCAAGGAGCAGTAGGCGTGGGCTGCGCGCATGCGTGGTCAGCGGCTCTTCCACGGCGGTGCCAGCATGCTCTGGAGGTTGGTGTAGACCCTGTGACGTCACCCATCAGACACCTGCCCAGGCCAAAGAGAAGGGCCAGTGACTTCAACTGGATTGATAGACAAAAGCGGCCTCCAAGTTCCTGGAAACTGAGCTGGGCAGCACTGCCCTCCCAGCCGTGCTGTCTGTAGCAAAGATCTCGGGAGCGTCCTGCTGAGCCCCGGAACCTCTACCCTGGGGTGAAAGCAAGTGAAGCCAGCGGTTTACTCAGTTTCCCCCCAATTTCAGGCTTAGGCAGGACAGTGGCGTCCAAAGATGCTCCGAGGTGAGGAGTAAAACTTCTAGAAAATCAGAGGCTTTGAATGTGCCCTCCAACCCCCCTGGTCTTGACCCTTATTTCACATGGCCCGCGGGGGCAGCAGGACAGTTCTTTCCCTCTGTCCACTCTCCCTACGTGGGTGCAAAGGCTCAAGGATGAGCTCAGGCAAAGAGACTCCCAGCGGCCACCCGACCCTATCTCAGGGCATTCTGACAGGAAAAGGGCGTTTTCCTCACTCCTTGGGGAGTGTCCACTAGGGCGGCTCCGCTTCAGGCGGCAGACGGGGCTCAGCTCTGCTCCAGGAGTCTGCACTCTGTCCAGGCCAGAGGACAGACGACGCGCTCTCACAGGTGGAAGAAGTGGACGGGCCAGCAGAATTGTGGGCGCCTCTTCAGGTCTCAGTCTGCAGCTGGACTTCACCCCATCCCATTGCTCCACAGGAATCTCATCACCAAAGTAAGAGCATCAGAGTGGGAGGAAGGTTCACCCGTGTGAGCCATTCCAAGGACAGGGAGGGAGGAGAAGTCAGGAAGTGCACTCTGCGTGTGGAACATGGGAGGAAGGGAGCCCCAGGACACTTGTGAGGACATGCTCCCCACATTCACAGGCACAGCTGGACCACCGCTGGCTTCCCCTCAAGGGAGCCTGTCCCTGTCAACAGCCAAGGGAGGGCAACTCCAAGTGCCTGCTTATATAGGAACCTGGGTCTCTAAGAAGGAGAAAAGAAGGAGGGCTGAACTGGGCATATCCTCCTGCCCTTCCCCTCCCGAGAATTCAGAGTGAGCCAAGGGTCGGCAGGAGGCTGAGGGTGCAACCCTAATCGGGGTCCCTTCAAATGGAAACATGGAGAGCAGAAAGAAGGTTCTCCCCAGACACCCACATGTTCGTATGGTTTATCCAACACATGGTTTCCCACGGCCTACGCAATGGACACACTCTCTCCTTGGAAGGATGGTCCTCTGGAGGCTGCCTGTTTTGAAGGAAATGAGGGTTGTGTTCATTTATCCACCAACCTCTATCTATTGAACATCTGTTATGTGCCAGGACTATCAAAACTGTTGAAGGTAGGGAGAGGGAACATAGAAGGAGTAGACAAACTCTAGATAGGGCAGAGGGGAGGGAGGGGAAGGGAGGGGGCAGGGGGTAGCAATGACGGTGGAATGTGATGGACATCACTATCCAGAGTACATGTATGAAGACATGAATTGGTGTGAGCATACTTTATATACAGAGATATAAAAAATTGTGTTCTATATGTGTAATAAGAATTGTGATGCATTCCGCTGTCATGTATTTAAAAAATAAAAGCAATAAAAAAAAAAAAACCTGTTGAAGATCTTGGCAGGTGATAGGTCCTCTTGCCTCTGGAGGCCTGGCCTGGCCCCAGAGTCAGTACAGTCAAATATAATATACCACCATCCCACACTTGAAATTTCTTTTGTGTTAGGCTTCTTGAAAGACTCTAAGATGTTTTAACTTTTATGTATTTATTTATATTTTTATTTTCAATTGACAAAGATTGTATATATTTATGGTATACAACATGATGTTTTTAAATATGTATGCATTGTGGAAGGGCTAAATCAAGCTAATTAACATCATCATTACTTTACATACTTAGCTTGTTTTTTAATGAGAGCATCTAAAATTGACTCTCAGTAATTTTCAAGTACATGATGTCTTGTCATCAACTGACCCTTGAAGAGATAGCTTGAACTTACTCTTGTTGTCTAACTAAAATTTTTGAATCCTTTGACCAATGTCTCCTCAGTCTCCCATGTTCTCACTTTTAAAATTTTTTGTTTATGATTTGTTATTTTATTATGATTACCTGTGATTTATTATTAATCACTGTGCCTATGAGGGATTCTTGCAAAGAGAGAAAACATCATAAAATTTTTTCAGTTGTAATGATATTTTTATGGACCCTAAATTGAAAGATTGACAAAATTGATTTACTCTTATGGCTAATAGACAAATATTAATTCACTTTAATTTTTGATTTTTGTCTTATAAATCTTGAGCTTTTTTTTTTTTTTAAGGTCTCAAACATTTAGTTTTGGACTCTTGGAGATTTAGCTGGCGGTTGGCACTAGTGTGATTGATCCCTACGTGGGGAGATAGCACTCAGCACCATGCCAGATGCTGCAGATATGAGGACAGAAAAGGGCAGGAATCTTGGCTTCTGGAAACTCTCAGTTTACAGGGCAAAACAGGGATGTAAAAATAGAAATCACAGCAGTGTGAGATGTGCTCGTTGGCATGTGTCCAACGTTTACTGGGCACAAGAAAAGGAAGGGACAGCCATGACAAAGGCTCTGTGGAGGCCAAGAAGGTTGATGAGGACCTGGAAGGGAAGTGTCTGCTGAGAGTGGCCAGGGGGGCGGGCAGGGGTGAGGAGAGACCAGAGGAGATCAGCAAGAGAGTTCCAAGTCAGGAAAGAATGTGAGGACAGGTGAGAAGCCCAGAGACACCTATCTGGAAATCTTGGAGTCATTCCTTGTGGCTGGAGCGTAGAATGTGAGGGGTGAGATGATTAGCATGGGGCAGAGTGGCAGTGTGGGGTGCCATCTGTGTCTGGGTACCAAGGCAGCCACCTCAGGCTACCAGTTGGCACCATGGCAGGAGTTCTAGATGTTTTCTTTATTGAAGTGTGGATTATTGCTCCTGTATCATTGGTTCTGGCTTCTTTGTGAAAGTTTTACTAATAGGTTAACGTCTCGCTCCTTCCTTTCTTTTAAATTTTATTTGTTGTAAACATCCTTAGTGTATAAGACATAAAAGGTCGGATGGAGGGCTTGTTTTTAACTCCTTCCCTCATCTCTGGGTAAATGCAGTGGGGACCTGTATACCCTCAGGGACAGAGCAATGGTTGAGGTCCTGTCTCTATCTCCTTCATAGCTAGGAATTGCTTAGCATTTTCATTCCATTGTCTTTTTCTTTTTCAACCAGAAGTGAGACTTAGAAATCTGTATTTGTTTCTTCAAGATACTATAACAAATTACCACAGACCAGAAAAGAACAGAAATTGATTCTTTCACAGTTCCAGTGGCCAGAAGTCCAAAATCAGTGTGTGGTTAGGGCCACATCTCCTATGAAGCTTCTAGGTGAGGATTTTCTTTGCCTCTTCTAGCTTTTGGTGGCTCTTGGCAGCCTTTGATGTCCCTGGGCTCACAGCTGCCTGGTTCCAACCTTTGCCTCCATGGTCACATGACTTTCTTCTCTGTGTTTCTTCTCCTTTTTCTATGACACATCAGCCCTAGGACTTAGGGCCCAACCCAACGCGGTATGACCTCATCTGATCTAATTATATCTAGAAAGATCCTATTTCTGGATAAGGTCATATCCAAGGTTCTAGGAGACATATATTTTGGAGGCGACTAGTCAACCCATGATAGTCTCCTTACTTTGATTTTCTGCTTGGTCAGTTCTATCTTTAGTGCCTTGGGCATGGTTTCATTTTGGGGATCTCATTCTGGTTGTCTCACCAGCCTTCATCCCCTCAGCCATGGCTTTCCTCTCAGCCTGCTCTCCTGGAGGCTAGGATTGTCACCTGAAGCACCTTGATGCTATTTCACCAAGCTCACATCTTCTGAGACCCCTTACGAGTGATTCCTAGCAGTGTCCTTCTGTCTATTGGAGAAAGTGATATTTTAGTGTAATTCCTTTCTCCTGAAGCTTCTCTGCATGGTTACAGGTCTCTGTGGTGGATTTTCCATGGGTCCCAAGGTGTTCTCCTGCCTCTATTGACTCTTTCCTCAAGAGGCAGATTCCTCCTACCCTGGCCCTACTTTTGCCCAAATTGCCTCCTAAAGATCACTGGTGGTTGAATGCTAGGGCAGCTGAAGTTGAAAGAATGGCAATGTACCTGACCTCAGCTGTCGCCCACATCCCACCAGTGTCCACTGATAGAACTCTGCTGAGCTGGGCGAGAGCATTTCCTGTCCTCTCAGTTCTACCCTGATTGCACAGGGTAGGGGCACCCATCCAGACCAGCCTAATCAGAACCCCCAGGGAGTTTTCACAAGTATAAATGCCTGTAGGTGCCTGGGTCTCATCTCTGTAGGTCTGAATTAGTAAGTCTGGGAGGGACCCAAAGATCTGCTGGTAACAACTCCCTAAAGGATTCCAGTGCGTGGCAGGTGTGGGGACCTTAATGTGCCTGAATGCCTGTTTCCCCACAGGACTGTGAGCTCTGAAGGGAAGCAAATCCTTACACAGCACCTTCCTCTCTGCCAGGCTGTCATAAGCATTCCATGTATATTTACTGCTCACATCAAGCCTATGAAGTACTATAGGTAGTATAATTATCTCCATCTTACAGCAGGGGAAATGAATGCACAGAGCTGGTCAGAATCAGAGTCAGAATCTGATATGTAGCCTTAAATAATATGCAGCCTCTCTGTGACCGCAGAGACTGTGTCTGAATTGCTCATTATGGAAGGCTCTGGCTCTCTAGTAACTCACTACGTTATTATGACATGATCCCTGCTTCCAGGTTCGTGGCTAACTTAAGTCAGCCTTGTGGACAAAAGGTTGATGATCAGAACATCTGCACTTTAAGATGCTGCTGACTTCAGCTGAGGAGGGGAATGCAAGGAAAAATCTTGATTGGAGGATGAGCCATTGTGTCCTGTCCCAGGAGGACACGAGGAGTCTCCTGACAACCCACACATTTGTGGAACCAGGGGACCCAAGATCAAAAGGCAATGAATGGGTCGGCAGAGATGGCATGTGAGCTAGCTGGCCAGTCTGGAGACCAGAATAGTCTATGACTGAGTTCTAGAGCTTCCCTGGGCAGTGTGCATGGCCAGGGCTGGACAGGACAGGCTGTGTGACTGGGCAACTATCATAGATTTTCCAAGTTGTAGTTTCCTCATCTGAAAAGTCAAAGAATATCTGCTGACTCTTCTCTTATCCCATTTGTCAAACATTTTGATTGATTGCCTTTTTTTTTTTTAGCAATATTGAAAAATTTCCTTTTCACAGAAGGCCACATGAGGGTTCACTGTAGGGGAGACCTGCCCTTGTGGCGCAGGGGCTCAGACAAGGCACTGTGGCCTGCACAGATGTGGGGACTGCAGGGCTATGTATGAGCAGATGAGGGGAGGAAGGGTTTCTCTGTGGCACAGGAAGTGAGTGGGAGGAAGAGGAGGAGAGGAGAGGGGAGGAGACTGTGAGAATGATTGGTGATCCCCTTCGGTACCTGCTTCCCATCAATAGCACCACACTTCAATAACATGTGGAAATGCTAAGACAGTGGGAGTTTTATGGAAACTGGACCTGAGGCTGGGCTACTAGGAAGCAGGGAGTAGGCAGGAAGAGGATGGGGAGGAAGAAGTCAGGGCCATCAGTCAACTGAAACCCTCTGAAATCATGGGGCAGGGCAGGAACTTCACAGTATTGGGGAAATGGGTATTGGGTCAGATTCATTGACAACAGGGTTAGGCTCAAGTGCCACATTATCTTCCTGATGAGCAAACTGAACTTCTGTGATTACTACAAGGGGGTTCAAGCCCCTCACAACCTAAGGCAGTGACTCTTGAGCTTTTAGGAATTCCCATGCTCAGGCTGCAACTTATACCAGTTTAATCAGAATCATGGGGACAAGGCACTCACAGGTGATTTTTAAGATTGCATAGGTAAGTCCAATCCACAGTCAAGTGTGTGAACTAGTAACAGGTTTTATAGGCTTTGCAGGCCCGCCAGCCCCTGCCGCAGCTTCTCAAGTCCATTGTTGTAGCATGAAAGCAGACATAGACAACATGTAAGGGCGTGGGTGAACATAAGACAGGTTGTGTGACTTTGTTCCAATAAAACTTTATTGACAGAAGCAGACAAAGGTTCAGCTTTGGCCTACAGCAGTGGTTTGCCAGCCCTTGATCTAAAATATGGTAAAAGACATTTAAAATAAAGGGAATGGAGATCTTTCCAGGAGGCAATGGCATGATGGTTAAGAGCAGGGTGCTGGAGACCTGACTGGGACCCCCGCTCAGCCACAGAGGCTGAGGGGCTTGGGCAAGCTCCTGTACCTCCATTTCTTATCAGGACCATGGAGATAAGAGAAGTGCCTACTCTACAGGGTTGTTTGAGGATTGAGAGAGATGGATTTAAGAAGCTAGGCAGTACTAAATGGGCACATAGTAAAATTCTCAACAGGTTTGGTTGTTCCCAATATTTTTTTTAATGATTGTTATTTTCATAAAGGAAGAGAACCAGCTTCTCCAGCACATGCTCCTCGACCAGATGCTGGTTTGGTTTTAGGTGCCCCATCTAAAGCAACAAGGAAAATGGCTTCTGTGGAAATAACTTCTGCTCTCCAACAAAGTTATTTAATTATCAAGAAGTAATTAGCACATTAATCAAGGTCTCACACTCTCCTCATTTTAAGCATCCCCACAAAGAGTGAACCTTGCCAAGAAAAACTCAGAAACAATACAAATTCCTCAGCAAATCTGGGGAGAGCCATGTCCCACTGCCCAGGCCCTTCCAGGGAGGTGGGCCCCAAGGAAGGACAGATGCACTCCTGGATCTTCCACAAGTGTGTCTTTTAATGTCTGTTCCAGGAGTCCCCTGCTTGGTTTTCCTTACTATTATTATTATTATTATTTTGTAGGCATTATGGTATAAACAATGATCATTCGTTTCCTGAAGGCCCTCCCTGTAGACCGTGAACTCCTCAGCTATGGAGGGTAGGACTGAGACTTGCTAGGTTCTGTGACTTGCAGATATATCTTGGTACCTCTCTCCCTGAAGTGATGCCCACGCCCCTCACAGGTGTGGGTTGATCCAAGTACTCTACCGGTGAGCCACATCCCAGCTTATCCACTCGTGAAGAGGGAAGCCAAGAAGACAGCGAATGTTCTCTGTGTCTTGTCTGAGCTTTTTGGCAGGCACACTCTCCCTCATGTCATGCTAATGGTTCTTCAAGGGCAAGAAAATCGGGCCATCTTCCAAGAAGTTGTCAGAGGCGAAGAAGAAGAAGGTGTGTGGGAAAGGGCATGTCCTCTGGAACCAGGGCTTCAGCTCTGACCGGGTGATTTACTGGTTGGACAAGTGATGGGTTTGGGCTGAGCAGTTTCCTCTTCTGCAAGCTGAGCATGGTAACTCCAAGGCCAGAGACTGTGGACAGCAGACAGTGTCATCCTCCACATTAGACACCGGCACCATGGCGGGACGAGTGGTGTGTCAGTCTGTCTTGTGTTGCTTAAGGAAATATCTGATACAGCTTATTTAGCTCACAGCTTCAGAGGCTGAAGGACTAAAACAACCTGGCACAGGGCTCTGGTGAGGGCCCCTCCCTGACTGCATCACACCATGGCAAGGGTGGGGAATGCTTGCGGGAACAAGAGGTCACATAGACAAACAGGAGCCAGGGCCCTGTCTGGCCTTAATAGCAGCCCTCTCTGGAGGACTCCTGATGAGTCACTTGAGAACAACCTTAATTCCTCACCTAGGCAGCACCCTGGGTGGACCTCAGGACTCCCCCCACCCCACTCTTACTAGATCCACATCACCACCCTGAGATGACCGCCCTGGGGATAAAGACTACAACCCGAGGGCCCTTGAGAGACAGCCCACATCCTAGCTCACATACTAACCATGCATAGATTTATTGATTCCTCAGTCTCCTGCTTCGTCACAGGCCGGGGACACTCGTGGAAATGTGTGTTGGTGGAGGAGAGGTGGTGTCTGTTCTGGTCGCTCTAAAACCATGGCACAGACTGGGTGGCTCATGAGCAACAGAAATTTTTTGCTCACAGTTCTGGGAGATTCCCCAAATCAAGGCCCTGTCAGGCTCCGTGTTCAGCGAGGGTCTGCTTTTCGTTTTGTGGACCGCTGTCTTTTTCTCTGTCCTCACGTGGCAGAAAGGGTGAGAAAGTACCATTCATTTTCTTGCAAATGACACAATTGTGCTATTCTTGGTGGCAGAGTAAAACTCCATTGTGAGAATATATCACATATATCACATTTCCTGTACCCACTTATCAGCTGTGTGTGTGTGTGTGTGTGTGAGTACACGCGCGCGCCCGTAAGCGTATATGTGTATCTGCATATAAATCATATGTCACATTTTTGTTCACTCATTCGTCCTTACTAAGGAAGAACATCTCCTTGCCTGAAGGAAGGCTTAGAAAATTCTTGGATGTCCCCATGTTTTGGCTGTTGTGAAGAGTGCTGTGTTGAACGTGGGTGTGCAAAGATCTGTTCTAGTCCCTGCCCTCAGTTCTTCTGAGTGTGCACCTACCAGTGCCATTGTGGGATCACCTGGTAATTCTAGTTTTAAGTTTTTGAGGCCCGCCATTCTGTTTTCCACGGTGGCTGCACCACGTTGAAGAGGTGGGTTCTTCCTTGCGCTCTGAGTGTTCTCAGCCTGATTGGCAGGTGCAGGGTGGGTCCTGGGAATTATCTTGGGTCTAAAAGCATGATTTTGTGTGAGTCCTCCCCTTTCTGGCCCAGAGTAGAGAAGAAACTCAGCATGGAGTCACGTCTTCCCTCTGGACTCTCCTTCCAGAAGGAGCGTGGGCGGACTCCTCCTTTCCCCCCTCACGGAGCCCACTCCCAAGATGGAGCCTCACTTCCCTCCCGATTGTTCACATGGAAACACACCAATGGCCTATCCTCCTCAGCACTGCTCCTAAAATGGCCAAAGCCTGCCTGAAGGAAGGCTGAGAAAATTCTGGTTCCTTCCTGCTCCTTCTCTTACTAAGGAAGAACATCTCCTTGGAGGCTGTGACCACTGACTTGGTAAAGAGCAAGTCCTGGCTTTGTTGAACCCCCAGGTGACTGGGCTGAGGGTCTGCCCTCTCTGAGACTCAGTTTCCCTATCCAGAACATCAGAACAGGGATGGCCAACTTCTTCCCCACCGACATGCTCTTTGTTTTCTGCCCTGAGAGGCCACCGTTTTGAAAGATGTTGTCTGTCAGAGCTCATTTAATAACATTAGCTTTTCCATGTTTTATGAAGACATCCATAACTATCAACCCTGATCACAGCATAAGTAAAATGAGCTGATGTCATTTCATGCAAGAAATACCAACAGCCTCATCTCGGTTGGCGTATAACCATCCCTCTGCAATTTAAAAATACTGAAAATCATCTTCAGATTTCTATTACTACTCCTGGGGAACCCAGGCTCAGGCCCACTGGAGACCTGATCCTTAGGATGGCTCTGAATTTCTGAGAAACACAGAGATTGTAGACTTGGGGTCAGAACCTGAGTTTTTAAAATTCTAATTTCAATTTTAGTGATTAATCTGGTGTGACCTTGCACATTGTTGGAAAAAGTACACAGATTCTTTGCCGCTCCTCCCTTCAGAAGGTAGAGTTCAATTCCTCCCCTCCTGAGGGTGGAGCCTTTGTGGCGACCCTCCATCAGGAGTGTGGGGGCGCTTTCCATACAAGGACCTAACAGATGGCAGCTTCCTCTTTCTCTGGAGTCCCTGGCTCTGGAGAAAGATGGCCGCCATGTTGTGAGGAACTTCTAGCAGCCCCTGGAGACAGCTCTGAGGTGGGGAACTGACTCTGAATGGTTGTCCTGGAAGCATATGTATTAGTTTCCTATTGCTGCTGTAACAAATTACTTACAAAGTCACAAACTCACCTTAAGGTCTGTAGGTGAGGAGCCCAGCATGGGCCTCACTGGGCACTGTTCCTTCCTGGAGGCTCTGAGTGTTCCCTTGTCCTCTGCCCCTGAGGAGTCACCCATATTAACTTAGTTTGGGGTCCCTTTGTCTTCAGAACCAACAACATTACACCTTTCTGTCTGCTTCTATTGTCACTCCTTTCTCTTATTGTCCCGTTCTGCTTTCGTCTTCTGACCTCCATGGTCACATTGACTTCACCTGCATAATGCAGGATAGCATCCCTATCTGCTAACTGGCAACCTTAAATCTACCTTCATCACGAATCCCCCTTTGCCATGCAACCTAATACACTGCCAGGCCCCAGGGTTCAGGATGTGGCTTGTGTGCCACCATGAGGCCATTATTCTGCCTGCCACAGAATGAATCCTCCAGCCCTGACCAAGCCCTCCGAATGCTGCAGCCTCTGCCAACAGCTGCTGAAAACCTCTGAGCCAGGCTCCCCAGCTAAGTCTTTTCCTAATTTCTGACCCACAGAAACTGTGAGACAACACATGTTTGTTATTCTAAAGGCTAAATGTTAGAGTGATTTGTTATGTAACAGCAGATACTCAATACAGGCAGGTTCATTAACCTTTTGTAGCCTCTCACATTTATAAAATAGGGTTAGCTCCTTGCAGGACTGGGCAAAGATTAAGTCAACATGGAAAATATCTGTCTGTCAGCACATGCTTGCGGAATAAATGCAAGCTATTTGTTTTTCCTTCATTTCTCACAGGGAACCCCAGCAGGGGCAGAAACAAAGGAGTGGGTTAACCCACGGTCGCCAATCTCCAACAGCCTGTTTGCCACTCAATGTCAGGACAAGTGCACAAACCCAATTTCCAGCCAATCACCTCTCTAAGCCCTCTCACAGGGACATTCTGATGGGCGGTGCCCTTGAGACACTTCTGGGACTATTTCAAACTGCGGGGCACATCGATTGAAGACCACTAACGGGCTCTGCTTAGATGTCACCTTCCTAACTATGGCCGAGTGTGTCCCCTCACTGGTGTATGCAGGGGGTGTGGGTGTGTTCTCATAGGTGAGGGAGGGGTAGAGAAGTATCTGCTTTGGAACTTAGGTGGGAGGTCTGATCCATAGCTCCCTAGACATAGCTTCTTGAAGGGATTAAAATGACTTTCTGGTTTCCTCTGAGTCTTGACAACTTAAGATATTAACACATTAGCAGGAATGGAAATATTTGAAAATCGAATGCCATTATGAAAAAAAACGGTTCCTTTGTCCCAAAAAAGTGATTGTAAATTTGGGAGAGACGTCTCAGAAGAGGATCGAGGGTGTGGGCGTGGATTTATCTGCATTAGAAAATGAATGTGTCATCTTAAGTACTTTTTAAAGATGTGGCACTTCCAGTAGAAGTGATTTGCTTATAGAAAACACACAAGGTCTAGCTAGATACTGGGCCCCTGACAGACAGACGCAGGACCCAAGAACACCGGGCTGGGCTAGGAGGGCGACCTGTGGATGGGGCAGAGGAAGATGTGAGTCATCCAAGATGGCAGACTCACCACATGGGATGACGTGCTCCATGACCAGGCGATGGAGGGAAAGGACAGACGACAGGACAGCCCTCCAGGGTGCCCAGCGAGAACAGGGAGGAGTAATGCCAGGGCTCAGGCTGAGCAGAAGATTCAGAGACACCGCTGTGGTCTGGGTGTCTGTCCCCAGAATCCAGTGTTGGAAACTCAATCCTTAAAGTCATATGTTATCCGTTCGGGGGTCCTTTTGTAGGTAATTAGGTCTTTAGGGCTCTACCCTCATGAATGGATTAACTCAGTCCTGGATTAATGGGTTGTTAAGGGAATGTCTCTGTTATAAAAGCGAGAGGTGTTCGACACATCTGCTCATGGGATGCCCTCCATCACGCCATGATCCAGCAGAAAGGGCCTCACCAGAGGCTGAGCAGATGCCAGGACCCTGCCCTTGGACTTCCAGTCTCCAGGACTATGACCCCAGTAAACCTATATTCCTGATAAATCGCACAGTCTGTGGTGTGTAGTTCCAACAACCAAAAATGAGCTGAGGCACCATGAGAAAGGCCAATTGAGAGTGTGGGACGTGAGGCTGGGACCAGCCCAGGAGAGAGGATGGCAGGGGAAGGGGACAGACGTGCCTGGGATGGACTCTTTAGGGCTTTTCTTAATCTGCCCTTTCATTTGAACATTTTCTGAGCTTCACTGTGTCTGAGGCCCAGGACGGGCCAGCAGAATATGGTCAGCACTGTAGTGCACCCCTGCTGACGTCCACGTCCAAATCCTTGCAGTCTGAGTACATTAGGTCACAGGGTCCAGGGAATGAAGGTTAGAAATGCAACTAAGGCTGCAAATCCGCTGATCTTCAACTAAAGATTTTCCTGGATTATCAGTGTGGCCCAATCAAATCTCAAGCATCCTTAAAAGTCAAAGAAGGAGGTTCAGTTAGAGAAAAAGCAAGAGGTGGACAGAAGCAATGCGAGGGGTGCAGCGTGAGGACCCAGCTGACAGTTGCTGGTTCTGAGGGTGAAGGGAATGGGCTGTGAGTCAAGGAATGTGGGCAGCTTCTAAACGCTGGAAAAGACAAGGAGTGGACTCCCTCTCAGGGCCTCCAGAAGGTTCCAGCCCTGCAGACACCTCGATGTGAGCTCAGGGAGACCCATGTTCAACTTTGAACCTACATTATTGTAGGATGATGAATTTGTGTGGTTTGAAGCCAACAAATACACGGTGTGGTGATTTGTTACAGCAGCTACAGGAGACTCATACACAGGGGAAGACGTGTTTCAAGTTTCATGCTTATGTCGTTCCTGATACTTATCATGGTTTTGCAGCTCATTAAAGGTTTGTGGAATGAAAGAGTGGGAGAATGGGATAGAAAGACGAATGAGCCAGGGCTCTTTAATATTTGTGGAATGAATGAACAAATACGTCAAGAAGATGGTGGTCTGGGGCAGGAAGATCAGACCCACCACGGGTTTCCAAGGAGCAGATGGCTGCCTGAGCAAGCAGTAGCAAGAAGTGCACCAAGAGACCCCTACTGCTGCCTGGGGCCTGTGATGTCATAGGCCTGGCTCCCAACGGGAGGACTCTGAAGGTGAGGTTGCCTGTAGGAGGCCGATCACGGTCCTCTCAGCCCCTGTGGGAGGTGAGGCGAGGGAGGCAGGGCTGGGTAGAGGGAGGGCTTCTGGGTGGTGCAGTTGCAATGGTGGGGGGAGCTCTGGAAGGTTCTTCAGAGTTGTCCTGAGTCGAGGCAAGGGTCTGGGCCACCCCTTACCTCTGTGCCCTCAGGCCTGCTGCCCACCTTGACTGTGGCCGTGCTGCTGCAGGGCATAGGGCAGGGCCTTAGGAGATGAACGTCCCTTGTGAGGATGCATGGTGGGAGGACTCAAGGAAGGTCTGAGCTGTCAGCCTCCCACACCTCTGGCAGCTGGGGTGAGGGTCCTGAAGGAGGGTCGGGGCACCATTGAATGGCATCCACCGAGGAAGCAGGAGGAAGGGAGCAGGGGGGAGCTCATGTCCAGTTGCCCCGGATGCTGCGGCTGAGGGAGCAGAGGGAGGAAGTCTTCCAGGCAAGCGAACAGGCCGTGTAGGTGTGGAGGCAGAGGGTAGTGAAGGACTACGTCCCTGCAGAGTGTCATGAGGGTAGTGTGCAGGAGGGGCTGGCACTGGGGAGCAGGCCAGTGGTGACCCTGGTAAAGGGGCTTGCAAACAGAGCAGGGGCGTGGCCTCCTTCCCTGGGTGCAGCATGGTGGGATAGGATTGAGGTCTTGAGAGATTCCCTTGGGCAGCTCCCGTGGGGCACAGATCAAGGTCGCAGAGAATGCAGGGCCGGGAGGCCGCCTCCAAGTGCAGGCGAGGGCCAGGGCTGCAGGTGCCTGGCTCAGTGACTGCAGCAGGGGCCAAGAGGAGGCCAAGTGCCCAGGCCAAGCTCATCTCCAGAAACCCCCTGCATCTTGAGGATCCTCTGCATCTTGTGTGGGGGTGGTCCTGCTTGAACAGGGTGGACATGGCCAGGACAGGTTCCCCCCCTTTTCATCCTGGGGTGGCGGTGGTGAAGAACCTGGAGGGTGAGGACAGTGCCCAGGAGGTTCAGGTTGGGGCAGAAACAAGGAGGTCAGCAGAGATCTGCACTAGGGGTTAGGCCTCTGCACCAGGCAGGGCGCCCAGGTCAGCCAAAGGGATCAGAGCCAGATAGCACAGGGGGGTTGGGGGTGCCGGAGAGAAAGCCAGGGTCTGGGGGAAAACCCTGACATTTTGACCCCCATAATGTTATGATTCTGCTACTTTGACTTCACCGTGAGCAAGAACCCATTTTAACTAGAAATAAGGACTAATAAAAAAGCCACCTGGCAGGAGCCAGGGGAGACCAACAAGTGGTCAGCCAGTCCACTGATAAGCCACGCTCCGCCCTGGCAACACTCAGGGGCCATGCTGTGCCCCGCTCCCCAGGTGGGGTGATGCAGCCGTTCTGGGCACCAGTCGACGCCTGTGGTCACATCCAAATCCACCCATGGAAACGGGGAGGTGGGCACAGCCCCCACTGAAGACTTTGGGAAGCTTGACAAGTGGACGGAGCTCAAGCCCCAAGTTATGATTCTCTTGATTCCAAAGCTCCTAGGTATAAATGTGAGATAGGCCACCCTGGGGTCACCATTGGAGGCCACGCTGGCCATTGAGTCAAAGCAGAAGAGCATCCTAACAGCAGAAACGGAACTTGAGCTTTAGTTTGGAGCAGGTAATTGTGCCACACGGGGGCACTCTGGGGTACAGCAGAGAAAATGCCACTGCGGTCTCCCCGTCCCATGGATCTTGGAAGACGTAGAGGAACGACGTGTCTGGGGCCGGACTGGGGAGCAGAGAAAAATAAATAAGGACAAGAAAGAGTCCTGTGGTGCTGCCGAGTGTGGGTATCTGTTTTAAATAAAGGTGGTCAGGGAAATAGAGGGGTGCACTGAGAGAGGGAGGTGATTATGTGTGGGAACTACGTATGAGAAGAGGTTTTAACCCTTGTAGCAAGTGCAAAGGCCCTGAGGTGGAGATGCTCGCCATGTATGAGGCAGAGCCAGGAGGCCAGAGTGGTGACAGCAGAGGGAAAAGAAATGGGGTGCAGTTGTAAGGAGGGCAAGTTGTCCCTGGGGGTTATGGGGACATTGGTGAAAGCAGTTTGGGAGGGTGGCAGAAGGAATCAGAGGAGCACATCGCGCTGCTTTGTCAATCAGAGCTTGGTGGCACCCGTGGATGATGATCGCTTTGTTATCTGTCCTGGTTTCTGCGAGGCAAGGGCTCAGCTGTGCACAGGCCCATGTGGCAGGTGACTGAGCATGTGAGGCGGCCAGCCTGACGCGCCCCCTGCCCTCCATGAAGTCTGGGCTCTCTCCACAAGTGTCTTGACGTGGGCTCCTTAGCTTCCTTGCAGTGAGGTGGCCTTGGGGTCGTCAGCCAGCTAAGAGGGCCACTCCAGTGACCAAGGCAGCCCAGTGCCTCTTTCCTCCTCCATGGTCCGAGGGGACGGAAACGTCTCCACAGAGGAGCGTCAGTGAATCAGCAGACGTATTGTCAAACGTCCCCAAGAATTCTATCCAGGAGATTTGATTTGAGATCAAAAGGGACAGAGCGGCCATAGCTGGAGAGGCGTGTGGGGCGGGAGACTTTGTCCTTTATCAAGGTGGAAGTCACTCCAAATGCATGGTGACCCTCTGGTGTTAGTATCATGGGGACACACATGACACCCTTGGCACACATTGGGGAGGGGTGGATGGCTTCCCTGTCCATCACGGGTGGGAAGAGACCATGCCACAGTCAGGACCCCGAGACTTCGCACTCACAGGCTGGAGAACATGGAGGAGTGGAGCTGGAAGCCGCCCAGAGGACATCGGCCCTCTTCTGTCTGGTGAGGAGACTGGCCCAGCCTAGCCCAGGATCATGGAGGGAGAGAGGCCGGGCGGGGACAGCTCTCTGCCCTCAAACTTCTGGCCAGAGGCCCGGGCACAGAGCGCTCACCTGTTCCTCTCTGGGTTTCTGTGAGGCCCCCTGTAGACCCCGGGAAGTGTCACTGCAAACCTAAGGCCTGTGTGACAGCATGTCCCCAACAGGGGGCTCCCTCCCTTTGGAGGAAAGGTGGCCCCCACGGAGCAGTGGTCTCCAGCACAGCCTGATAAGAAAAGTGGGCCCTGGGAGCAGCAGAGACAGGTGCTGTGACGTTTTAATCTCCTAATGGCACTGAAAGTCCCCAGTGAGTGCTTCAGGTTTTGAATTTCAATGGGAAAGCAAGAGGAGCCAAAAAATTCTAGGTCATCTGAGAGGCAGCCCAGCGCCAAGCAAACTCCTGAGCTGATCACAGGGGAAGGGAGGGAGGAGCAGAACCAGGGGGTGGGCACGGAGTGAGCCTCCCTGTTGGGACTCACCCTGGGACGGGCTGCGGGTGGGAGAGGAGCTGGGTGCGGGGGGCTCAGCACAAACCTGGCTGCAAGTGCTGCAGGTCTCATGAACACCCACGCAGCCCATGTGCTGGGTTCTGAGGAAGCCATCTGACAGGTGAGGAAACTGAGGCTCCGGGATATTAAAGCCTCAGTGCTCCATGTGGACCTGAGGCTCTGGGAAGGGCAGGTGTCGGTGGTGACCCGGACGCCCAGGGAGCGGTCACCCAGGGGTGTTTGGGAAACGCAGAATCTCTGGCCCTACTGCATCTTAACAAGTGCCCCTGAGGCGGGGATCCCATGAAAACTAATTGGAAAATATTGGCCAAATTCCATCGTTATGTTGTGTGGATGCACGAACACGCGTGTCAACAAGCCCCACATTACGTACGACCTAATGTACCCATGGAAAATACGAGAAAAGAGGGCTGGGGTTGGAGCTTTAGAGCGCTTGCCTGGCGCGTGTGAGGCTCTGGGTTCGATCCTCAGCAGCACATAAAAACAAAATAAAGGTATTGTGTCCACCTACAACTAAAAAATAAATGTATTTTTAAAAATATGGAAAAAGAAAAAAATACACCACACACAGAATCCCCCACGGTGACTCCCTGCACTCAGAGCTGAGAAGCACCAGGGTGGAGACTCACGGAGTTCCCCTGGCTGGGGGTGGGGGTGGCCCACAAAGGACCAAGGTTTGTGGAACACCAGCTCTTCCCCTGCTCTGTGTTTCCTCCCCACAAACCCACTAACTAACTTTAAAAAACCGCAAATTGTACCATCACCTCCCTTAATGTCCTTCTGGGGATCCCCATGACCTTCAAGTCAACAGGCACCCCAACATGGCATTCAGAGTCACAGAGAGGGTAAGTGACTTGTTCAAGGTCACACAGCTGGACTCTCCTCCCAGAAACTAGAGGCTCCTGGGACATGGGGACATCAGACTTGCTGGCCTGAAATCGGGGACAGCGGGGGATAGGAGGGCTGAGTGCAACTGAAACCAGGATTCTGGAACCCTCTAGCAACTTCTTTGGCGCCAGACTGTGGGTCAAAAGTGTGGGGGAGAGTCAGCGGCAGGAAGCTGTGGGGGGAGGGTGCAGAAAGGGAGAGAAGCTCTGAAGCCTTTTAATCCTATTATCTGGGCTGCACAGGTTAGTCTCCCAGGAGCCCAAACTTTTCAAAAGTTCCTGTTGTGCTGTCAGCGGGAGATGAACAGGGGAGGGCCCTGGGCAGGCAGGAGGCTGCTGACAGCTGCCAGTCACCGTGTGGTTGGTTATCTGTGTGACCGGAGGAGACAGCCTTGCCCAGTCCGACTCCGTGTCCCATCTGACAGAGGAGGCCATGGAACACACCTCCCCTGAGTTGCCTGGTCAGCAAAGGTGGTGGTAGTTTTGGGGACATTTTTCATTTCTTGGGCTTTCTGAAGTGTTTTTACAAACCACAACATCTGGGAAAATCTTTAATTTTTCTGTGCATGGGAGGCTTCTTAGAGGGAAAAATGCTGATTTTGAAGAAATACTGTATTATTTTTGAAATACAAAATTCCTCTTGTGGATGTGGGAGGTGCTTGTGTGGGTAGGTACAGTTCCTGGCCTCACTAGCAGATAGGCCCCAAGCCCCCGCAGAGCCGAGGGTCCCCAGCTCCTACTTGGAGCCATGGATGGTTCACTGAATTTAGGGTCTGTGTGGGAACATCTCAGAAGAACAGCTGAGAGGAGGAAAAATTTATCATAAATCTCGGTCTGTGGTCAGCCTGTCCAGGGCAGAACCTCTTGGTGGCAGGGTGTGGTGGGGGAGGGCTGTCAGCTCCTGGCAGCTGGAAGTAGAGAGAGGGGAAGGGGCAGGGGAAGATATGGCCCCCACGGCCACGCCCCCGTGACCTACTTCCTCTGCCACACCCCACCTGCCTACAATTACCATCCAATAATCCATTCAAATTATGAGTCCATCAAAGGGACCCACCACTGATTAGCCAGGCCTCGTGATCCCAGCACCACTCAGGGGACTTCTCGAGGGGAGCCAGTCCCACAGAGCGGCAGACCACAGCTGGCTCCCTGGGGTCCTGAGAAGCTCTGGACCATGTCCTGTTTTCAGTGTTGACTTGTTTTCTCCATCTGCTGTCTCACCAGCCTGTAGATACAACCCTGTATACAGTAGGTGCCAAGTAAATATTTCTGGGTCATTGAATGTGAGGATCAATGGACAGACACATTGTTCCTCCCCTAACTGGGCAGGTTCTGCTTCCCTGGGCACCTGCAGGCCGCCAGTGACACTGTCCTTCCTATGTGTGGTCCCTGCTTATGTGGGGACCCCTGTGGCCAGTTTCAAGCTCTGAGTCCAGGCAGGATGAAGGGAGCATTTGCTTGTATTTTCCTGTGGCTCATGAGTCTTTAATGACATGGTCATTTTTTTTTTTAAGATTAAAAGACTTTGCTCTTCACTTTGCATTTGAAATTAAAAAAAAAAAAAAAAAAACTTAAGTGAACTCAGGTGGGTTGATCTAAAGGACCAAGGTCAGACCTGATGCTGCCTGCTCCTCCTGTCCTGATGGAGCCAATGGCAGCACAGCCAGGAGGGGACAAGGTAACAAAGACACCTGAAGGTACAAAAGTCACACACACCACAAGGAAGATGCAAATGGAAATGCATTTTCTGTGCTCTTGGGTGGCTTCTCAGAGAGGAAAAAAATATTACCTAAGAGAAATATCATGTTATCTTGAAAGTCAAACTCATATTGCAAGTGTAATAGGCACCCTTGTGGCTGACAAAACTCACTGAATATGAGCCTTTGCTTTTGGAGACCTCTCTGTGTCCCCTGCACTGTCAGGTGGGTACCTCCACTCCACACGAGTTAGGCATCTACTGCATTGTGCAAATGAGGAAACCGGGGCTCAGAGAGGCCGAGACCTGCCCCAGGGATCCAGCTAGCAACCCGCAGAGCAGGAGCCTGAACCCGGTCGCCATGGGTTATTTCACGTGTCAGCCTGACTGGGCTAAGGGGCGCCAGACAGCTGGTCAGATGTGACTTCTGGGTGTCAGTGAGGGTGTCTCTGGAAGAGACTGGCTTTGGAACTGGTAGGCTGAGCAGAGATCCCCTCGGCAGTGTGGGTCGGTGCCACACTCAGCACAGCAGTACACCTGACTCAGGATCCCACGGTTAGTAAGTGGCAGAGCCCACTGTCACCGCGAAGCCTGGCACATCAGGAAAGCAGGAGGTGTGAGAGGAAGGCTGTCTCCTCGACAGAGCAGGGAAATCCCAGGAGGGCCTGCCAAGCCCCAGGCCACGGACTTTCCACTGCTCTCCACATCTGCCTCCAATTCAGGGACACAATTAGTTCTTTTTTTTTGCACTGGGGATTGAAAGCAGGGGAACTTAGCCACATCCCCAGCCCTTTTAATTTTTATTTAGAGACAGAGTCTCACTAAGTTGCTTAGGGCCTCACTAAGTTGCTGAGGCTGGCTTTGAACTTAAGATCCTCCGGCCTCAGCCTCCAGAGTCACTGGAATTATACATGTGCATCACCACACCTGGCTGCAATGGCTCTTAAGATAAACAGGGAGCAATATTCCCAATAAAAACATTTAGTTGTTGTTGTTTGCAGTGATATCTCTAGGACACAGCCCTGTGGACCAAACAAAGGTCCCCAGGTATGCCTAGCATGGAACCACAGACTACCCAAGGCTTGTGCCATCTCTTTCCAGAGGGTCAGTGGAAATGACCTCAGAGGAAAGACCTTAGCAGCACTTGCAAGGGCACTGGGGGTCAGCCACGTTAGGGGGCTGGCTCTTGCAAGGTAGGTTCTATTCTTCATGAGCCTGTCCTACACACATGCATGCACACCCATGTTCACATGAAGTTGTAGGCCACACATGCCTCATCAACTGTGGGAGGCCATCCTCGCACGTGATTTAAGTTACCTCCCTGGCTGGGCGAGAGGCGCTTAGACACATCCTTGTGTCCAGAGCTTTCCCCACCCTTCTCAGGTCCGAGGGCTTGTCTGTGTGGAGGCGTGTCTGGCCACTACCCTGAAGACCCAATCATCGCCCCTTACCTTGGAACATTGCCCCCCTTTATCTTCATTGGATGAGATTTTCCCCAGAATTTTTTGTTCCCCAATAAAAGTCCACTCCCTGGCATGTGCTCTCTGTCTCACTAGCCTCTTCAGTAAACCTCACTACCCTAATAGGTAGCTGGAGGCTGGTGCTAGGAGAAGCTGTCCTGGAGCTGGTTTAAAGGTCATTAGAGCCTGTCTCTTTAATTCAAACTCCCTTAGGATTTCTCATGTACTGAACCTTCATTTATGAAGCCTGTGCTGGCCGTGGGCTAAAGTCAACAATGGATGACGTGTGTGAAGGTGGTCCCATTAGACCGGTGGAGTCAAAAAGTCCTGCCCCCTAGTGACGCCAGAGCCCCCAACATCATTTACAATGCGTTCCTGTGTGTTTGTGGTGAGGCGGGTGTGACAAACCTACCTGGTTCCAGTCACATAAAAGTACTGCACAAACAATTTGTCATTGACCCATGTTGATGGCAGTCAACGACTCTGTTACTGGTTTATGTATTTAATATGATATGTTTTAAAAATTATTTTTAGAGTCTACTCCTTCAACTTACATAAAAATTTTACTGTAGAACAGTGTGTCGTGGGAAGTTGGCAGCAGACTCACATCCTTTCTTTACTGCATCTCTTGATGGCATCCAGAGGCCACACTGGGTGACTGACCTGTCCCATGGAGGTCTATGTAAGGACACTGTGCTCGTCACACAGTGATGAAGTCACCTAACATACAATCCCTTGAGTAGGGGATGTCAACCCATGTGCGATGTCCTTCCACACACGCAAGCACATGTACACACGTACAGCACTCATGCTAACGATTGGGTGCCAAGAAAAGAAGTGTCTTTGACAACTGCTGTGGATATACCTGGCTTTTTCTCGAAGAGCCTGGGCAGAGACCTCCCCCATATACCCTGCTTTTTATTCTTGGTATGGACTGGGGACACATGAGCTCTCCTCTTTGGGTATAGCTCCTCTTCACAGATTTTTGGTTTTGTTTCTTTTTAAAAAGAAAGAAATTAAAATCATGATGTTGTCCAATCACCTCTGCTAACTACAGGTCGCTGTGCACCTACGATCATGCTAGCGTGTATGGGGAATTCAAAAGTAAATAAGGCGGAGTCTGCATTGTAAGGACCTGGCACAGGCATGGATGAACTGCGGCCCTTGGGTTAGACCTTTGTCAATAAAGCTTTATTGGAACACAGCCACATTCACACATTTACATGTTGTCTGTGGTTGCTTTTGGCTAAGGGCAGAGTTGAGTGGTTGTTCCTGATTGTGTAGCCCACAAAGCTTTAAATATTTACTGTCTGACCAGTTGAAGAACAGGTTCACATAACCCAGCCCTGCGGGACACCCCAAGAGACAATGACCTGGACGAGCAGCCTGTGCTGGGTGCCCTGTGAGCTTCATGTACCGTGAATGCCTTCAGAGTGCAAGGAGGGGCGTGTGAGTGTGGGAATGAGGGCAGGCAGATCTGGGTGCAGAGCATGAGCAGGAGAGTGGGGGAGGGCAGAGGTGGGGGGATGGGCAGCTCCAGGGGGCTGAGGCCAGTCAAAGTGCACAGAGCACTGGGGGTGGGCGCCAGTGGAGCCACTCAGCTGCTCCTTCCCCTGCCAGTGACAGACGGCATTTCCTCGACAGACCCTGCTTGTTTCTGTTGGGGTGACGTTGTTTTTGCTTCCTGGTGCATGTGATGCAGGCCGGACCAGAGCCTGGGTTTCCCTCTCTGATAAGGGGGATTGGTTCAGGCATGAGCACATGATCCAGTTCTGGTGCAGAGCAAAAGGGCCCCAATCCCAGGTGTATTTTGGTCATTGGGGTAGCTCATTGTCCCCTCCCTCACCTGCTTGTTATGAACAAAGGACCATGTGACCAAGTCAGCCATAAAATCAGAGAAGGAAGCTGGAGGTGGAGACTGACATGTGGAGGCAGAGCTGGGCGAGGAGGGACTCAGTCCTGGCTGCATGAGCTGAGCCTGGATCCAGCTGGGCCTGAAGCTGCACCTCCCCTGCACTTTCAGCTGTGGACAAATGTGTTTTCCTCTGGGATTATGGCTATTTCGGTTTTTCTGTTGCTTGCAAACAGAACTAAATGGACCCAGCATGGTGGGCTGGGGTAGCCATCTGGGAGCAAGCCTCTGAAATGCCAGAGCCTGGGAAGATGAAGTGGTGCCTCCTAGGGGTGAGTTTGATGAAGCTTCCAATTTGGATGGAACTTTGAAACTCATCCAAGATTGACTGGGTGAAAGGCCTCCCTGGAAAATCAAGAAACAGCACAGGGTGGCATTGAGTTCACAGGCAACCAGCTCATTGCTAATCGATCTTGCTTGAGGCAGCATAAGCCAGTGGTTAGAGAGGGTCTAATGTCGGAGGGAGGCCTGGGTCCAAACCCTGGTCGTTGGGCTCTGTATCCCGCCCACTAAGCTATGCCCAGCTCCATACAGGGGAGAAGGCAGTGATGGTGTAGACTGGGGATGTTCTGGTCCTCACAAGACGAGTGCGACCTTTTGCCTTGCATTAGTAAATTAATGAATTGGCCTTCTGTTTTCTTACTTCCCTCCTGTGGACTCAGTTGAAGGGCATCGACTAAGAACTAGAAAAATCCAGTTTCTAAGCATGTAAGGTGGAGGGTTAAGGCTCTGCGCTGTTAAAAATGGACCGGAGGCCTCCAGGGAGACGGGCTGCCCAGCTTCTCCCAGGAGTGGGGCTCGCCTTTGCTGCTGGTGTCAGCAGGCTGTTTCCTGCCCAACGTTTATTGATCACCTACTTTGGCTGTTTATAGGCCCAGCCTTTGCTTATTGCCCCTCCCTCACTGCTGCGGGGTTCCCAGGGTTCCCGGATGGCGGGGTGCAGTGCAGGGGCCCCAGCTGTTGGGTCACCCAGAGCGCTCGCCTCTGCCGTGCAGCTCCCTGAGCCTCATTTGGATGTAGCCAGTTTTCTACTTTTAAGATCCACAGCTCAGGACGTGTGTTTAAAGGGAAGTGGGAGGTGGAGCCTGACCGTGGCCTTGGAGCTGGATTTCTGATTCCACTGGACAAACCAAGCCCTGGGGGTGGGGCCCATAAATTGCTCTGCAGGGGCTGGTGCAGGGGCCCTGAGCCCAGCACGCGGCAAAAGGACGGTGTGGAGGTGGGCAGCGGGGTTGGCGGGGTAGGGATGACCCCCGATGGTGGACGGTGTCAGGGGTGTCGCCCTGCATCCTGTCCTCAGCACTCTTGATGCTTGATGGATGAGGACCCACTCGCTGTCCAGCAGGCCCAAGGGCAGATCCTCAGAGGTGGGCAGCCCCGGGACCTAAGGCACCTTAAACCAGCCCTCCACACCCCATGATGAGGAAACTCCTTTTTTTTTTATTCTTCTCTCCTCCTTTGGATCCCTGATTTAGAAATTTCAATAGCCAAACCCCAAGTGATGTCATGGTTGAGCCATTGTATCCACAGAGCCTTCTCCCCACCCCGTACAGCCCCACTCTGGTGGTATCTAGAAAATACACACGGTGCTCAAAACCAGCAGAAAAAAACAGTCAAAAGATAGGAACTGACATTTCAGCAAAGAGGACACACAGATGGCGACTGAGCACCAGAGAAGCAGCTCAGCACCATCAGCCGCTGAGCAAACGCAAATTCACGCCCCAGCGAGGACCCTCCGAGGACCCTCCGCAGCTCTCCGAACGCACGAACTGACCCACGGAGGCTGCCCGGTGTCAGGGTGAGCCTCGCTCCGCACCGCTGGTGGGAATGCGGGGCACAGGTTCTGAAAAACGGATGGGCGGTTTCTTATAAAAGGAAACAGGCCCTGACCACGTAACCCAGAACCGGAGCCTCACGTTTGCCCCCAACCTGTCCACGAGGTCAGGTTCATCCGCGCTCACGGCGTTCAGGAGGCAGAAGCAGGAAACAACTCCAATTCTCTGAAGCCGGCGAGTGGCTATCGGGGTGACCAGCACCCAGACAGGACAGGGTCCTGCTCAGGAGGAGTGAGCCACCTGGGAAATGAAACGTCTGACATAATCAGTAAGAAAGATGGAGCCAGAAATTAGATTCAAAGATGAGCGCCTGATGGGTCTTCCAGTCCTGGTCGGAGCCGGAACCGAACAACTGACAAGGGCCCGATTCTTTATTTAAGGGGGAGTCCATCAAAGGCAGGGAGAAGGGTCAGCGGGAGGAGTCTTGGTTCTGTGCCTGCTTCTCAGTGTGGCAGGGGTCTCCCAGGAAACAGATTGATTGGCATTTGGCAAGCCACAGCCATCTCCAAGAGGCTGTGTGGCTCCCGCGGGTCACCCCCTCTCTGGAACTATGCTAGAACTTGAGCCGGAGCTAGGACAGGGTGCCACATGGATGTGGTGTTCTCCAACTAGAGGATTCCAGCTGGGAGTTCCCAGATCCAGGCTTCCCTGCCTAATGGCTTCAACATGGCTCAGTTTACACACGGTTCAGGGATGGCTCCCGGCAAGTGGCTAAACTGCCCCAATACCAAAAAAGAATGAGCTTTTAATAGATATGGCAAATTGGATAAATCTCCAGGGCATTTTCCAAGTGGGAAAGCCAGCTCCCGACGATTGTATACTGTGTGATTCCACTTCCTTGGCCATCTCTGAACAATTGGAATTTTAGAAATAGCAAGTAGGTCAGGGCTCCTCAGGATTACAGAGTGGGCAGGAAAGGACTCTGGTGATCCCAGGGTCATACAGGGGTTCCTCTGGTGAAGCTGCTCTGCACCCTGCCTGTGGCAGGGACCACACATTCATGCATTTGATACATGGGCACACAGAGACACCAAGGTGAGTACTGTGTATCATGATGACGTCTCCCTGGTGGTGATACTGAACTATAGTTATATCATCAGGGGAAAATGGAGTGATGGGCTTTCTCTGCATTGTTTCCTTCAACTGTATCAAACCTATACTTGTCTCTAAATAAAAAGTTTAAAAAAAATGGGAACAGGCCAAGTGCAGTGGTGCATGCCTGTAATCCCAGTGGCTCGGGAGGCTGAGGCAGGAGGATTACAAGTTCAAAGCCAGTCTTGGCAACAGTGAGCACGAAGCAACTCAGTGAGACCCTGTCTCTAAATAAAATACAAAATAGGGCTGGGGGTGTAGCTCAGTGGTTGTGTGTCTCGGAGTTCAATCCCTGGTACTCCCCCCACGAAAAAAAAATAGGAACAGAATTTTGGAGTTAGTTTAACTAATGTGTTGTTTTGACTCATTTGCTACTTGGAGTAAATCCAAACACCATGACCAGACCCAGGAGGACTTGAAAAAGATCGTGGATCCATTCTGGGAAAGTGGCCTCCTAAAGGTGGCCCAGGACCACTGTGTCTACCTTGGAGAGGCCTGGCTCACTCCTGGGGAGCCACAGGGCTCACCAAGGGGCCGCTGCGCCCTGCAGGCAATTCCACCTGTGCCTTGGTGGGTGGTTGCCTGGCAAGACCCTCCCCTTAAGTGGGTTCCATGACTAGGGGACTGTGTCAGGTGAAAGAAAACCCTACATCTTTTTCTCCTTTCTTTGTGTTTTCAGTCTGCCTGGGCTGGGGGAGACCTTCTCAGCCCTGTGGGTCTGGAAATGATGGAAACAAGCACACCATTCGGCTCGTCCGGGTAGGCACTTGTGTCCCAGCAGTGGTTCTGATCTGTGCAGCCTGGGGTGTGAATATCCTGCTGCTGTGGAGGCATCAGTCTCCCCCATACCTTTCTGAAGTTGCCATTTTTCTTTTTGTCCTTATCCATTCTCATTTCAGCCCGTTTTCCCCTGGGCTTCTATTGAGAATGCGTTTCTTGCCATCTTCTTTCTTCTGGCTCCTGCAGGGGAGGAGGTCAGAGGAATCTTCTTCCTCCAAGGCATCAGGAGATGGTTCCCTTCCCCCGCTTTCCGCAGCACCTCTTATTAAGACCATCACAGAAACCCTACTCTTCTTTATTCTCAGAGGGGCAAGATCTGCCCACACCCTTCATGGGTCGATCTGCAGTGGGCATCTGGGTGGCAGCCCAGTTTTAGAAGTCCTCACCCAGCGTGACCGTGGTCTGCTGCGGGGCATCCTGCCTCCCTGATGTTCTGTTCTGAGGGAGGGGAACTTGGACAACACCTGCTGCCAGTTCTTATTTCTGTCTTCACTTCCAGGACGTTGGAGAGGTGGCCGAAGCACCCCGCCTGTTCCTCCCACTGTTTAGGGGAGTCGCTGAGTCTGAACAGCTGCCGAATCCATAGAAAGGAGAGGAGAGGGATGGAGGAGAACTCTCCTGATTTCCCTGGAGGGTGCTCCTTGGTAGGAGAGGAGCAGTGGCTGATTTTTCTGTTGGGAAGACAGATCCAAGGCCCGTCACCCAGGGGAGTTGTGGAGGGATAAGGTGCTCCTACTCCCTTTTCCAGTCGTGGGGCTGAACCTGGGCAAATCATTCTCAGAGGGCCCCCTTTGTCTTAAAATCAGTGTGATACCAGCTTCTGGCAGGGCTCGTCTGCCAGCTTTAGTTTGGGTTGGTATTTTGAGTTCTGAATTTCTATGTCTCCTGAGACATTTTTAGAGGGAAGTGAGGAGGGAATCCATTGTAGCTGTCACCGGTTTCCATTTTGAACCCAGACTGTAAGTTTCTGAAAATAATCTAAAATATTAAATGTCATTAAGTAAAATGAGTGACAATTGCTACTGTTATTTTGCTGTGTTTTTTTTTTTTTTTTTTTTTCACAACCTTTTTTCCTATTCCATTTACGTGTAGTTACATGCTGGCTTTCAGTCCAAATTTTTAAACTCATGTTATATGCTTTCTACATACCTCTAAAATCTTTTTGTAAGAGATTCCCAATGCAAAATATGTAATGCTCCTTTGAGTAGGTAATTTCCTTAAGACAGGTTCCCAGAAGAGGAACTACAGGATCAAGAAGTAGGACACCTGAAGACTCATAATACAGGGTACTCAGCGCTCGATCCTCTTCACCGTGGAAACACCAGCGCCCCCTGGTGTTTTTTGGTAGGTGCTGCCCAGAGATTGTTTTGAACAGTGATGTCACATCAAAGGAGACCCAGGAGACTCCGACTTGGTGCCAACCTCTAAAAACAATCCAAGTGAAGAGAATAGTAGGGAGCATGACCTTTATGTTAAAAAAAAGATAAACGGCCTCTTTGTCCTTAAGTTTCCACCTCCAAGGTCTGGGGAGGAAATGTAACATGTTCAATGAACTCACAGCTGGTGCAAAGCATCACAGTGGGCCTTTCCAGAAAAGGAAAGCAAGGAAGAGCTTAGCAGCAGGGAGCAAAGAGATGGATGTCAATCAGGACTGTGCAGTTACTAACAACCCAGGGCAGCATCAGGCTTTAGTAGGAATCTGTAGAAGGTACAGAGTTTTATATAAACAGCGTGTGATGAGCCCAGGGTTTCTGTGCACCAGCCTGGCTCTGGACGATGCTTCTGCTCAATAGCAAGTCCTGGGTTATGGCAGCCCTGAGGAGCTCCAGAGCTGAGAACCCAGGTGGGCTGGTGAGGGAGTGGCCATGGGCATTGCATTAGCTTACCCAGGCTCCAAGAGCAAAACACCTCAGGCTTATTCAACAGGCATTGATTTCCTCAGTTTTGGAGCATGAAAAGTCAAAAATGCAGGTCCAGTGGGGTTTGGTGAGGGCTCCCTTCCTCTCTTGCAGACAATGCTTTCTCACTGTGTCCTCACATGGCCTGTCTGCTGCACCCCTCCCCTGACTCAGGCAATGGCAAGGCCCTACTGAGGTGGATGGCGCAAGGCGTCCATCCTCTGGAGGAGCGCAGTATGTTTCTGGGAATGGGCTGATTTGTTTTTGTATTCCTTTAATAAGTATAGTGGCGACTTCTCATATGACCATTAAGTATGCAGGAAAAAACATGACTTTCCCAATTAATGCAACTACTTCTAAAGAAGAGATCTGTTTGCTCTAAATGCAATGATTCAGCTGTGGAGCGTAAATTGTTAATGTCTAATGAAAAACTCCCTGTATTCCTGTCAAGGAAGTTTTTGAGAAATTAAATTAAAACCTAGAGAAGAAAAATTAATGTTAAGAAGACAGATTAGTGCTTGGTACTGGGCAACTTGTTCTTGTTCCTGTGCACAATGGTTTGTGCTCTTACTCTTGTTTGATTAAAATTAATAACAAGTCAACCACTTGCCGTAACCATGGCACCGGTTCCAGTCAGTAAGTCAAGAAAGAATAGTCAAGGTATAGGCCAATAGTTTGGGACATTTCTAACTATTATTAAAAGTTAACTAAGCAGAAACAGCTCAAAGCAAAACACGAACTGAAGGTACAAATGCTTGCTTATGCATAAGCCAAGATACATTCTTCTAATTATAGCTACATAATATTTTGTTTCTTTGAATAATGATTCCTGTTTTGTAACCACAAAGTACTGTGAGCCTGCCAAAATTAAAAGTATATATGATCAACTTCAGAAGTAAAGATTGGGATCAACACCTTCACTTTGGTGTCTGTGTTGTTTCTCCACCCCCCTTTCGCCGACTCCTCACCATCCGTTTGTCTCCTGAGACCCCCTGTTGGAGCTGGTCTCCGACACCTCTCCTGTGCAAGGGTTGAGAGAGGAGCAAACACTCTCGTGTCTCTCTTCTTCTTGTAAGGACATGAATCGTTAATTACCACCACAAAAGTGCCATCTCCCATTGCAGTTACCTTGGAAGTTGGGGCTTTAATGTATGACTGTTGGGGAAACATGAGCTTCCTGTGCTTAAGGCATCCTGGTCAGGGGTCATGAGCTGGGTATAAAAAAGAAGGACTAAGTAGGCATTGCAAATGTGGGGCCACAGATGACGTCTGGAGACATCATTCCTTTAAGGGGCTATACTTAACTATGTCAGGGGTGGTTTGACAAGCCAGTTCCCTTTGTGTGTGTGTGTGGGGGGGTCATAAGTGAGCAAATGCTTGACTATTCTATTAAGGCTTCCTGTCTTTGCCAGTCCTGGGATCTATGGACTTTTTCTCTCATGCACACATTTGACATCATCTCTGTATAATTTTCCCCTTCTTACCCCTCTTCCCACCTGTTCATAGCTAACTAACCACCTAACAGAGAAGATTTTCTGGAATACGTGAGACAGACAGAGGCTCATCTGATGAAGGCAGTGTGGACAAGGAGGTGGGAAATGGAGGGGGGAGGGCAGCACCTGCAGAGGTGTGAGATGTGACGGGCACTGCTCCCTAGGGGAACCGCCGGGTGCTGCATCCAGATCAACATACTTGATGGAGGCTTGCATGAAGGTCCTGCAGTCCCTGGGGTACCAAAACATGGGTATCCATGGAGGAGTTTTGGGGGGGGGTGAGGTGGAATTATGTTAGAATGGGGCAGCATCTCTCTGGAGGCAGCAGGAAGGTGAATTTGAGGAGAAAACCTAGAGGCAGGTGAACACTGGGAGGCCAGTGTATGGTCCAGCTGTGGAGGATAATAGGCCAAGCTAGAGGAGGGGCAAGGATTGACAGGTGCAGGGAGCTCTGCCCAGAGACCACTATAGCTTCTGTTCATGCTGCACGCTGTGGCAGGGCAGGAGCCACGTCTGACTGGCCCCCAGTGTCTGATCAGCATTGCAGTTTGGCGAGTGCTTATGAATGAATTCTTGCCACATGGCCAGGGCCAGTGGTCCTGGAGCTGCGTGGACAGAGGGGTCAGGTGGAGAACCTACGGTGCAGCGGTCAGCTGCACAGAGGATGACAGAGGGTGTTCCCTGGGGAGGTGTCCTTGAGCTTGGCACTGATCCCAGGATGGCGGCCATCCTCTCCCTGTCTATACCTTTATGGGTGGATCACAGCTCCATGGAGGTTGAGTGACCCATCCCAGGTCCCGGGCAAAAAGGCTGTCTTTGCTGACGTGGTCATGGAAATGGTTGTATCTGCACAGAACCAAAATTTGGTTTGCTTCCACTTAGCACATCCGTTTTTATATTGCTGATCAATAAATGTGTCTGTTGGTCAGATTCTCCCTTGAACTGGCCGGGGATGCTTCTGCAGTTTTCTCATTCATGAGTCAAATACAATGTTGGACCATGTTCATTTTTATAGCTACAGAGTCTTGATTTTACCTGACTTTGAAAATAACCTTTTAACACATTTCCCTTATTTTGAGGGAGTACATTTTTCCAGTAGCTTCCTAAGAAAGGGTGAACAGAGAGCACACTTTTTCCTGAGTCCTTGCTTATCTGAAAATGTCTTTATTTTGCCTTCATCTTTGGTTAATAATGTAACTGGATATCAGACTCTAGGACATAAAATCTTTCCCCTCAGAACTTGGAAGGTATTGTCCCTAATCGTCTAGCATTCAGTATTGCTACTGAGATTTTTGGGGGCATTTTAAATTCCAACGTATTTCTTAATGTGACCAGTATTTGCTCACTGCGAGTTACATGTAAATTTCTCTAACAGTCCCTGGAATTTGATAAAGGTGACCAAATCCTTGCTGTTATTACTGTTGTTTAAATCTCTTTGTTTCTGGTGTTCTTTAACTTCACAGTGCAGTACTCTGCTGTGAGTCTCTTTAACCATTGGGCTGGACATTGGAGTGGCTCTTTCAACTTTCACACACATATCTTTTGGTTCTGGGGAAATGTCTTTGGTATTATTTGTCTGATTTCTTTCTCCTGATCAGGTACCAGACCTCTGTGGCACCTGTCACCAGGGCATCCACAGTGAAGACACATTCTCTGGGAATGGCGCCCTCTGGAGGTAAGCCATGTCCACTGCATCTCTGTTTTTTTTTTTTTTTTTTTTGTTGTTGTTTGTTTGTTTGTTTTTTGTTTTTTCACATATAAATCAGCTCCCAGACTGGTTGGAACCTCTAATTATCTTGTCTCTTTCTTCTTATTTTCTATCTCTGTGTCTTCTCATTCTAATTTCCTCAACTCTGGGTTGAGGAATTGTTCCTTCTGGTGATTATTTTCTTAAAAAATATTTTTAGTTGCAGATGGACACAATATCTTTATTTTATTTTTTTACGTGGTGCTGAGAATAGAACCCAATGCCTCACACATGCTAGACAATCACTCTGCCACTGAGCCACAGCCCCGGCCGGTGATGGTTTTTTAATCTAAGAGCTCTTTCTTGTTCCCTTTTTATAGCATCCTATTCTTGTTTCATGTGTGGTTTCTCCTGTTTTCTTTCTGAGAATATTTTTTTTCTAATTTTTAAAGTTTGCTTTTCCTTTTTTTTAAAAAAATTTTCTCCACGTTCCTTTTCTAGGATTTCTCAGGGTTTTCTCTTTCCTGTAGGAGTTTTCCCTCAGTCTTTTCCTGAGCCCTTTATTTCTTTCTAAGAGCAGACTGTGCCTGGGTGGGGATTGTCACTTGGCCGGTTTTATTGGCATGTGTCTGGGTGATGTGATTCTCAATTTGTGTGTTGGTTTGATGTCCCAGGAGGCATCCAGTAAGGTGGGCTGTGCTCCTCGGTATGAGCAGAACTGGTGCAACCCCTCGTAGATCTGACTAGAACAAGAGATGGAGCAAGGCAGAATTGAGCAGGGTCAAGTCCCACTTGGGCAGGAATGCTGGTCTCCTCCTGTTGACTCTCTTGGATGGCAGGTGCACACAGCAGATCACGGGACTTCTTGGCCTCCAGGAGCTAGTCCCTGGAATAAATCTCTTTATCTGTTTACCAACTATCTGTCCTATTGGTTCTGTTCTCTGGAGAACCCTGATTCATACAGACGGTGAGCTGAACTTCTCACTGGGGTCCCCTGATATCAGTGGCAGCCATCTTTTTCCTGGCACAGTGTCACCTGATTAATCTTTTCGTTTTCACTGTGGGAATGCTTTGGGGTGGGGGGCTGCCTGCAGGGAAGGGGACGAGGGTGCCCATAGTGCGAGATGTAGAGCACCCCTCTGCCATTTTCAGCTGGGAACCCACCCTTCCTGCACCTGGTGTCCTCCAGGTGGGCAGGCGCAGTGAGGGAGGTGGCTCTGCCTCAGCACAGAGGGAAGGGCTTGGGGGTCTAACTAGTGACCTCAGCACCAGTTAGAACCAGGCCCTCTCAGTGCCTGATGCTCTCTGACCTGGAGTATCTCGAGGAATCTCTGTTCCAGAGGCCCTGTCATCTGCGCATGCCCCACCGTGCACTGACCGGCATCCCCTCCATCCTTCCAAGGCTGCCCTGGACTAGCTGGCCCTTTGGTCCTCTGCTGCCGTTTCTCGTGCCCCTCCTCTCCTGGTCCTGGCACACTGGCAGCTCTGTTCCTTACTGTCCTTTCTTTGGTCCGGGCCAGAGGGAGATAGAGGCGGGTAGATGTCCAGCTGCCCTTTCCATTTAGGCGGAGGGGCAGAGCTGAGAGGTGGGGCTGCCCACCTGGGAGCCCTAGACGAAGAGGAGGGAGGGAGGGTGCTCAGGTTTCCTCCGTGAGCCCCTGAGAAGAGGGTCAGGGAGAGGGAGCGAATGAGGAGGAGCTGCGGATGGCGGTGCCCACCATTTATTTTGATGGTGGGTGGAAAGAGAGAGGCGAGGAGAGGAGTGAGGATCGGGCCCCAGGTTGGATGCAGGGCAAGGGAGAGCTGGTGTCATGGATGAACCTCAGTGTGGTGCCTGGAGCAGGTGGGCAGGCTCAGGACAGGAGGAAGATGAGTTCTACAGGGGGCTCCTGAGTCTGGAATAGAGACAGACGAGGAGGCCTGGGAGTGACCGGCAGGTGCGTGCCTCCCACCCAGCCCGGCTGCAGGGTTAGGGTTCTGGGCAGGAGCATTTTCTGGCTTTTCTAAGTGCTCACACATGCGCACGGGCAGCCGTGCAAGTGCACACACACCCTGTGACCTATCCCTTTCCCTTCAGAGCCGCCCCAGCCAAGACTCCCTGGCTGCGTTGGGATGAGCATCTCCTCTGGATGGTGTAATAGGACGTGGCACTTCCTGATAAAAATAGAACCCGTCGCCGTCTGCCCCGGCTGCCTGGTGGGCAGGCTCAGAGCCTTGTTCTTTCTCAGCTTTCCACGTTATTAATTTTTAGTGCCAACAGACAGTTCCACTGCCCTGGGCCTCCAGCCTTGGCGCTGCTGCATCGGAGGCCTTTCTCAGTTCCGCCCCTGTCCCTGCAGAGCCCGGGGCAGGCCCTTGTGCCAGGCCCCAGCTCTCCCCCATGCTGATCCTGCTGCCTCTGGCTGGCAGATCTGCTCCTCGCCGTCAGATGAGGCCTGGCTCCTCGTCTCGTGGGGTCTGTCCTGCTGCCACTCAGCCAGTGGGCCGGGGTTCCTCTGGGCAGCAGGACCTGGCAGTTGTACGTGGGGGTACCAGGTGGACACAGCATTACCCACTGTGCCGCCCTCTCTTCCTCTGGTCCTGGTTTCCTTATCTAAGTTACATGGAGGACAAGTCACCTGTCTGCCCTGAGGAGGGTGGCATAGACAGTCTCAGCCCAGCCCTGGGGACCTTGAGGAGCCCACCACCCCCAGCAGCAGTGCAGCATTACAGAGCTAGGTGAGGAACAAGGACCGGCACTGGCTGGATGGAGCCTGTGGCTTGCCCAGATGTGAGTCTCCAAGTGACTGGGAGACCCAGGGAGCGGGCAGGGGAGGCTTGTTCCTTGTGGCAGACGCAGGCAAGGCGGGTTAGGAAACCAGGGGCAGATGACTGTCCACTATTGGCCTCCTTCAGTCTCCCGGTGCTCGCCTGCCACCCTGCTCCGTGGTCTGACCGTGAAGGTCCCAGGGGCAGCTGGGAGCCCCCTTCTCTGCTGCCATTTCAGAAAGGTCCATCTGCGTGTGGCTCACTCGGAACCTGGCATGGCTCAGAATCCTCCCCAGACCCTGCACAGAAAAGCTCAAGTCCCCCGGCCAAGGAGAGCCGCTGGCACAGTTTTCCATGTCCGTTTTCCCTCAATCCCGCTCTCTCCCTGATTTCAAATTCAGTAGATCGTGCTGCATGTGCTTTTGAAAACCCTTGTTCTTTCTACCTGACACCACAACCCAGCCCCATCCCTGCTTACTTAAAACTCTCTGTGACGTCCTCTTAGTGCACACACATTATCCTCCGATACCAAGGTAGGACAAGTCAGTTCCACACCTGAGGGCCCACCTGGGCCAAGCTCTGGGCCAAACGCTTCCCTTGAATTTCCTGAAGGCAACGTGGAGGACGGCAGCAGCCCCCAGGCCAAGCCTGCCCCGGCTCCAGGTGGGAAAGATCCGGAACCCCACAGCTCTGTTAGTTTCTATGGCTGTGTTATGCTCGAATTCGGGACCCCCAAAAGACCACCAGAGACCAAGATCAATGTAAACAGCAAAGAGGTGTTTATTGCGAGCTGGCTCGGTCCTCCGCGTGCACACACAGCAACTGGTGACATTGAGAGGCCTCGAGCCCAGGGTTTGCAGCAGTTTTATATATTCTTTGGGGAAGGCAGGGACCCCCCACATACATCATAGCATCTCTTAGCAAATCATCACACACCGCGGGAAAATCAAATAACAACTCTAAAACATGATTAGCACATTCACTGGTGGGAATGAAAGGATAAAAGAAATTGAAATTAAAATGTAAAAGACCAGGTTCTGTAAAGTCTCTAAGCTGCACTCAGAACCTGAAATTCCTGTGGCAGTTAAGACAATTCCCAGAACTGCCCATTAGATGTGTGTGTTGAAATTCCCCCCCTCCCCCTGACCACCTAGTTGCTTAACAACCAGAAACCGTGTAGCTCAGCACGTATACATCTCAGGGCTTCAACCAATCAGTTTAAATATATACCTATCTTAGTACTAACCAATCACCCCCACCTGACCTGCTCCCGCCAGTGAATGTGCTAATCATGTTTTAGAGTTGTTGTTTGATTTTCCCTCGGCGTGAGGTGATTTGTTGTGCTGTATGTGAAGTCCCTGCCCTTTTCAAAAAATGTATAAAAGCTCTGCTCAAGCTGTTCTCGGGGCTCTTTGTTCTTTGCTCCTCTGAAGTGAGCTCTGAGCCCCAGCATGCTGGACCCCCAATAAACCCTTTGCTGTTGCATGAGACGTTCTCTTGGTGGTCTTTTCCTCCGGCGCTCGCCCGACCTTTTCAGGAACAAGTTGGGTAGGGGTGATTGGTCAGTACAAAAGGGGTGTTCATTTGAACTGATTGGTTTAAGCCAAGAGGGCTGTACGTGCTGAACTACATGGTTTCCTAACATGTTATCAACCACCATAAACTACTGGGAGGGTCACCTGGCATCCCAGGTATTTCCCTGTCTCATGCTGATTGTTGGCTGCTAGGGGGTTGCTATGGGCCCCCACCTAGCCTGACTGAGTCAGGGACACCTGGCGCTGCAGATCTCTCCTGTTATTTGTAGATAAACAACTTAGCAGGGTGGGAATGTGCCTAGGAGTGCTCTGTGGGTCTTTCAAGGACAAAGGTGATGTCCCTTCCTGGACAGGGTTTGCTCTGAGGTAGAGGCTGGTTTTTCAGCTGCTGGTCCTCAGGTGTCCTTAAACAACACACATTTATTTTTTCAGTTCTGGGGTCAGAAGTATACCAAGGCAGGGCTGCCCGCCTCCCGAGGGGCCAGGGAGAGCGTGGCCTGGCCCTTCCAGCTTCCGGAGCAGTGCTCACTCTCCCGAGGCGCCTCCCTGCATCTCCACGGCCAGCCGGGTGGCCCCCCCAGATCTCAGTGCTTCTTCTGGAGTCAGGTCTCCCTCCGCCTCCCCCTCAGGACTTGCCATTTCTTGCAGGGCCTGCGTGGATGATCCCCAGGCCAGGACCTGTAACTTAATCACACCACAAGGTGGGCTTTGCCACATAAGGCAACACTCACCAGTTCCAGAGACGAGGACCTGGCCCTCTTGGAGGGTGCTCTCCAGCAGGCCACACCAGCCCGGGGTTCCTACGTGTGACCTTGAGGCAGACGGTGTGACCTCAGCCCTTCGACTTTGCCTTGCTGGGGTAGCCATGCCCATGCTAAACGCCCTCTTGGATTGGCAGCTCAAGGACACAGCCGTTAAACTCACCTTCCGTCTGTCTACCTGCAGGTCTTACACCTGGGTCTGTACCTCATGAGTGGATGCCACAATATTTGTTAAATAGGTAAATGAATATGTGACCCACGGGATCTGTAAGGGACCGGCGAAACGTCGGAGGAAGAGACCACAAGAGACTGGCTTCATGCAATAAGCAGACGGGGATTTTTATTGAGGATCCAATTCCGCGCGCTGAGTGAGGCTCTAGGCTCACTCAGGAAGGGAAAACAACCCAGAGCCCAGAGCAGGGGTTGAACAATGCTTAAGTACACCTTTTGGGGAGGACGGGGGCGGGGGCTTTGCATACATCACAGTCTCCTTTAACAAATCACCTTACACCGCGGGAAAATCAAACAATAATTCTTAGACTGGATTAGTACATTCATTGGCGGGAACAGGGCTGGCTGGAGTGATAGGTCTTTCCTAAGGAGGGGGTTACATTTAAACTGATTGGTTCGGACCCTGAATGTCTACGTGACAAGCTACACAGGGTCTTGAATGCTTACGTGAGGAGTTACACAGGATCCCAGGCCATAAATCAGCTAAATGTCCAGTAGGGCCTTGTCTTAACTGCCTCAGGAATTTAACCCATGCTTTGCAGTTTAGAAGCAGGTTTACAATGCCTGGTCCTTTACATTTTAACTCAGGCTTTGCAGCTTAGAAACTTTACCCTTTCAGATCAACCAATGTGGGTGCGACGGTGCCTCTGGTTCCAGAACTTGAAGTCTAAATGCTGGTGGCTGCAGGACTCGTGCAGAAGCCAGTGGTACACGTGAGAACTGACTCGTTGGGTCATACTGTGGGGACCAACCGCCCCACACCCACGACGGGGGCAGCAGGTCAGCAACGGTCAGTGTGAGCTGTGGGAACGTGGCCAGCGCCAAGCGCAAGCTCCTTCAGGAGGAACGGGCCTGGCACCTTGCACTCCTCAGCCAGCCCAGAGCCACTCAGGAGAAGGGACTCCGGAAAATGTCCTTCCAGCTTCGCTAGGTTGACAGGCATGGGCCCCCACAAGGGCACAGCCTCCCTGGCTTCAGGTCGAGGAAGGAGTAGCTTCTGGGCTGGTGTTTTTGAACCTTCTTCTCAGCATGTCCCTGAGGCCTGCTTCCAGATGTCCCTGCAGCCACAGCAGCTGGACTTAAAAGTGGTCCCTCCCACCTGCTTTCGGGCAATTTGTGTTGAAACAAATTGTTATTCTACGTTTGTTTAAAGCCATTTTATTCTTATTCACAACACAATGGCTCATCTGGAGAAAAGTGTCTTTAGCTGTGTTCCTAATTTTAATGGTAAATAGAAACTTCTCTTTTGCAGGGTGAGTTGAATAGATCTGAATATGGAGGTCAAGCCAGTTAATTACCATCAGGCGGGGCGGGCGGAACCAACCACCTACGCAAATATGGTTTTGCCCTCAAACTGAGCAAGCAGGTTTTTTTCAACAAAAAACTTGCTCACGAATGTGGTTTCTGATTAAAAACATCCTGATGTCCAGGTCCTTGGACTCTGGCAACAAACCCTTCATTATTACTTGAAGGTTCTTGTCCTTAGTAAATAGACTGAGAAACTTGACTCCTAATTTTACTGGCGACAAGATGCAGGATAAGTGCTGACTCAGCACAGCCTGTGTGTGCCAGGGCGGGGCAGGTTCAGAGAGGCCACAGGAAGTGCCCGGAGATAACAGGGGATTTATTGAGATTTTTTGGACAGCGTATGATTTATTGGAAAAAGCTTACAAGAGATCAGAGACTGCTCCAAGCAGAGTTCAGTGGTGACGGGCGGACAGGTAGCACCTCTGCCCCCCACAGTGACTTGCCCAGGTGCGCTGCCTCATGGAGATTTGTCCAGTGGTGGACGGCTGGACAAGTGACACATATCCCTTCCGCAGTCCCCTCAGCTCTGTGCCGTCCCCACGCAGAGGCGTGGTTTAGTGCAGAAGCGGTGACCCATCAGCATTAGCTTGCTTATATGACCAGCATTCCAAGGACCAGCTCTCCCAGGGTACATCAGGGAAGTCGCTCTCCACAGATGACCTGCCTGGTTCCCGGAGGGCATGAGAGAAAGCCAGCGGCCTGCAAGGTGTACCTGGACTTTCTCGCCCAGGCCTGCTCTCTTAACTTGGACAGGCTTTTGGGGGTCAGAAAGGGGGCATCCAGGACATGCCCCTTTCTTAGGGATGAGCCCAGTGTGACTTCGCTTCCATTTCAGGCTCATTGCTGGGCCAGCCTCGCCCCCTCTCACAAGATGGAAGGGCCAGCTCACGGGGTTGTCTCTGATCCTTTGAAAGTTCCTAAGGACACTCCAACTGCAGACTGCATCATTTCCAGCCAAGAACAGGTCCCAGGACAGGGGAGATCTGGGTTTATATAGAGGCTCACCGGACTTCCCTTATAATCCATAACAAGAAACACAGTGATAAAAGTAAAAAGAAGAATGGTATTTTCCGTCCACAGAGCATCTACTATGTGCTTGTATCTTTCATGCATTGCCTTTAATCATCAGAACGAAGCAGTAGGATTCCTTCTTTGCAGACAACAAACGGAAGATCAGACTGGCTAAGAATTTGCCCAACATGAACTCAACATCCGAGCCCGGGGGCTGGAGCAGAAGCTCAGGTCTGCTCCCCAGACACAGCGAGGCTGCAGATAAGGTGGAATTTAAAGAAAAAGACTCTCACTAGACTCAGAAGAGCAGAGTGGGAAGGGGGTTTAGTGAGCACTTCCTTTACAGAGAAGAAAAACAGGGCCCAGAGAGGGGAGTGCCAAGTCCAACGTCACACAGCCCCAGTGTCCAAGCACCAGGTGGTCTGGGTTTCCTGACTCTGTGGTCTTTCTACACCCCATGCTGCCTATTCTCAACCCCATGTCCATTTGCCTGAAGTGATAAGGTTTAAATGTGTGTGTGGAGCTGAGGAGAGGTGGGAGGCAGTGGTGATCTTTGTATCTTGTGGTTACCCCCAAACTGTCTTTTGGACTTCATGTGAGTCTTAAGTAGACAGCCATTTAGATCTGAAGCAGCACCTGGGTAGGTAGTGCCATTTGGGGGAGGCAACAGGGTGTATCAAGAGACCCAGCATTTCAAGAACTTTTCATAAAGAATAAGTTGAGCAAAAATAAAATTAAGCCAAGGAGGGATGGTGAACACCTGTAATCCTAGCGGCTCGGGAGGCTGAGGCAGGAGGATCTTGAATTCAAAGCCAGCCTCACCAAATTAGAGAGGCCCCAAGAAACTCAGTGAGACCCTGTCTCTAAATAAAATATTAAAAAGGGCTGGGATGTGGCTCAGTGGTTAAGCACCTCTGGGGTCAATCTCCAGTACCCCCCAGATAGATAGATAGATAGATAGATAGATAGATAGATAGATAGATAAAATTGAACCAGATATCATTGTGCCTTTAGGCTGAGCACCAAACAAGATTTTACCAAAGTCAGGAATCTGCCAATCAGGCCTGGACCTGGGGCCTGGAGGTGGAATGGTGGCCTCAGGTGTTGGGTCTGGTCTTGCAGGAGTCAGGGAGGCACGTGGACTAAGCAGCTGCCATGTGTGAGGCAGGAGTGATCCGGCAGCAGGTAACAGAAAGTCTGGCCCCTGTGTCTGACTCAGGAAGGGCTTATTTTTATCCCTAAGCAGAAGCCTGGCGTCGGTTCATGGTTGCCCTGAGCTGGCGTCCCTCGTAGACGTTCTCCTTTCTTTACTTCTGTAAGATGGCTGTCCCAGCTCTGAGCATCAGCATCTCAGCCATGTGGAAGGACAGGAGGATGGACAGGTGCAACAGTGGGGTCCTCCTCATCCTCTGGTTCTTCCTCCTTGGAGAGTCAGCTCTGTCCTCAGGCTGGCTTCTCTCGTGGTGGCAGAATGACCCTAGGTATCCTGCAGCACACCTACCCTTCTTGTGAGCGGTTGACTCTGTCGGTGCTTCTTGCTGACAAATGCTCAAGCCCCTCTCAAGCTGAACCGCCCTTTGCTTACAGGCCCACCACTGTGCTATCCTTGCTTGCATCAGTGAGCTATTGCTGCATAACAAGCATCTCCCAAAATGTAGTGGCTTTGAACTACAGCCATTCACTGGAGCTCAGAAGTCCTGGGGTCAGTTGTGTGGGTTGCCCATCTTGGCCTGTGTTGGCTGGCTTTCCTCATGTATCTAAGGCCTGCTGCAGGCTGGCTGGTGCTAGCTGGTCCAGAAGAGTCAGGATAGGATGAGCCAATTCTCCTTCCATGTGCATCTCATCCCCCAACAGGTTAGCTGGAGCGTGTTTCCAGGGATGGTGGTGCCCTGGCATGTTAAGAGTGGCTGCAACAAAAGCTAGTTCCAGAAAGAAAACCTGAAAGGACAAAGAAGATCTCTTATGCTTCCAGGGCACGTTTAGTTGCCTACCAAGGGATTTCACAGTGTCGATCTCTATCCTCAGACACCCTGTGACAGGAACGGCTTCACCCCAATGCAGAGGAGGAGCCTGAGGCCCCAGAGGTGAGGGAAATTGCCCAAGGTCATAAGGTCACCAAGGGGCAGAGCCAGGATCTGTGGAGCTCCATATCTCATCTGTCTTGCACTGACTTGGAGCCCCAGGCCGCATCTTGTAGACAGGACACATGTCTTCTTGCCCTGGCTGCGGCTTGGAATGGCCCTTCTGGTTTCCTCTCCATAAGAAGGAGGGGTGCACAGTAAGCACAGTGGGACCTGATGGGTGCTTTGCCTGCAGCTCCTCTGGGCCCAGTGAGGATACCGTGGCCCTGGAGGCTCTGGCAGTTTGGGGGTGAGGACCCGGCCAGGTCTTGTGCCACCTTCTCTGTGCTCAGGGCTCCAGGTGATTCTCATCTGATCCCAGCCAGAAGCCCAACCCCAACTCTCACCCTTTCTGGGTTCACCAGGAACCTCCTGCTTTGGCCTGTGGTCAGAGACCCTCTGGGGAGCCCAGGCCACCCCTACCATTCACCGGACTCGTTTGGGAAGTTTCACCGTCCACCCTTGTTGGTAAGGATTCTCTCCCACCTACAGTGCTTTTCCACGAGTTAGAATTTTTCCCTGACAGGCTTAATTACCATGAAGACAGATAATTACACTATTGAGATGTGTTTTTGTGTATTTTTAAAAATATGTTACTAACATCAAACGCATGTTGTTCCCTATAGTTTTGAGTAGGCTGGAGCTGTGAATTGTTGGGGTGTGGAACTCCCCACTTGGGAGACCTGTGGGAATTACCATGGAACCCTGAAACATGACCAGGAGGTTTGGGTTAAGCACTCTTGCCGCAGTCTGGCTGGGCACAAAATAACCTAACCGCCATACAGCTCAAAACAGGAATTCCTTTATTCTCCGCACTCCCACGAACGCCACGAATGCCACGCACGCGGCCTTCTCTCCGGACACACCACACACCAACCAGAAATCCCGCTTCCGGCACTTCCCCACCCAATGGGAACTCTCCAGGAATCCCCGCGAGAACTCCAAAGTAGCAGGCCGAGGCGGACAGCAGGGGTCTAACATACACAGCTTAACATAACCATCATCATCTCAACGGCTTGCTGGTGTCACCTCTCAACCACTCTGTTCTGGCAAAAATGCCATGCGTCATTCCGACTCGGCTGTGGCTCTCAGCACACTCTTACCAAATTCCAGAGGTGGATGGTTTGGATGAGGCGGCTTCCAGGGCTGACCCTGGTCTGCTGAATTTTGTGCCTACTGCCAGTTCTCTACAGCTTCCTGCTGACCAGTGTGGTCTCCTGTCATGGAGATCCTTCTGCAGGCCAGGGTTGCTCTGGAGACCTCCATACATGATCCTCGGGTCTGCACAGCAGACTGTAAGATGGGCCTTCTTAGCCCTCCATGTACACTTACACGGACAAGACTCACTGAGAAAATGTGACCAAAACCCACCAAGACGCGTGGCTACAGAAACAAACCAACCTCCACTGAGTGGTCTGGCCAAGTTGAGAGGCCACGTTTTTCCCTCGCTCCTAGCCCCAGGGCTGGCCCTAAGCAGAGGCTCTGTAAGTGATTCTCAAGTGAATGAGGGGGTCATGGATTTCTGACTTTCCCCTAGACTTGGAGAAGATGCGGCTTGTCCGAAGTCTCCCAGGGCATTGGTGGCAGAGCCACACTAAAGCCCAGGTCTGCACCTGGCTCAAGGGAGGCCCTTTTTACTCCCTGTCCCAGTCTCAAACAAAGTTCAAGAAACACGATCTCCAGCCTTCAGTTCCCTGTCTGCAAAATGGGCTACAGGATGGAGGTGTCTCGGCTTCACTCCCTGGACCCCTCTGTTTCCAGGGGCCCCTTTTGTTCCAGAAACTACCCTCAGCTGGAGTTGAATGAGACAGTCCTGCCTGTAGCCTCCTCCAGGTGGGGATGCAGATCCCACCAGGGCTGGGAATGCAGAGGCAGACAGATGGACAGAGTCACTTACAAATTGATTCAGGGAAATGGAGAGAAAAATAGAAAACGGAGTAAAATGCTGCAGAGAGACCAGGTTAGGACGAGGCTCCCAGGAGTGAGGCAGCCCCTAGTGGACCCGCCTCCCTAGCCAGCTTCGTTCCTGTGTCCAGCGCTGTCTGGCTCTTGTCCATCAGTCTGCACTTGGCTTGGCCAGCTGCCAACTCTTCCTTGCCGGAAGTGAGTTAGAATTTTGGTGTTAATAAGCTGGTAATTAGCTAAGCCTGAGCTGGTAACCGTGGAGTTTGCTGATACCATGGGGCTGTGCTACTCAGCTTTTAGTTGAAAAATAAGTTCACTACTGATTGGTGTTTTCTGACCATTTGCCTTGAGTATATATGGAGGCAGCTGGTTCTCAGGTATCTACCTGCATCTGAATCACCTGGTGCATTAAAAACCAACACACTCCAGGACTCCTGCCTGAATCCAGGGGACTTAGAACCTCTGCAGATGTGCCCCAAGAGCTGGCAGAGTTAGCGAGTTCCTGGCCACTGTGGGCATATAAAGTTTGAGAGGTCCCAGAGGCTGCTTACTGTGGTGCCAGGTTAACCCAGAGTATGGTGCGTGGCTCTCAGGCTCAGCTACCCACCGGAATCGATGTAAACAGTCTGGATGCCCTGACCTGCGGCGAAGGACTCTGATGGGCTCCATCTGAAGTCCAGCTTGGACACTGGGATTCTAAAAAGCTTCCCCATGCTTTAATGACTGTGTGGCCAAAGTGAGAACGACATCCTTGCTTCTCAAAGGACCTGTCTCTAGCTGGGCCATGTTGGCCTGTTCCATTGGGGGTTGTTAGAAATGCAGCCTTGAGCCCCATGGAAGACCGACTGGATGCAATTCTGCAGTTTGACAAGACTCCCAGGTGATTGATTCCCATGTCCTTGACGACCTGGGACACTTGTTCTAGAAGATCACACACGTTCAAGACCCCAAAGAATGAACGTTGATGGAGAGATAATACGTGGAAGAGAAAATCTGGAGGCAGGGTCCTTTCTCTGGTGGCTTCTCCACTCACACCATTGTGGTGACCAGCAAACATAAGCCAGCGTTGTTGACATGGAATGAGCCATAAAGAGTTACATAATTGTGGATTTGCAGTTGTTATTGTTTAGAGGGGAACATGTGAGGTCTGTGATCTGTACTCTTTATAGCTTTGTTTTAGACCTCAAACCTTTGGAAGCTTTTGGCGTTGTTTGTTGTCATGTCTTGCCCTGTTTTAAGCCAGGCTTTTCTTTCCTGGCCTGGATGGATCCATTCTCCCGTCTTAAGGAGGGAAATGAAGTTAACCGGTTGAGTTGGTGTCCTCAGGGTCCCTCTGCTGGCTCTGGGGCCACCACTGTCTTTCCAGAATGGGCATAAGGTCATCCTTCTTGTCCATTCTGTAATCTTGCCCCATTACAGCAGGCCCACCGAGCTCTATCTGGTGAGGTCCATACTTTACCTCTGAAGTTATTTATCTGACTTCCTGAGGTCCTAGGAGGGTAACGGGATTATCTGCAGCCAGTGAGCATATCAGTCCCAATCTCTTTCTGTGACTTGCAAGACTATCCACCCTCTGCCCCTCCTCTCTGCCCATTCCCCTTCCCTATCGGTTATTGATTGACATGGAATCCATTACTGCAATCTTAGCAGCTTAAAGCAACACACATATGTAGTCTCATGGTCTCGGTGGGTCAGGCTCTGGGCATGGCTTTACAACATCCTCTGCTTAAGGTCTCACAAGGGCTTGTGTTCACCCAAAGGCTAGCCTGGAGACGCATTTGCTCCCAAGCTCGCATGTTTGCTGGAAGGGTTTGTGTCCTTGGGCTTGTGGGTCTGAGGGCCCAGTTCCTCTGGCTGTCAGTTGGAGGCCACTCTCGCCTCCTGGAGGCTGCCTGCACTTCTGGGTATGTGGTGTTTCTCAACAGACTCCTTGCTTCCTCCAACCAGCAAAGGAGAGAGAGAGAGAGGGACCCCACCTCCTATATCTCACCAGCTGGGCACCATAATCTTATGTAATGCAATCCCATAAATATATAAATCCCATACATCATGTGACTTTTGTCCTGTAATCCATGGGTCAGAAGCAAGTCACAGGTCACACCCATACCCAAGAGAGGGGACTATGCGTTGGTGGGAACTCTAGGAGGCCAGGGTGGTTGGAAGCCATTTCAGAAGCAGCCTATCCGACTTTCCACACCTCAGCCACACCGAACTCCTAGCAACTCCCAGGCTCTCCAAGTGCCTCTGGCAAGTGCTGTTCCCTCTGCCTGGAGTCCCACCTCTGCCTTGGCCTCACCTGATAGCCCCTGTTCAGGTGTTATTTCCTTCGTGAGCTTGTTGGCAGCACCCAGGTTTGGGCAGGTTTCTTGTAACCCTCATCAGCTTGCATTGCAGTTTTTCTGTTTACTTGACAAGCCCCCCTGCTCAACCCTCCAGTTCCTGAAACAGAACCCACACAGGGCCTGGCACACTGTGCGGGTTCACTACGCAAGTGTCGAATGAATGAATGAAAGAAATGATGAGCCTGACTTGGAACCAGGCCCTGACTGCCGGTGCTGGGCCCGTCCCCTGCCCAGAGGCTGCCTGTTGGTTCATCCTTCTCAGAGCCCCACATCGGCTCTGTAACTGGGCCAGCCCGTGTCTGACTTCTCCTGACTTTAAAATGACTTTTCCCTGCAGTTCTCGGTGCACTTTCCTGGAAGTGCCCTTGCTGTTCGCCTCCCTCCTCCCCTGCCTCCTAACTCCGGGCCCTGCCAAAAGTTGGAAGCTCATTATTAAACCAGGAGCTGCCTTACATTATCCGGAGTCTGCAGATGGAAAACACAGCTTCTATCTCAGTGGAGGACGGACACAGAAAAGCCTCCTTGAGATGCTGGCTGTCAAGGAGAGCAAGGAAAGCATTTCATCTGCATGACTAATTGTTTCTCTCCTTATCCGGAGACAATGGACTCAGTCCCAGATACAGTCACACTGGGCCGAGCACAGCTACCGCTGCAGAATCTAGTCATGGACCCCCCACCCACACACACGCTCATGGAGTTGGTTGGAACTGGGCCGTGAGAAAGGAGCTGAAGAGGAGAGTGTCCGAGTGTCCACAACGGGAGGCGTGGACTGAGGAGGGTGTGTGGGCAGGGAGGCCGAGAAGCCTGCCCTGGGAAGGCCAAGTCAGCTATCTTCCTTCACACCCCACCCAACCTGCCAATCATCCTCTGAAGTACATCCTGTTCTGGTCCCTTCTCCACGTGTCTCTACCACTCAAGAGGCCACCGGCCACCTCCCCAGGACTTTTGCAGCAGCCTCCTGTGTGTGCTGGTCTCCTGCTGTCAGGCCTACAGGGACTTGTCCACAGGGCCACCATACTCTCTCCTCAGCAACCCACCGTGTTCAGAGTGCTTCAGGGATGTGTTCACCATCCGAAGCCAGTAGGTGTCCATTCCCAAATCTGAACTTTGGTGTCTCCTTCTGACTCCACGCTCCCTGGGCTGCTCTGTGTGGCCTCACCTGCAGCCGGCTCAAGGCTGTCAGGGGAAGATGTGGGTTCCCACTCACTGACTAGGCACCAGCATGTGCCAGGCCCACTGTAAGCCCTGAGAATTAGGGCGTGTATCTCTCCAGCTCACATCAAGGAGATGGTCAGCAAGCAGGGCTCAAAACAAAGCTGGGTCAGACATGGGCCTCTGGTTCTGTGACGGATCAATATGTGTTTGAGGAGCTGATCTCAGGTTGGAAGGTGCTCAGGATGCGGTGGTGGGCAAGGCTTGCTTCTAACCAGCAGAGTCTTCATGATATCTGCATGAACAGTGACCCCAAAAGGCTACATATAAGGATTGGTGTCCTTGGGTCCCAGGATCTCTAAGCAACCATGGCCATGAGCTTGTCCATCGGGCATTCCACACAGTATGTTTGTGCAGTGAGGTCCTCTCCACCTCATCCCCAGATCATCTCCCAAACTGGATCCGACAGAGCCTGGGTTTAAATAAGACGATGCCCTCTGTTGTGCTGGAGTCGCTTGGAGCAGGACACCCGGTGCCTTGCATGGATTGCACCAACGATCAGTCCTTGGCAGTGCAAGGTTTGCTGAGTTACTAGGGCACAGGTGCGCAGCTTGTGCAGGTTGCTAAGAGTTCTCAGTGTTCACCATGCGCGTGGTGTAGTGGGTGGGACTTGGGACTTTGGAATCAGATACACCAACTAGCTCTGTGATCTTGGCCGAGGGACGGCTGCTCTCTGTGCCTTGGTTCTTCATCTCCAAAACGAGGATAAGATTGAAGCACGGTTCCCACCAGGAGCTCCGACACATGCCAGCCTCCCTTCCCTCACCCCAGCCTTTGGTTGGATGCTTGCTCTTTGCAAAGACCCACTTTTCTTCTGCATAAGAAGGCTGCCACCATGCTTCAGGGAATGACCCACTTAAAGACAATTGCTTCCTTCTGGGTCATTCTGATAGATGAAACAGAGAATCATTTAAAAGCCACATCCCAAGGAGCCCGAGGGAGAGGCTGCAGAGAGAAGATGCAGGTGGAGCCCTGCACGTGCCCAGGGAGGCTCCACTCCAAGACAGGAAGGCGCTCCAGGCACAGGATGCAGCCCCCATGACCAATCAGATCCCTCGTGTCACCTTGGCTGGTGACTTTGCTAACTTAAAGCAGCCAATCAAATGGCACAAGTTACCTAGGCAGCTCTGCCAACCTAAATGGACCTGTCACAAAGCAGACCTCCTAAAGAAGACATGACAATCATGGGGACCCTGGGGGACCATCTGCACTAGAGGATATTTTGTGTCTCCCAACCCCTTGGATCTCTTGATTTCACTGCAGATTCTTGACACTCGGCTGTGAACACTTTTATTTTCAAGGACATTTTTATGAGACGTTGGCAGGAAGAGTGTCTCTGAATGAGTTATATTTCCAGCACACCTCTGCACTCATGTTGGGCTTGACTGGAATGGTTTTGAAACATGAAACAACTTGGCTAAAGGATATTTCGTCCCAACAAGTATTCACTGTGTCCTTCCAATGTTTCTGGCACTAATTTGATGCTGGGTACACTGAGACGAGTAAGAGAGCGTCTCTGTCCCCCCGTTGATATATGGCCATTGATGGAGGACCTCCCCTGTGCTGGAGGCTTTACAAGTGTTATTGACACTTCTTGTAACAACCTATAAGGCAGACACCACGTCGTGAGGAAGAGGAAGCCCCAAAAGGTTAAGTTATAAGCTCAAGGTCACACAGTGACCAAGTGCCAGAGCCAAGCTATGTGTTCAGCGCTGTTTGACAGCAAACCCCAGAGACTTTCAAGGGCTCTGAGCGGCCTCTTGGTTTGGGAGCCAGAACCTTGTGGAGATGGAAATCCTGAAATAGCATCCAGGCAATAGATGTCAAGGCCAAGTGAGGCTGATGCTTCAACCGAAGTCTGAGGAAAAGGCGGGAGAAAGTTATTCTGAAGGAAGCAGAGGCCAGAGGTCCTGTTGTGGGCTGGACACTGCCCTTTGGGTTTCCTAACTTGTTTGCAAGTGGAAAATACTGTGATCGCATTGGAGGGACCCTCTCTCTCCACCTGTTGGGGGAGGCAGAAGGAATGGCTGGACTAAATGGGCTTAACCCTGGGTCTTCCTCCAACCAAGCCCAGCTGTGAATAAATCCTGTCCCCTCTCCCTGTCCCCTCCTTGTGGGAACAGCCAAACAATTGGGAGTACCTGTCCATAACAGTGGAGACCAGAGTTTGCAAAGGGCAGAGCCATATTCAGCTAATGCACAAGTGCTGCCCCTCGACGTGGTTTTAGATTGTTCTACACCATGGGGGCGGGGGTGTCTGTCCCTGGGAGGAGTTCCAACTTACAGATCTATTAGTGACATAACTGGCTGGCTTGCAGCCCTTGCCACAGGAAGCTTGAATGGCAGCGGCCAGGCTCAGCCTTGCCCAACAGCCTGGAGCCTGGCACTCTAAGTGCACCCTCCCTACCCAGGCTTGTAGGCTGGGCACCACTCACCACCTGACCAAGCCTGTGCCTGCTCTCCACCAAGGATGGGGACTCTGCATGATGGAGAGAGAGGGACATAGGAAGGGACAGCTTGGTAGCATCTCTTCAAGTGGGAGACGTAGGAAATGGATGCTTGTGAGTCAAGGGACTGCCCAGAAGGCAGCGGGCAGGCTAGCAGACAGGTGACAGTCCACTGGGGAATCATCTCTCCTTGAGGATACCTAAGTTACTGGGGTCATCTGCCTCACCAAACTCAAGGAAAAACCTCTAGAATGCTTGTATTTGTCTTTTCTGTTTCAAAATCTTCCTCCTGAAATGGACCCAACGTTCAGTAAAGAATCCTGTATTTCTTGGCCCCATCCTGGTCTGCTAGTTTGGTAAACTGATGGGCCAGGTGACAAAGGGAGAAGGAGCCAGGTCCCATCCCACCCACTCCTAGTGGAGCAGGGACCTGGCCAATACCACAAAGCACACCACTTGACAACATTTGATATTACCAAGTGGGCTTTTTTTTTTGCTACTATTGTAGATTTTTAAAACGTATCTTATTTTTAGAAGTTGGCATTTTCCGGACTCCTTCTGAAGTGGAGATCTTTGCATATGGCCATCAGTCATGTGCATTTCCTTTTCTGTGGATTTATTCTGGTCATCCCCTATGTTCCTAATGGCTGGTACCTTTTACTTACTGACTCATAAGAGTTCCTTGTATATACTAATCCTTTGCAATGTGACATTAGTATTTCCTCTTACTCTGTCACTGGTTTTTTTAACTTCATCTACTGCCATAAGAAGGTCCACTGCTCGGTGTCTCAGAACTAATACCCTCTTCATTTGCTTTGTGCATCATCTTTAAGAAGGTCATTCATATCAAGGTCATAAACATGTTTTCTGTGATTGTGAATATTTTCACCTACTTATTTTTCAAGGTGAGGCCACTCTAAGCCATTGTCATTTTATCTTGTGAAAGGTGGGGGAACTAAGTAAGGGAGATCCAGAAGGGCGCAGGCAGCCAGGGCAAGATGGCGAGTGAGGAGGTCGGGGCAGGGCCAGGACAAAGGAGCACCGAGAGGGCCTTCTGATGAGGTCAACTTCCTGCTTGATGAAAGTGCTGGTGGACACAAGTGGGGACCCAATTAGACCGACACTTCTGTATTTGTGGGGGATCCAATAGAAAAACTAACACAGATGTGTGGACAGAGGGGGCACCTGTCAGTTATAGTGAGGAGCATGTGGTGGGGGCATGATCAGGAAAGGAGGAAATTCCAGAGATCATAAAAACAACAGGCCAAAATACCTACTTACTGTCCGGCCCTGGGGTGTCTTTGGAGAAGCCTATCTCTGTGTCTCTGTCACCTTTGCAGTAAACCTACTTCTTGCTCACATCTCTGCGTCTGTTCTTCAATTCTTTGCTGAATGGAGACAACGAACCCAGCACCCCTAGACGGAAACAAAGGGAATTTCCTCTTCTCAGCACCGCTAACCTGAGCCCTTCTGTACACCTCGCTCCTCGTCTTCCCTCAGTGACACTGGAAAAGAGCCCCCTCCCCTCGAGACCACGCCATCCACAGTGCTATTTTCCTCAAGAGCTGCCTTCAATTTATTCCTGGCCTGTCATTGTTCTCCCTAAACCACCTCCCTCAGCACAAACAAATGTAGTTTAATTCTTCTATCTTAAAAAGAAAGAAAGAAAGAAACCCTCAGTCCCCCGGGACAAGAAGGCGTTGCTTACAGCAGGCCAGTTCAACTGCCAGGCTGTGGATACATCTGGGTAAAGATGAAAGTCATATTTTCCTAAGCATCAGGATCTGTGAGAGCCACAAGGGGCAGAGGCAGTTAAGTTGTGGGGAGAGGATGCTCAGAGCTGAGGGCCACATGGCTGTGACTTTCCCCAGGGCCATCCGATGGCCTGGGCACAGGCCAGAGGCCAGAGGAGGGCTGCTGCTGTGGGCCAGCCCCCCGTGAAGGGCGTGTAGAAGGACGAAGCTGTATAGTGGGTGGCTATACAGCCCCCCAAGGACTCCTTGGGAAGCAGAGCGGAGTTTCTGTGATCTCCTCAGAAGCCAAAGGTACAGCCCCTGAGAACAATGGGGCAAGAGCTGGAGGCTCTGGAGGACGGTGGCCTGACCGGTGCCATCAGACACCTGCGCTGCTTCTTCCTGAGCAAACTTGCTGAACTGGCTCACGCTGGACCAAGGTGGAGACGAGTGGTGGCTCCTCTCTCCAGAGGCCTCTTCCCACTTGAAGTGGTTCAGGGCGGGATGATGACAAGCACAGCCAAACCTCCAAACAGGCAAAGTGAGTTTCCTGCAGACTCTGCTGAGCCGAGGGCTCCCCGGGATCTTGACTGAGGGCGCCCTCTAGGAGCAGGGCAAACCGGCGGCCAACGACTGGTCCTGTTGTAGGGACAAACGAGGCAAGGTACTGAAGATAGCAGGAAACAGCTTTATTTGGCTGCAGCCAATGCTGAGGGCACAGCTTTTGCTGTAATCAATCAATCCCCCGAACCCCGAGTTCAGGGAGTTTCAGAGTTTTACACCCAGCATGTAAGGGAGGGGCTCAGAAGTTCACAGTCTGCAGAAGTTCACATAAAAGCAGCTTTTTCTCTCACTGTTTTGGGCAAGTTAACCCTTCAAGGACAACACCTGAGAAGGGGGGAGCTTCTTCTCCCCTTTCTATTCTCCCCTTGTCAGCTGTTACCATGGAGAACAATTGTAACTTCTCTTTCTTAGGAATATAGACGTCTCTGTGAAGCCCAGATCAAGGCTAGAGGCCTTGTTTGCACATTTCTTCAAAGCACTATACTGGATATGTTTGTGAAAAACTAGTAAGGGGGTCTCCAGCACCTGGAGTGCTGGTATCTTCTTGGCCAGTGGCCAAGTAAAACAGGGCAACACAAAAATAGTTTATCTACATTGAACTCTTTTGCAGAGACTCTTTTGCTGACAGTCCCAAAATCAGTCTGGGTGAAGATTTCTGGAGAGGCCCAGTTACGTCTTTTCTGTGGAGAAAGGGGGTGCCCCTTCAGTCCTAGTGGAACCACAACCCAGCCTGGACTCGGCTGAATCTTTGTTGAGATTAGATGGTGCTCTTCAGTGCCTAACTCTCTCTGGATAGAAGAGAACATTACCTAGAGCCTTTACAGTGTTCTTATATACGACATTTTAAAATTATGCTGGGAGAGAGGACCAATGAATTGAAAATCAAGAGAAAAACAGATGATAAAAGTAGACCCACCAGAAACCAGAGTACTCAGACAAAAACTTAAAAAAACAAAAACAAAAAACTACCACTAGTTACTAGGTATTAGTTAGGATTTGGTTGGAATCTGGAATGTCCCCCCAAAGCTTATGTGTCAGGCAAGGCAGCCATGTTCAGAGGTGACACGATTGGATCACGAGGGCTCTGACTGTCAGGGGCTAGAAGGAAATTCTCCTTCAAAGAATAGCCTGACACTTACAAGAAACAGCCCCCTGGGAGACATCCTGCCTGGGAGACACCCTGCAGCCATCTATCTCCCTGAGACATCCTGCGGCCACCTATCTTCCTGAAACATCCTGCAGTTATCTCACCTTGTGCAGACATCCAGCAACTGCTGATAAGAGAGCTTCCCCATCCCCAGCGTACAAATACCCCTGTGTGAACAATAAAAGTTTGCAGCTTGATCAGAACTCCTGTCTTGCTGTCATCCTTCTGTGTCTCTTGTCCCTTCATTCCTCCCCGCCTAGGTTCGCTGCCCACGTTGATGTGTCCTGCTGGTCGGGACATCTGACCTCATCAGTGGATCAGTCATTTGAGGGCATAACAATTTGAATGGACTACTGGGAGGAGGTAACTCTAGGCAGGTGGGGCACACTGGGGTGTGGCCTTGGGGACTCTATCTCTGGCACCTTCCAGATGCTCGCTCTCGCTCGCTCGCTCTCTCTCTCTCTCTCTCTCTCTCTCTGCTTCCTGGCTACCGTGAGCTGAGGATCTTTCCTCTTTCATACCTGACTACCATGAATTTCTGCCTTGGAACCAGCCGACCATGGACAGAATCCTCTGAAACCCTGAGCCAAAATATCTTTCCTCCTCAAAAATGTTCTTGTCAGGTATTTTGGTCACAGAGATGACAAGCTGACTTACACAATTAGTATGTCCAAGGAAGCAGAATGATGGACAAATGTCTAGAAAGGGGGAGATTACCAAAGAAATGCTTGAAAGGTGCATCAAATTGACACTCTGGAACTAATAAATATAATATCTGCGGTTAAGAAATCAATTGTCCAGTTTAAGAGCAGATCGGACACAGCAGACGTCAGGATGAATAACCTGCAAGATGAGTCAGTACAAAAGAACAAAGCTGAAGCTCAGAAAGGAAAGAATAGGGAAAACCAATTCAAACCAAGCACAGGAGGCTCGACACACAACTTCAAAGCTCCAAAAATGTGGACTTCCCGACAGAGGGGAGAAAGGGTGATATAAAAATAATTGGAGACACTGTGGCTAAGAATATTCCAAAATAGCTTACTATTAGAGTTAAGTGAAATTACCCAGGTCTTTGGAAATAGGATCAATGTGCAAAAATCGGTTGTACTTTTCTATACCAGTCTCTCTCTCTCTCTCTCTCTCTGATCATATGTGTGTGTGTGTGTGTGTGTGTGTGTGTGTATCAGAATTTAAAATAACACCACTTAAAATAGTATCAAATACCTAAAAATAAATTTAATGAAACTGTACAGAAAAATGAGGGACAATCTAAGATGTAGAGGGATAGACCATATAATATCAGTGGATTATAAGGTCCAGTATGGTGAGATGTCAATTCTCCTCAAAATATCCCCATAGATTTAGCACAAACCAAACTAGAATCCCAGCAGGCTTGCTTTGTGGAGCACAAGCAGGGAAGTTAACAGAATTATTTTAAAGTTCATATAGAAATGTAAAGGGCAGAGGATAGCTGGATTAGTCAGGGTTCTCCAGAGAAACAGAACCAATAGGGGAGTGTGTGTGTGTGTGTGTGTGTGTGTTTGCGCATGAACACAAACAGACAGTGATTTATTATACGGAACTTGCTTGCAGGGTGTGGTGGTGACACCTGTAACCCCAGAGGCTCCGGAGGCCCAGGCAGGAAGATGGAGAGTTCAAAGCCAGCCTCAGCAACTTAGTGAGGCACTAAGCAACTCAGTGAGACCTGGTCTCTAAATAAAATATATAAAAGGGCTGGGGATGTGACTCAGTGGTTGAGCTCCCCTGGGCTCAATCCCTGGTACCAAAAAAAAAAAAAAAAGGAATTGGGCTCACATGATTATGGATCAAACAAGTCACAAATCTGCAGCATGGGCTGGTGGACTCAAGAGAGCCAATGGTGCAGTTCCTGTCTGAAGGCCATCAACTAGGATTCTGTCTTGCTTGGGGAGGCTGGTCGTTCTGTTATATTTGGACCCTTCAACTGATTGGGCAAGGACCTCCACATTATGGAGGGGAAGGTGCTATGCCCAAAGTTCACTAATTTAAATGTCAATCTCATCCAAAAACAATAACTCTGCCGAGGACACCCAGAAGAGCAACAAAGGCGGGGAACTCACATTCTAAGATCTCAGGACCTCTTTAAAGCGACGGTCACTAGCACTGAGGTATCAACATAAAGATGGACAAGCAGACTCCTGGAACAGGAGTGCGTCCAGAAACATCTGTGCACATTTGGCCCATATTCATGAGAGAAGTGATAACAGTGCAGCCAAGAAAGTAGTCTTTAAGTGGTGGTATTAACAGAATAACAGGGAAGAATTCGTCTAGACAGAATAACATCTTTAGAAGAAAACAGTGCATCTTCAAAGCTCCGGATGGAGGAAAACTCCCCTAAACCCCCATTTCTACGGTTGGGTTGAGTTTCTTTGTCATTCTGACAACTTGTTCCGGTCACTGAGGCCAGCCGAGCTGGACCTTTTTCTGGTCTGAGTTATTATCTGCACTCTCCATCTGATCCTTTCCTAGCAGACACGCTCTGGCTCAATGGCTAGGTCACTCTTATCATTAGTAGGAGCTCCTGCAGGTGGGTATGGCCATCACTCCTCTTGAGCCCTGTCCTTGCCCCTCATTCTGCCCACACTGGCACTGCCAGTCCTTACCCTGGGGCACCAGAGCTCAGCCACATCCCTATCCTTACCACAGAGCCTGCACCCTTAACACTGGATCATTCCCATTGTGCCCTGGTCTCCAAATACACACTGAATTTCCTCTCCTCCCTGTCTTTATTCATGCTGCCTCCCCAGTGGCCTAACTGTCCCCATTCCATTGGTGCCATGCTATATCTAGGCTCTCTACCTCTTGCACCATGTCTGCCCTGACATTTTGTCCCAGTACCTGGGGAGAGCTGTGCACAATGTGCGAAGGGCTCTGTGACTCCTACCCAGCCTTCCGAAGCCTGCACAGTGTCCCATGCATGGTCTGGAATCATCCCCCAGCTGGGTGCCCTCCACCATGACACCTGGGGCAGGGCTTGGGAAGGGCCTCCTCTGCTGGAGGAGGACTGCATTGAGCTGGACATGATTACACTGTCAGTATGGGACAAAGAGAGGGAGAAACTCTGGAGAGATCTATGTGCTTCCCAGAGACACTGGTGACGTCCAGTCTGGAGAGTGAATCCTTCAGGTCACAAGTAACAGAGATGGACAACTTGTCAAGGAGATATAACCACATCTCAGATGTGCTCTGGACAAAGGCCAGCTGAAGGACAAAGGATTCTGCATATCACCTGCCTCCCAGGGTGGTGTTCCTGGCCACTACCTTGGAACCCCACTGCCATTTCGTAGCAGCCACCATGGATTTCCCTAGGGCAGAGTCTGCCCATTTCAAGTAGTGAGCCCATGTGGCCAGGTGGGCAAGGACAGCTGAGTTCCTCTTTCTTCTGCCACCCAGCTTGTGATTTTCATCGTGTTTGCAGTTTTCAAAAGGAAGATGATGGTGTTCACTGTGCAGGAAGTGAACCCTCCGTGCTGACCTAGAGGGTCTGCTTCTTGCTAGATGATTGAGCTTCTGCCACGTCTTAGCAAAGCTGAGCCGATAAGGCAGCCAGTCCAGGTGGGAAGGATAGTGCTAAAAAGCCGGCCCCCCACCCTCCATGGCCTGTTTAGCTCACGCTTTGCAGGATCCTGATCTCAAGTCTCCCGGTTGCTGGCTTCTTTGTTGAGGAGAGGGAAATGGATTTGCCGGGATGGGTCCAGACCAGACACTGGTAGGCACCCAAGCTCTGAGCTCACAGCCCCACGCCCAATACCTCTAAAACCAAGAAGGGTTCGTGACTCGAAGTCCTGTTGGACTACTGGGCCCAGGGTGCCGGAGACCAAGGGTGGGCAGTGCCTGCAAGCTCTGAGTCTGTGCAGGGAGGTAGCAGCGGGTGTCAGAGGGGAAAAATAAAATCACCCATGGGAAAATGGGGGCGGGGGAAGGTGCCCAGAGAGGAGCTGCAGCGGACCAAAGGGAGCCGGAGCTTTGGTCTTGGAGATCGCTCAGCCCTGGTGAGGAGAGGCCCGAGCCCAAGCCTGGGCAGCTCTGTCCCCAGGGGCTGCCCTTCTGCCACGCAGCTCCAGGACAGTGAGCCCCTATTTCTCACCCACTGCTCTTAGGCCCCGCCCCTAATTGCACCCTGACCAGGCTGCCCCGCCTCCTCGCCGGTCCCGCCCTGCGTGGGATAGGCTCCTCCTAAGGAGGCTGCGCACTTGGGGGACCCCACACCGGCCTGCAGGCCTGCCTGGAGCGCACCCTGCCATGGCTTCCGTTGCTTCGCCTTCTCTGCTCCTCAGGGCGCCCCCCCACCGCCTGTGTGTCCAAAGGCCTGGCATCTACAGGGACGAGGAGGGGAGGAGCTGGGTGACAGTGGCCCTGTGTATCAGTCCCTCCCAGCGGGCTCAGGCCAGGTGCTTCCCCACCGCCAGCACAGTGAGTCCTGGGGTGAGAGGGGAGGCTGCGAGGAGAGGGGCGGGGTATGCACAGCGGACCCCACCCTTGTGGGTCCAGAGTGGGGTGGGAGTGGGGGAAGGGCAAACAGCCTGGATTCGGCCTGGGGGTAGAGCTCTGCCGTCCAGCATGCTAAGGTCGGAGGCTGAGAGCACTCAGGGCCTAGTCCTGTGCCGGGCATGCTGAGAAGGCTTTCACTTGGGACAGCTGTTAAGCTGGGCTTTCTGGGATGAGCAGAAGTTCTCCAGATGAAAGGGGCTAGGACTGGCATGAAGGCTTTGCCATCTGGATGCAGCCCATGGACCCAAGTGTGACCGTGTGGTTGGGTCCAGATTCCCAGTCTGACAAGGGAGAATAAGGTACCTCTTGCAAATGAGCCGCAGACATGGCCCAGGGCGTGAATGGCCTGGGGAGCCCTGAAGAGATAACACATCCCACCTTTGGAAATTGATTCAGGAGGCTTGGCTGGAGTCCTACATGCTGTGTTTCAAAAGCTCCCCAGGTGATAACAATAATCAGGTTGGAAACCCAGGTAAGGGATTTAGATCAGAGCCCATCTTTGAAGGATAAAACAAATACCTCTATGTATTATGGTAAGTACTTCTCCAAGTATTTAAAATATTACTGAAAACATAATAAACAATCGATGGGCATTTTAAACAACATAGCACATTGCTTAACAAATAGGTTATTCTGAAAATTTTGCAAGAGAACTTTGAAAGTCCTTTCTTCCCTGTGGAAAATAGGGGAGATACTCAAAAAGTTCTGGACCAAATATTTTCAGCTTTAAAAAATCCCAGGAAAGTGTTGAGTGTAGGGAAGGTGCAGAGTGGTCTCAAAAAAAGTGAAAATAGAGCCAGGCACAGTGACGCACACCTGTCATCCAGAGGCCAGGGAAGCTGAGGCAGGAGGATTGCAAGTTCAAAGCCAGACTCAGCAACTTAAGTGAGGCCCTAGGTAACATAGCGTGACCCTGTCTCAAAATAAAAAGGACTGGGGGTGTGGCTCAGTGGTAAAGCGCCCCTGGGTTCAATCCCCCATACCAAAGAAGAAAGTAAAGTAGTTTAGATCATCCAGCAGATCCACAAGAATCCAGAGCAAGGACTTGAACAGATACTGCCGTGAACAAGTTGTGCAAGTACTATTCACAATAGCCAGAAGGCGCAGGCCGCCTGAATGCCCAGTGATGGATGAGGGTGGTGACAAGGCGTGTGCCAGGAGGGATGAGGCCTCCAAGGGGAAGGAACTCCTGGCCGGACTGCAGTGTGCAGAACCCAAGGACGGGGGCTAAGTGAAAGAAGACAGTCCTAAGGGGCCGCATGTGCCCTTCCGTGAGGTACTTTGAGTAGTCACAGTCACAGAGAAGGACAGGGTGGTTTCCACAGCCTGCCAGAGGGACTGGGGAGGTGGTGTCTAATAGTAGGAAGGGGTTTTAGTTTGGGAAGATGAAAAATGTTCTGGAGATGCTGGTGGTGATGGTTGCACATGTGGGTGTCCTTAACGCCACTGGAGTGTGGCCCAGGATGACTAAAATGGTGTAAAGAAAGTATCAGCAAGAATAGAATTGATTCTTCAAGCCACTTAGTCATGGGTGGAGTATGGGGTTTTTTCCCCTCCTATGTAAAAAAAGAAAAAAAAAAAGATTTCTTTGTTTCCTCCTTTTGATTGGTCCATTACAGTTATTCACCATGTTGGATTTATGTATTCACACATGCACACAGTATAACAATGTAACTTGGCCACAGTCATCCCCAGTATTTCCCGTCTCTCTTCCTCCTCCCTCCCCGGTATCTTTGCTCTATTGATTTCCCTTCAATTTTCCTGAAATACTACTTCCAACTTTCTTTTCCTTTTTCCTCTCTAGCTTCCACAGGAGAGAATACACATGACCCTTGACCTCCGGAGCTCTCCTGCAAAACTTTTCATCCACTTTCCCACAAAACATATAATTTCATTTTTCTTTATGGCTGAAAAGAGCTCCATTATATCTGTACAGCACATTTTATTTATGCATTCCTCCACTGATAGACACTTAGGCTGGTTCCATGGTTTTGTTATTGTGAATTGTGGTGCTGTAAACCTAGGTATGCGTGTGTCACTGTGGCATGATGACTTTAATTCTTCAGGGTAAATACTGAGGAGGAACACAGCTGGGTCATATGGGGCTCCATGCCGAGCCTTTTGAGGAACCTGCGTGCTGAGTTCCACTGTGGTTCTGCTAATTTACAGTTCTGTCTTCACTTCCTTTTTATCCTTGCCCTCTCCAGAATTTATTATTGTTTGTGTTCTTGATGACTGCCAATCTGACTGAAATAAGATCAAATCTCAGTTTAGTTTTATTTTTTTTTTATTTTTTTTTTTTATTTTTTACTGTTGGTTGTTCAAAACATTACATAGTTCTTGATATATCATATTTCACAATTTGATTCAAGTGGGTTATGAGCTCCCATTTTTACCCCATATACAGATTGCAGAATCACATCAGTTACACATCCATTGATTTACATATTGCCATACTAGTGTCTGTTGTATTCTGCTGTCTTTCCTATCCTCTACTATCCCCCCTCCCCTCCCCTCCCCTCCCCTCTTCTCTCTCTGCCCCCTCTACTGACATTCGTTTGTCCCCCTTGTATTATTTTTCCCCTTCCCCTCACTTCCTCTTGTATGTACTTTTGTATAACTCTGAGGGTCTCCTTCCATTTCCATGCATTTTCCCTTCTCTCTCCCTTTCCCTCCCACCTCTCATCCCTGTTTAATGTTAATCTTCTTCTCATGCTCTTCGACCCTACTCTGTTCTTAGTTACTCTCCTTATATCAAAGAAGACATTTGGCATTTGTTTTTTAGGGATTGGCTAGCTTCACTTAGCATAATCTGCTCTAATGCCATCCATTTCTCAGTTTAGTTTTAATTTGCATTTCCTAATTGCTGATGTTAACATGTCTCATATATTTATAGTCATTTGTATTTCTTATTTTGAGAAGTATCTGTTGAGTTCATTTGCCCATTTATTAATTGGGTTATCTGTTTCTTTGGTGTTAATTTTTTTTTTTAAAATTCTGCTGGGTGCAGTGACATACACCTCTAATCCCAGTGACTTGGAAGGCTGAGATGGGAGGGTTGTGAGTTCCAGGTCAGCCTCAGCAATTCAGTGAGGCCCTAAGCAACTTATTGAGAACTTGTTTCAAAAAATTAAAAGCTGGGATATGGCTCAGTGGTTAAGCACTACTGGGTTGAATTCCAAATAAATAAATAAATTCCAAATAAGTAAATAAAAATAAACATAAAAAATAAAAACATTTTTGCTTTATATATTCTAGATATTAATCCTCTGTCAGAAAAGTAGCTGGCAAAGATTTTCTCCCAGTCTGTAGGTTCTCTCTTCACATTCTTGTTTCTTTTGCCATGAAGAAGACTTTTAATTTGAGGCCACCTCTTTATTAACTCTTGGCATTATTTCCTGAGCTGTAGAGGTCCTCTCAAGAAAGCCATTATCTGTGCTTAAATGCTAGAGTGCTGACTGTGTTTTCTTTTATTTTTTTTTAATTTTAAGTTGTTGATGGACCTTTATTTTATTAATTTATTTATATGTGGTGCTGAGAATTGAACCCAGTGCCTTACACAGGCAAGGCAAGTGCTCTACCACTGAGCCACAACCCCAGCCCTGACCTTATGCTTTCCTTTAGGAATCATGTGATTTCTCGTCTAATTCTTAGGTCTTTGATTCATTTTGAGTTGATTTTTGTACAGGGTTGGAGATAAGGGTCTCTTTTCATTCTTCTACCTATGAATATCCACTTTTCCCAGCACCATTTGTTAAAAAGCCTGTCTTTTCTTCAAAAAGAAATTATTTCTTAAGTAGATCAGTATTTTCACATATATTCTCAGGGTGGGAACAAGACCCCCTGAGCATGACCAAATGCAAGGATCAGCAAACTCTTTCTGCAAAGGATCAGATAGCAGAAATTGTCCTGTTGCAAGCCATGAAGACTCTGGCAACTGCTCTGCAGTCACAGTCGGCGTGTGAAGGAAGGGGCCCTATTTTATTTACAATAAAGTTTTATTTAAAAAGCAGCTGACAAGCCACATGGGCCCATGGCCCTTCTTTTACGGACCCCTGATCTCAGGTCCAAATCCAAAGTGAAGGAGAGAGTTTGCCATGTAATTTAAGGCTTTTCTCATAAAAATGGCTCACGAGACTCAGGATGACAAAGGGAACAGCCATTGGCCACTTGAGAGCCTGGTGAAGGGTGAACAGCCTTGGCTTAGCCTTTTGGGCACCAGGAAAGGGGACAGGCGCTTGGGCGGGTGTCTGTGTGGGGCTATTTTGTTGCATGTAGAGCTTGGTGGCGGTTCATCGTTGTAATTTTTACCTTCATACCTTTGGGCGTTGGCTGGATTTCATGACCTTTGAGTTCACTAAAAGCTTGTGAAGTCAGGATCAAAAATGCAGCACATTTCTCTTGGGGAAGAGCCATCACCTCCTGGATATTTTGTTTTTTAAAAGAGGATTTTTAAAACTATGCAAATTTCTGAGACAAAGCTGGAGAGTGCACTGAGTGCCAGCCCGGGGTGCTGGCAGGGTGGAGGGGCTGAGTTGGGAGAAGTGGAGTGGGTGTGGTGGGCGCAGGCCAGAAGAGCACCGTCACCCAGCTCCACATGGAGCCCCCAGGAGATGGCGTCAAGGCTGGCATTCTGAAAAGATGCCCTTTGACCTCTGACCCCAGCAGCCCACCAGCTGGGGGGCATCCAGGACCATGTGGATTGTATGTCACGCAGTGCCACCCTGTGCCAGGAGCCTGTTCCTGATGTGCCCCTCTTCTCTGGTCCCTTCAGTGTGAACACAGCATCAGAGTCCACTTATGGCAGATACCTGTACACCCCCAGGGCACCCTGTTCTTCAACCAGCTGCCCTTCTCCCAGCTGCCCCTCACGTGGCAGCTCTGTCCAGGGAAGAAGTACCAAGGAAGTGACTCCAGGACCTGGCGAATAGTGGACCATGACCAGGCAAGTGTGGGGTGGCTGTGGGTGAGAGTGGTGAGCGACAAATGATGCCTGCCCCGGCCCCTCCCTCCTCTGCACTCTCCCCACCCCCTGGGGGGGTTCTTGTCTTCCTTAAGCAACTCTAGCAGGGTCCACCAGAGAACACGCAGGCCTGAGTGTGTGTGTGTGTTTAGGGGCACACACATGTGCACGTGGGCACTCGTGCATGGGGTGGGGGGCGTTGGAGGTGGAGGCGATGGCTTCCCTGGGCTGTGGAATCCAGGGAACCCAGGTCCCCAGCTGCCTCTCGCCTCCTGCTGCCAGTCTGCATGGTGATCTGTGTGTCTGGGGGCTGCCCTCACCCAGGGCCTCTGATGGCTGCCCTTCTTCTGTAGATCGGGGCCACGGAGCAGCTGACCCTCATGCGGCAGCTCTACCATGGAGAGTAAGTGACGGGGCTGGCATGGCGGGCCCAGCCTCCCTGTGCCGAGATCAGAGGACAGCTGGAAACTCGCCTCTTTATGGGTCAGGATGTGGGTCTACCTCCCTCACTGCTTGTCCCTGAGTTTGTCTTCCATAGCCCCCTGTCGCCCTCCTCCGTTGGATATGATTGTCCTCTACATGCAGCACCCCCAGGAAGCAGGGGAGTCCCTGGATAGCAGCCATCACTCATCCTTGAAAGAATTCTGCAAGGCGTGCACATTAAGGTTCCACTTGGTTGACAAGAATACTGGTTGCCAGGGGCTACAATGATTTTCCAAGACCAGAGAGTCTGGAGTCAAGCTCAAAGTCCAGTGGTCTTGGCTCCGTCATCTGCCCTGGTCCTGGGGTGTGGCTGGCCTTTGAGGATCCAGCTCTGACCCACTCAGGGCTTCTCCAGAGAGGCGGCGCTGAAGCAGGCCACTTGCAGACAGGAATTCAAATTGGAAACGGAATCCTCTTTTTTTTTATTGCCGTCTTTTCTTCCTGGTAATGTTTTGGTGTCGGGTTTAGAAAATAAGTCAAAATTGGGTTCAACCAGATTTGACATTTTGCCACCAACAATACAGAAGAAGGGGTGTGAGGTCTACGTGTTGGCCAAGTCACGTGGTAGGGCACAGACTCTGGCTGGGGAGGGGTCACCAAGCGTGGGAACAACTGCAGGAGTGACGTCTTTGAGGGAGTGACGTCTTTGCCAGTATTTCCTCCCATTCTTGTGTTTTTACTGTGTTCGGGTTGTTTTGTGGTTTCTCTTGTTTTTGTTATTGGGATTTTTTTTTCCTGCCACGCAGAAATGTTTCATTTTTAATAAAGTCCTATTTATTGCTTCTTCCTTTGTGTATTCTTATTTTTTTCTTTTTAAGCAAGGACGTCTCTGCTCGGCAATTATGACTTTTTTCATTTTTTTCTTTCTAGTATTTTATAACTTCACTTGTTTAAATCATTAATCCATCTGGAACTTATTTTCATATGAGAAATAAAGTCATAATCTAAGCAATTCTTTTGTTTTCCAATGCCAGGCCGGTCATTAGGACTCCGCTTATGGCCTGGCATGTCCTTTACCAGTGCCTTGTCACCTTGATTGTGCAGGAGAGGGACCGGTCTTACCTCCACCCTCTTAGTCTTCATCTGGGCCTGAGAATTAAGTGGACATAACCATATCGGCAGGAGAAAGGCCTTCATGTTTGTTTAGTGTAAGCTGATGCCACGCAGGAGCCTCGGAAAGACATGAAGACCCAGGCAACAGTGCAAGGCTTCCAGCCGGTCAGGGTCGTAAGCTCTGAGGGGACAGGGGTGTGGCGGGGACAGCTGACCCTAGCAGTGGAGAAGTCACTGAAGACAAGGCGCCTGGCACAGACGGCTCTTGGCCCGGGGCCACAGTGGGTGACGAGTGCTCCTTTCCTCCTGGTGGACGGAGGGCGTCTTCATGTGGCCTCACCTCCTGTTTCAGGAGGAAACAGGGCGGGTGTGTGAGCCCCTCCTGAACGTGTGGCTCATCACGAGAGCATCTGTGCCAGAGTGGCCTGCTCTGGGGCCCCAGGCCGGCCTCCCCTTTCACATCCTAAGTCCCCATCTGCCTTTCTGTGTCTTCCCGCCTCGACTACGTTGCACCCTGTGCCCACGCCCACCTGAGCACCTGCCGGTGGAGGAGGCCGACGTTTAGCTGGTGACCGCCCTTGGTGGCCGTCCCAGATATGCAACAGGAGTGACGGTCAACATTTTAATGTGCTTTTCCCTCTGCTCTCTGAAAGACCAAACCCTCCTGGGTGGCCTTGGACATCGGCTTCCTGAAGGGGAGGGCAGAGAGATCTTTGGCTTCTGATACAGGCAGCTGGATTCTACTGAAGGGCAGCATCTGTGCCAGCCAGGATGCCATCCCAAGAAAGGACTTGGAGGTTCTTTCTCTATCCTAAGTATTCAAACAACTGAGCTCAGAGACCTAGGGGGGAAAACAGGAAAGCCTGCTACATTTTCTGCCCAGGGTTGAGGTGGGAAAGCAGCCCTGGGGGCCTCCCTGAAGCCTGTCGATTAGGGGTTTTATGGATCGTGATTAAATCTCTGGCCATTATTGATCAACTCAATCCCCATCCTGGAACTGAAAGTTCACACCACTAATCACTAGGCTGGTTCCTCTGGCCTTAGTCCCCATTCCCCAAGCTTCCCCTCATTTGTAGGAACATATTTCTGGCTGAAAGGGCTTATTATGGCAAAAAACATTAACCATCATCTACTAACTAAATGAATAGTTTCTTAATACAGCTGAATGCAGTGGTGCATACCTGTCATCCCAGCAGCTCCGGAGGCTGAGGCAGGAGGATCACAAGTGAGGTCCACCTGGCTATTTAGCAAGACCCTGTCTCAAAAAATAAAAAGCACTGGTAGCTTGGTGGTGGAGTGCTCCTGGGTTCAACCCCAAGAACCACAAAAAAGTGGGGTGTTTGTTAATTAATCACAACAGGAGCTCTGTGCCAGGAACAGGGACAGAAACCAAATATATATATATATATATGTGTCTCAATTTTACAGAAACTTAACAGCAAAGGTAGCCTGGGAAGAGTCCCAGGGGCTTCCACAAGCAGAAGAGCACAATATGGTAAGGGCCTTGAAGGGCACCTGCAGAGTCACTGTTACCCATGTGGCACTGAGTGTGGTGCCAGGGCAAGCAGATCCCACAACAGAGGCTCCAGGCCAGCCACCAGACAGGGGCCAAAAGGGGTCACTGCAAGCACTTGGGGCCGGGCAGAGTGAGCAGGAGTCAGGTGAGGCCAAGTCACCCCGGCCCTGAGCGTCACGGGCCCAGGAGGTATGGCGGTTGTCCTGCTACAGACATCAGCAGTGGCATCAGGAGGGCTCGCAGATGACCAGCTCTGATGACAGCACCCAGAAAGGCAGCTGTGGGCATCCCTAGAGAGCAGCCTGAGGCCGGGGACCCTTCCCAATGCCACAGGATAAATGATGCTCAGAAAACAAAGATCAGGGCTGTCCAAACCCCATGCTGGGTGACAGGGACCAGGGCTTATTTCCCAGGGGAGAGGCTGCCCCCAAGACGAGCGAGAGCTGTGAACAGCCACTGAGTGACCAGCAGAGCCTCCCCCAGCACAGCTTCTTGAGGGTGGAGAAACCAGCCTCCTCTCCCTCACTGCCGGGGTCACTAGGGAATCTTCCCCTGCACATGACACACCCTCTCCCCAGACCCTCATCCCAGGCTTTGCCTAAGGGACCCTCCTGCCAGATTCACTTAAGCTCCTCACCGGAAGGGATGGTGCCAGGCTGCGGCTCCTCCCAGATCCACTCAGAAGCGCCCCTTTATTTAGCCTCGTGCCTGGTGCAATTAGAACCCAACATGGGGTTCTTGTTCTGCCCTCTTGTCCACACCTGCGAGGGCTTCTCAAGAGCAGTGGCTCTCAGCTGGAGGCTATTTTGCCCCCCAGGGGACATTTGGCAGTGTATCGGAGACTTTTTTGGCTGTCACCACATGGGGTGGGGTGGGGGTGCTCCTGGCATCCGGTGGGGAGCGATCAAGGAAGCTGATGAACACCTGCAATGTGCAGAGGACCCACAGCAGAGGACCCTCAGCAGGGCACTACCCACAATGTCCTCAGCACCCAGCTTGGAAAGTCTGCTCCTGGTAAGGAGAGAAGCGGGGTCTGCCGAGCCCCTGGTGCCATTTTAAATTTTGCTAAATCCTCTGAATTGTCTCCAGTGTGGCTACACCAACCTGCACTCCCCCAGTAGGCAATTCCCGCCAAGCCTACTTCTACCAAAACCCAGGATAAAAAGATCTGCCTCTGGAAACCTGCAGCTCTCTGCTCCCAGCTCTGGCACCTCCTCTTCTGCCAGTGGCTGCCACTTTCCCAGTTTTCTTCCTTAGACTCCCAGGCACTCTCTGTCTTCTGCACCCTGTTGTTTGTAGGCAGTTCTAAAAATGCTTCATCGGTCAGGTTCACTGTCCTACACCACCTCTCACCTTCGCTGTCTCTTCCAGGGTTTTTCCCAGCCCAAGATCATTAACATAGTTCCCTGAACTTTTATAAATGTTTTCAGATTCCTTCTGTAAGGTCAAGGTCTGGATCCATTGTGATTTCTTCCTGTGAATGGTGTGCGGGAGGAATCTCTTTTCTTGCCACCACCTTGTCGGGCAGACCTCCTCTTTCTTCTGGTTCAGTGGCAGCCTGCTTGGCACCTGCGCCCCTGGTGTCCAGCTCAAGGACTCCACCCTTCGGTCATTTCATCTTTCGCCCAGGGACACCCCTCCCCCTCGCCTGCCCCGATGCATCTCCTGCGATGCGGTGTCTCTTCATCCATCTTGAAGGCTTTCTCTGGCTCAGGTTCTCCAGTGGCTGCCACATCTCCTGTGGCATTTCTCAGCAAAGCTCCCCCTGAGCCCACCCAGCCCCCTTTCCAGTGGTCTGTGGGGCCCTGCTGCAGCCAACCGTGGTCATTTCCCATAGTATGGAGAAGCACAGAATGGGTAGCTGAAATGTCACCATGACTTGGGGGCCAGCTGCTGCCTTCCATACCAGCACCCGAGTGAAGACAGGCTCCAAGTCACACAGACGTTGACAAGAGGCAGTAAAGTCTGATTAACCAGTGCTGGGAGGAAACCTCCGTGGGCTCCGTCACTTCCAGGAGCTGAGGAACGAACAAGTGCAAGGCACAGCCAGACCCTCTGCGTGCACCCCACTGAGCAGGTAGGCCGCTGAGGGGCAGGGATGAGGGCCTGCCTGGTCAGGATCTGCTCCAGCCAGTGGGGAGCAGTGCACCGAGTCCCAGGCAGCCCTGCTCCCCTGAGGCCATCTCTTAAGCTGAGCCACCTGAAGCAGAACGGGGTTCGGTGGACTCTCCAAAGGTGGGCTGTGCCGGAGGCCCAGGGGTCTAGCTGGGCCCAGGGCAAGGTGGGTGTGGGGAGGGGGAACTTGCATCTGGAAGGTCAGTTTGAGGGGAACACAGGGGTAAGAAGTCAAGGATTGCAGCTGAAAGGGGAACAGCCCAGGGCACAGATGGGGACCCTGGCCAGGTCCACAAAGGTAAGTCACCCTGCGTGCAGATCTGAGCAGGGAACACGGGACTGCCAACCGAGGAAGTGGGGGCAACAGAGTGGGCACGCAGAGGGAGGAGCACGAGGCGCCCACAGAATCACGAGAGCCGCAGGAGCTCAGAGAAGGAAAGGGCGACTGTCAGCAAACCATGGTGGAGCTGGGTGCCCCTCCAAGGGCCCATGACAGCAGCCCAGATGTCTCTGCCTCGCGCTTGGGTCCTCTCAGAGGTGGGTCCTTCCCACTTCTGAGAGCTGGAGCCTCTCCTTCCAGAGAGATGAGAAGCCTGGGTCTCCACAGCACATGGTAGTGACAATGACGACAATGTCACGCAGGCTTCTAGAGCGCGACTCTGGGCTGGCCCTTGTTCTGAGCCTCAGGTGGGCTCAGGCCTTCTCAGCAGCCTCCCGAGGTAGTCATTTCCGTGCTTGGGGACTTGCTGTGCCAGGGCTGCTGTGACAAGCAGCTCAGATGGGGCGGCCCAAAAGGCAGAATGCGTCTTTCCAAATCCTGGAGCTGGAAGTCGAGAGGCAGGAGAGGCAGGGTTGGTTTCTCTGAGAACGTGTCCTTAGACGGCGTCTTCTCCCCTGGTCTTCCCGTAGGCTTCCCTCCATGTGTGCCTGGGTCCTAATCACCTTCTTTTAAATAAGGACACCAATCACATTGGACTAGGGCCACCCCTGTGACCTCACTTTGCCTTCAGTACTTCCTCCAAGACCCTATGTCCAAACGCAGTGGAAATCTGAGGCGCTGAGGGTCGGGCCTGTGCCATGAAGATTGGGGTGGGTACAGTTCAGCCCAGCACACTCTCCTGTGACCACGTCGGACCTCTCCTCTCTTGACTGCCACGGCTCTGCCTCCTCCTCCATTTGGTGACAGGAGCTGTCTCCCCTCCCCTCTGCCCGAGCCCAGGCCTGTCCATCTGCATGCTTCTTGGCAAGAGCCTCTTCTCTGGTTAAAGCCCCCTCCTTCCCTGCCGGACCAAAGGGGTTTTATTTGTAATGTTTTATTTTCCTATAAGAAAAGTGTATATGAAAATAAAATTGATATTAATGAATTGAAAAACACCCCCTACCCCCAAATAAATACCTACAGAGGGTTCTCCATCCACTCACCTGGTGTCTTCGCTGCCAGTATCTTTGTACCTCAGCGTTTAACACCTAAACAGGGGTCGGCAAATTGCAGTCCATGGGGTGCATATGGCCGGTGACTTGTAAACCATGCTTTACTGACTCGGCCACACTCATCATTTACATGGCAGGACTGAGTTGCTACAGTGGAGCCCATTATGGCCCATAAAGCCCCAAATGCTCATTGCCTGGCCCTGTGGGGAAGGTTCTGCCAACCCCCGACCCAGACTTCTCAGTGTCCATTCCTGTCCCCTGACGACCCTTTCTATTCACAGCAGCTGGAGGTCGGCCAAATCAGTTCCTTCCTGGCTGCCCAAGACTCTTAGCATAAAATCCTCACCCTGACCAGCCAGTCCTGCTGCTCTCACCTCAGTCCACCCCCAGGAAGATGGGGCTCTCGTCTGTCTGCCAGGAGTGCTCACCATTCTGTGGCCCTGAAGCCCTCCCCAGCTCCCAGGATGGCCTCCAGCACCGCCTCAGCTTGGTGTCACCTCCTCCCAAGGCCTCGCTGACTGCCTGTGCGCGGGAGGTCCTTCCCTGTCTCTGACCACCGCCTGCTCCTGTCTGTGCCCGCGTGTCTTTCTGTGCTGGGGTGTGTTTGCTGCTGCGGGGGCTGCTGTGTCCTCTGTGCGGGGCTCAGGGCCAAGGCCTAGCAGAACAGATGAGCACTCCCAGCCGGAGGGGGGCAGGTTCTGGCAGCATCCAGGCCCCACCGTGTCTCACCTGGGGCAAGCCACCGCTCTTCTCTGAGCCTGTTTCTTTACCAGGAAATTGGGGATAACAAGAGTATCCACTTCCACCAAGACAAAATTACAACAAAGTTAGTTCAAAGGTCTTAATTGGCTTTTACTTGTGATTCCAAAATCTGGCAACCCCTTGTTCTAAAGCCAGAATGAGTGTCCCAAGGGGCAGAGCAGAGTGGTTGGTTCTATAGACAGAAAAGGGCTAAGGGAAATGGGAAAGAACAAAACGAGGTTTAGGTGTGTCCACGGCACTTTTCCTGCAGAGGTTAAAGCAGAGGGAGCTTCTTTATCACGTTTGGGGATTTGGCTCTTCGCTCTCTTCCTGGATTTCTTGGAAAGTCAGATGAACAATTTGATTGTGGCTTCGTGACCAAGACTTTAGCAATAGGGACTCCATTTTGGTCTGGTCTGCTGTAGGCCATGTGCAGGAACTCGGCCCTAACCAGCGGCCTCCTGTGACCTTACTTCACACTTCTTCATAAGGCTTTAAGGAGAGACCTCTGTGGATCGTGTAGCCGGGATGCTGTAATTATTTTCTAGCTCACTCCCTTTCTCAACCGAGGAGGTGGCTGAGGTAAGAACAGGGCTGTTAGGACTTAGTCCTCAGGCAAGTCAGGGCCAAAGTCCCCGCCCACAGCTCCTTGTGTGGCACTGTGCCCTTCAGCTTCACGTTGCCAGATGGTGGGCAGTGTGCCTGCAGCTGAAGGGCTGTGCACATTTTAAAACCACCCAATACTGGGATCAGCAAAATTCTGGACACAGTGTCTACAAATCTCTTTCTTTATGGAAAGGATTGCCTGGAAATACGGGGAAATGAGTAGCACACAAGTTTGTTGTTCTCTTCGCTCATTCAGAGACCGTTTTTGAAGTAGCTGTGAGCCTAGCAAGACAGTTTTATTTCAGGTTGAGCTCTTCCTCCAGGGGCATCAGCACCTGGACAAGTCTGTCCTTGGGTAGCCCGGAGCACACGTGGATGAGGGTGCTTGTCACCCTGCTAAACAGTCTCCAAGGGAAGCAGAAATGTTGAAAAAAGGCAGTTGTAACTTGGAGCAAAAATCAGCCTAATTACTTATGATTATATGTCATGTTTGTTAAGGGAAGCCCGCGAAAGAGTCAAACACTTGATTTTTTTTTTTTTTTAAGTAAAGCAAGTTGTATTGTTCTTGAAATATTCTCAGGCTAGTTACCTCAGCCCAAACTCTTTCCCTCAGTTTAAATTGTACCACTAAGAATACAAGAACAGGACTGACTGACGTTTGGGGTGCCCCTCAGTGCTTCTTATGATCCTTTTTTTTAACAAAGTAAAATAATCTTAGGAAAGTTTTTCATGTCTCCCCTTAAGAACACCATTAATGACACTTTCTACTAAAAGTAGAAAATATCACAAGGAGGAGTGTCAGGCTGTGCTGGGCACTTTCTGTCGGTCAGCTGATTGTGTATCCACAGGAACACCGTGACATCGACTCGAGTGCACCTAGGAGGGAACCGAGGCTCTGAGCAGGGCAACACCTTGCTTAGGGTCTGATGAGTGGCTGGGCCGGGCTTCCGTCCAGGTGTGGCTCTCTCTCCAGCTCTCAACAACACGCGGGGACTGAGGGCACAGCCTTTGGAGCACGGCTGCCTGCCTGAGCACCCAGGCCTACCACTGACTAGCTCTACCCTGGAGCCTGGGGTGTCTCTCTAGGCCCTGTCCTCACTGGGTGAAGGAGGCAGTTCCCATAGCACCTCCCCACAGGCAGGAGAGAAGGCACTGCTAGCCCAGCAGGGTGCTCCGTCCTGGGCCAGGTGCATGCTCTTCTCCTGGCCTGTGCTGACCGCCCCCACTTCCCTCAGGGGACCTGAATCCCATCGGCTTTCAGGAGAGTTCAGGAGTTTCAGGAGAGTTCTGGAATAGCTCATTTCACAGAAACGCTTTCCCCTTCCTTCTTCCTTCTCAGAGGAAGGCGTCCTCAGAAGGACACGGCAAGCTAGTAACCAGCCATGGTGGCTCTGCTGTGGGGAGACACAGCCTTTCTTTTATTTAGCAAATCACATGGCTGTGGCCTCCAGTCAAGGAAGCTGGCCCAGGTCGGAGAGCAAGTTGCTCTGCACATGAAGTTAGACTGTCGGCTGTTCAAGAGGAGGGTATGTGATCTGTGAGTTGGGAGGAGCCCAAGGGACGTGGAAGGCATAAAGTGGGGGGACTGATGTGTGGCTCAGGGGCTTTCTCTAAGCAAGAGCATCTCATTTCCCACTTCATGCTACAGTCTGAATGTGAACCCACAAATCTGCCCAAACCCTCGAACTGAACCCCTAATAGGTCCCCAAAGCCTGTCATCTACAGCCCTGAGGTGAAAGAATTTGAGTGATGGACAGGGCAGGCGGGGTGGTCTGTGTGGAACAGGAACAGCACTATTAATAAACTCAATTAGGTTAGAAATGCTGCTGAGGTCAGAGGAAGAGGTAAGTCCAGGCAGACAGGGAAATGGGCCTGGGCGATTCCTGGCCAGCAGAGCACAAATAGCCACTGCAGATTTTGCTGAGAAACTTACAAAGATTTTATTTTAAAATCAGGACCTATGTGACCTGGAGTTCATAGGAGTTCGGAACATATGTGACCAAAGGAAAGGCCTGGTCAATATCTTGGACTAAAGGCAGCATGAATGCCTTGTGGACACCAACTATCTTGCCCAGGATTGGGCTGGGACTGACTTCCTCAAACCTATAGATCCACATAAACTCCTAGACCACAGCCATTCACGGGCAGCCCTCTCGGGTCCCCTCTCAGCTGGGGCAGATTGCTTTGCTTTAATAAATTCTTACACTCTGCTCTCAACCCTGCCATCCCTGAATCCCATTCTTTGAATCTGCAGGACAAAGAAGCCACCCAGCTCCACACTCTGTGTGACACTACTGGAGCTCAGAGTCGGGCGATGTTGAGCAGTATGAGACCCCATGGAAGTCTTTGGGGGACTGAGATATATGACTTGGAGTGACCCAGTGGGGGTGACCCAAGCTGAATGAAACTGAGTCTAAAAGGATAGAGTGCCCCAGCTGACATGGAGGTACAGCCGGGGCTGGGGATTTCACTGTGAGCCAGATGGGATTACCAAATTATGGCCATAGTCTATAGTTTTACATAAGTTGTTCTAAATATGTGTGTGTCCCTTCTAAAATGAAGATTTGTTGTATTGCTTATGACTCTCGAGAGTGAGAAGACCGGTAGAAATGAGGCACCGCAGACACTTGACTTGGTATGGTCCCTCGGGTGCTCAACTGGGTGTGGCCTCTGGTGGGTGGTGAAGCCAGTGTTGAGGGGAGATGCCATCTGGTCAGAGCTGTAACAGCCAAGCTCTCTGGATTTTGTCCTTGTGGGCCCTCAAGTAACTGGCATCTTAACCATGAACCTGCTCTGTAAGTCCCATGCACCAAGATCCAAAGCTGAAATGCAAGAGCTCTCCTGCATTACTGAAATTGGGCTTAATGGTTTCAAGAGCTGTTGATTTTTTAATCTCAAAACTACAAGCAACTCAGCAAGAACCTCTCTCTAAATAAAATATTTAAAAAGGGCTGGGGATGTGGCTCAGTGGTTGAGTGCTCCTGGGTTCCATCCTTGGTATCATAAAACAAAAACAAACAGTCATGATTGGGAAGTATTTGCGAGAGCATTTTCTTGAAAAATTCTCCCTTAAGTTTGTAAAGGTTCACTCACTGATGGTAACTTCCCTGGACTGATTCAAGTTAACTCATTTTGTATGCAAGGACAGGTTTAGAATTGGCATATCTCTAAAGGCATTTCCCCTTTGTGAATGAAGTCGTTTAAAAAGAGAGAGAGAAGATAACAAAGTAATTTTTTTGACTACTAGTAATATAAGAAAATAATCGAAAAACATAAGTTGAAAACTGAACAAAAAAGTCAGTAAAATGAAAAGTCCAAAACTATTTAAGAAAAAGTGATGGATACAGAAAACAGACAAAGAAGGTCCAACAGAGGCATAATACAACCCCAATAGAAGAGGAACAGAAGGCAGGAGAAACTATTCAAACAACAGGATGAGTCTGAGACAGAGACAGGTTTGACTTCTCTCTCATTCAGGGCTGTCCTCTGCACCTAGAGGTGAAGCCACCTCCTCCCTTTTTCTCCCCACTCCCAACCCCAATCAAAGCTTTGCCCGAAAATTCTGCTCATTGGACTCAGATTCTAATTTTACTGCTACCAAATCAAAAGCTCCCATCTCTAGTCTCATTTGGTGACTCCGGCAGGAAATGAGATGAACTCAGGGGGAAACCTATTGGCTCAGCGTCTCTGACCATCTCCACCAGTGACTACCCAGCTGCCAGGACCTTCTTTCCTCCAAAGCCACTGTGCTGTGCCGAGTGAGCCTGCTTCCTCCCCAGCCCACTAGTGGGTCCTTCTCCTGCCCTGCCAGCAAAGCTGCCTCTCCTTCCCCATCCTCAGCTCCTTGTCCTCCTCTCTGACCTCGCTCTCTCCCACCTCCTAGGCTGAAGGGCATTGGCTTGGTCTGCCAGACTTGCCAGGGCTCCTCTTCTCTGGTGGCCGAGCAGTGTCTGGACCAAGTAAATACAGATGGCAGTTGGGTGCCAGGTGACAGTGTCCTTGTGACCTGGTGGAGTCTTTGAACTCTAACCAGAAGCACATGGTCCTTTTCCTTGAAGTTCCTTTCCTTTTCCTCTTTCCTCCTCTTTTAGCCCTGTTTGAGTCAGAACAACAGACATCCATCACAGAAAAAGACCTCTGTAGCCACAGCCTTTTGAGTGGGTGCTGGGAGAAGGGGTCCTGATGAGGGCCAATCACCCCAAAAGCCACTAGCAAGAAAACAGGACTGATTCCCCCTGATGTAGCTGGCGATGAAAAAGGGGTTCAAGTCCCCTGGCTGACTGTGGGGTAAAGTGTTTTCTCTCCTTTATCCTTTCTCCTCTCCTACTCTGGCTCCCAGGTTCCCTCTGTGTGGAGAGCTCACTCGGATTTAAGGTAACTGTTTTATGTGTTCTTTTACCATTGGGTCTGGCTGTTAGTGTGTGTTTCTATGACGGGCTTGATGATAGAGAAAAATCTGAGGGCTGTAGCAACAGAGATTGATCTTGGACTACAAAGATAAGACAAAATGCTACCTTTGACCCACTTTGGGGGACCATACGGGATTTAAGTCTTGGAGCAGGTGTCAGGGTCTCCGTGATGCACAGCAGTCTCAGGAGTCCCCATCAGGAAGGCACACCCCATGCCTGGGTTGGAAGGAACTCTAGCATCTGACCTGGCACGTGCACCTAAGGGGCATAGCCACCTGCATTGAAGCCCCTTGGTGTTTGGAGTTTTTGGGGTGTCCTGTCCGTTGGTGACTGTTGGGTAAGGAATCCCCATAAGCAGCACAGCTTACTGGCCCCAACACTTCCTTTATATTGATTCTTGCTCCAGCATTAAAGCCTCCAACAGAATGAGTCCTAAAAATAGAAAGAGATCGAATCTAGTTAAAATGCTTCACAAAGCTCAAGGGAAGCTTTCCTAAGTTGGGCGAACATAAAAAGTGCTTTTTGTTCTCTTCATTGAAGGGCTACATCTGATTAAAAACAAATCAGATTTAAAGGACTTATCAACTAGGTAGTTCTCCCAACTAGGACTTCCTGACCCTTTAAAGGAGAAATTTCCATTTCTAAGGACTGCTGAACCACAACTCAAAGAAAAGACCACTGACTCCAATTTAAACCAAATTAAAGCAGGCTTTCACTGTGTACACAGGAGAGCTGACCAGCAACTGTCTCGCCCGGAAAAACAGGGCCAGAGAACAGCAGCTGGTCTGATTACAGGGAAGTTTGTAATAACACAAAAAGTGGGGGGTCTTGGGAACTTACAGCTGACAGAGTTCAGGCAAGCCTAGTACAAGGGCAGAGAGCAGGTTAATGATCTACATTGTTGAGCATCTCAAGGTAGGGAGCAAACTCAGATTCCAAGACCAAAGTTAATGAGGAGCAGCTGGGATCTCAGGAGGGTTGTTACCTGGTCAAGGAAAGCCGGCACCGGTAAGTTCAAAGCACCGGCAGGAATCCCAAGCAAGTTTTTAAAACATCAAATTGTGGTTAGGCCAGATAGAAATCTTAGTATTTGATAGTAAAACAGAAATGAACTTTGTGATGGCTTTGTGATGAGATGGCTCCCAATCTTAAGATGGAATTAGGCTGGGTTCATCAAGGACCTCTCCTTCTGCTGCAAAATAATAGGGAAATTAACTAAAATCTCCATAATGAGCCATAATCTCACTTTTAAACCTTGTGTGTGTTGCTGGGCCTTTCTCAATCATGTTTAAGTTACATTCTGTGTCTTTGAGATATAAATTTTCCACTTTGTTTCATGTAAGTCCTACTCTGAAAGTGCAAATGTAGGCTTAAGGGTTATCTAGGGCTATGGTATGGAGGAAGTAATCAGATTGATAAGTCTAAAAGAAAGGAAGTCAGCTTTCTAAAACCCAACCTCTCCACCTAAGGAATTTGGTTCTACTTATACACCTGGCAAATCTATACCACTGAAATACTCTTGTCTCCTGGTTGGAATTACAAGCTGGGGGGTTGTATGCCCTTGGTTTGTGTGTTTCCATGTGCCCCCTTGGGATACATGTTATATGATATGTTTGCATAATAAAAATCCCCCAAGAAGTTCTATTTAGAATGGTGCTTTTGGGTAAGAAGGGGTTTTGTATGGCAAAACAAGATTTTTACTCTAATATGAGATGGATGGGGGGCGGAAAGGACGTCTGGGGCTGGGGCAAACACTTTGAAGAGGGTCCAGGGGGTTGCACAGGGCTGTGAAGTGTCATGGTGGGGCTTAGTGTGATTGAGTTGGCATTAATTTAGAAGTTCCTTGAGAGGTTCTCGAGGATCAGAACATGGTGCGCTGATGTGGGGCCACTGTCTCGCTCTCTGTATTTACAGATACAAGGTTTTCTTGACATACTGCTCTGCTTTTGGTAACATCTGGAAGGAGCTAGGGTAAAGAGCAGAGGTATTGAGCTTTATTAAAGTAATTTTGTGTTTTTTTGCTGACTGTTGGGATTTCATTACTTAGGGAAACGAAGTGTTAAGAAAAGGTGTATTGGTGACTCGAGCTTGAGGCGCGCAGGGCTGGAGACGCTGCAGATCCGCGACCTGGAGCATCGGAGGTGGTGATTGTAGCTCTTCAAGTCTGCAATTTAAAAAAATGGCCTCCAATAAGACTACATTGGCTGTGCAAAAGTGTAAGAACATGTCTATTTAGATGTGTTAATTATAACACATTGCATTAATAATAATCATAAGCGTACAAAGCAAAAAATGGGAAAGAAACAGAATGGAAAGAGTAAAAAAGTTGAAGAGGCAGAGCCTGAAGAATTTGTGGTAGAAAAAGTCCTAGACCGACGTGTAGTAAATGGAAAGGTGGAATACTTTCTGAAGTGGAAAGGATTTACAGATGCTGACAATACTTGGGAACCTGAAGAAAATTTAGATTGTCCAGAGTTAATTGAAGCATTTCTTAATTCTCAAAAAGCTGGTAAAGAAAAAGATGGTACCAAAAGAAAATCTTTATCTGACAGCGAATCTGATGATAGCAAGTCAAAGAAGAAAAGAGATGCTGCTGACAAACCAAGAGGCTTTGCCAGAGGTCTTGATCCTGAACAAATAATTGGTGCCACAGACAGCAGTGGAGAATTGATGTTTCTTATGAAATGGAAAGATTCAGATGAGGCAGACTTGGTGCTGGCAAAAGAAGCAAATATGAAGTGTCCTCAAATTGTAATTGCTTTTTATGAAGAGAGACTAACTTGGCATTCTTGTCCAGAAGATGAAGCTCAATAACTATTTGCATTGTTTTATATATATGTATATAAAATCTGGGTCTTGGTTTTTGATTTCCTAGTGTGAAAAAAATAACTACATTCTAATGAAAATCAAGTTTGATATGTTGGTTTTGAAAGTAGTATTGGGGAGTTGTTGGGTTTTATTTTTTGTTTTGCATCAGTAGCACTGGTTACTTTGAACAAATAAAAGCTTTCTGTAGTTGCTTCCTTTATCAGAAAAGAGCATTTGATATGATGGTATATTTCCTCTGCTTTTCTAAAAGTTGGGGAAATTTCTGTAGTCATTACTCAGAACTTGTTTTTAACTCATATGCCTAAGGACCATTCTGGGGGTTTTGTTTATTTGTGTGTGTGTGTGTGTGTGTGTGTGTGTGCATGTGCACATAAAATACTTACATAATGGTTTTGGTTTTTTAAACATTCACCAACACAAAAACAATGGGTAGTAAACCCAAGTTCCTGAGATGCCATCATCCTCTGCAACCTAAGAAATGTCACTTCAAGTTAAATTGAAATTTTCCCTAAACTTAACCTTTCAGATTAAATAAGTGATTCTGTAGTTAATTGGACACTTTAAATTAGATGATTAAAAGCACATTAAATTTACATCTGTCATCACATAAATGCAACAGTTTTATTTGCAAAATTCCTGAAAGGAAAAATACTATCACTATGCTACTTCTGCACCCAGGCAAGTAAACTAAACAAATCCTAGTTTGTCTTAAAATTATTGAAGAAAGAAGTGGGCATGTTAAGAGTTCTTCTAGTTAGCCATTCCTTTTTTAAAAGTTGAAATCTGCATACTAAAAGGTCATAATTCATGGAATGTCTTTAAGATTTGGCTCATAGAAACCTGATCAGATGGCTAAAGATGTTGGCAATTTATAGCCTGCTCACATAAATTGGTGAGGGAATTTTTACAGTCTAAACTATTGACCTGCATGTGTTTTCCTCACCCCAGTTCATCCTTAACATGTAGGCTCAGTCTTTTCAGTATTTGGATTACTGGTTCAACACAAGCCAGGAAAATAACTTTGTAGTAATCAGAATGTTACCCAACTGTATATTGTTTACTTTATTGTAAATACTGGTGAACAATGGTCAATAAATAGTTTTATATTCCTTTAAAAAAAAAAAGAAAAGGTGTATTTAAGTATGTGTTTTAAAGTGTTGTGGATAAACACTTTATAGCTGGTTAAATAAACAACTATTGTTTTAGGCTATTGTGGTATATTTGACACCCTTGATATCTGTGATTAGAAATGAGTATATATCTGAGGGCTAAATATGTCATTGTTACTGAAAGCTCGGTCCTTGTCCCTGATGCCAATTCAATAATGAGGACACAGTTTTGACAAAAAGGAAAACAGAGTTTTATTGGTTTTCTAACAAAGGAGAAACACAGGAGGCTCCTGTCCCAGAGGAAACAAATTTGTGACTATGAAGGTGTAACTTGGAGGGTGGATGTCAGGTGGTGGGTTATTTGACTCCTGAATTTGAAGAATAAAATCTACAGACACAGAAAGAGAGCAAAGTAACAAGATTTGTCAGACTAAAAGAAAGCAAGTGCGCGCCCAAAGAGGGCAGGTTTCCAAGAAAGGGGTTATTTGGGGGAGATATATATATATATTTCTTTTTTTGGGGAGGGGTACCAGGGATTGAACTCAGGGGCACTCAACCACTGAGCCACATCCCTAGCCCTATTTTGTATTTTATTTAGAGACAGTGTCTCACTGAGCTACTTAGCACCTTGCTTTTGCTGAGGCTGGCTTTGAACTTGGAATTCTCCTGCATTAGTCTCCTGGGCTGCTGGGATTACAGGCATGAAACACTGCGCCTAATCTAAATACACTTTTTTAGAAGGTAATAGAGAGAGCCTGATTTGTTCAAAAGTTGACAATGTGGGACATGAAAACATTATTATCCTTTCTGTTTGATTCATGTTTCAGTTATAATGTTGTATTATGTTAACTGATATTCAGAGAGACTCAGGAAACAATACATGCACACTTTTTAGAATGATACTTAAAAAAAAAAAAAGAGGTGGGGCTGGGATTGTGGCTCGGTAGTAGAGCACTTGCCTAGTATAGTGAGGCACTGGGTTAGATCTTCAGCACCACCTAAAAATAAATAAATAAAAATAAAGGCACTGTGTCTACCTACAACTAAAAATTTTTTTTAAAAGAGGCAATTTTCAGCTTCAGAAGTAGAATACTTGATGATTTGTCCATAGGCCAGCATCACCTGAGTTAAGATTTTGCCTCTTGTCCTTCTCCATATTAGCATGGTTCCAAAATAGGCTAGAAGTAAGCTTATTTAAAGTTGTGTTCAAACATGATTTTTTATTGTTGTGAAGATTGGTATGATATCAAACAAGGGACATAATCAAAACTTAAGTGAAGGTTTTGGTAAACTATAAAAGGTGTTTAGGTTAATAAAAGAGTTTTTAAAAAGACAAACTTGTATGTAATTGAGTTGATAAATATCTGGGTGTTTGTGGAGGCTAAATAGATATCAAGGATACATTAGTGTTCATTTTGTATTTTACTTGTAAAATCTTATAACTGTTGCCTGTTAGTGTTGGCAGAAGTCCTACTTCTAACAGAACAACCTGAGCTAATTTGAAACAGTAAGTCATTACCTACAGGACAGACAGAATATAATGGTGACATCCAGTACTAATATTTACCCCAAGTAAATAAAAGGGAGAAACTGTAAAATTATAGATGAAGTTATAATCAGTTACTCTCATTGTAAGACTGGTGAAACTGGCCTACTGGATGTTTAAACTGAAAAAACTTACAGACAAAAGTCAGGGAAGTAAAAGGGCCAAACACAAATCAGCCAACATTTTGACCCTTGCCCTCTAAGGTCAGTTAGGACCCAGGGAATGACAGGACCCCTCTAAGGGCCCTGCAACTCCAGTGAGTCACCTGATCTCCCAATCAGGGAGATTGAGAGGACCCTAGAGAACAGGAAGCCAACCAGTGCACATTCTACAAGTAGGAGGGTCACCAGACAGGGAAACATCCCTGATGATTCCAAGGGAAGCCACATGTGGTCAGCAAGACCCTGACCCATCCCGAGATGACATGACTAGAGAGGAAGGCTAAAGGAGCCTAAAGGCTTCTCACATATTCCCAAGAATGATCTCAGAAATCTCAGCTGACCCAAAGAGAAGATAAGAACAAGGCCAATCTTGACCAACTGGGTCTTAAACCCTGGCAGGAAAGTACGCTCCATACTTTTCCTTTTAAAAGGAAAGACAGTTTTTTAAAAAATGACTTAAAATGTGCACTTGTGTCACCCCTACCAAAGTAAGTAAAGCTGGAGGTTTTACAGGACTGGTTCTTGTGTGAGACTGTGAAAAAATGATGATCACAAAGGACTCAAGAGTCACAAGTTTCTCCTGAGTCAATCTGACCCAGATTTCATAGACTTACAAATCTTCCTAACTTCCTACATAAATAAAATCCACTTATTTTTCACTGCTATGATTATCTATCCCTGATATTTATTCCTCAGATTTGTCTAAAAGATGCAATGTGGCACAAAGAGCACTCTAAATGACAAAATTAGAAGGATCTCTAATTCTAAACTTAGAGGTAATGCTAATAAGAAAGTTATTCTGCATAAATCAGGTGACATTAGATATCTTAACTACAGCTCAAGGGGACATGTGCCATTATAAAAACTAAATGTTGTGTATGTTTTTAAAGACTTAAGTGACCTCCCTCACAAATCAATGGCATGTTGGATCCCACCTTAAGCTTTAATGAGTTACTGTCTTCATGATGTTCAGAGACTGGTTGTAATACTGCTTTTGTACTAATTGTTTGTTAAAAAAAAAAGTAATGCTTTGCTGTCTTATTTATTGTTGTCCTAGAATGATCTCTGCCCTATGTATGCCTTGTCCAGTCACCTGCCAACTGCCACTATGGACCTTTGGACTGCCCTGACTGTGAGCCTCTTCCCCGAACGAACGTTGTCCTCTCTCAGCAGGAAGCAGCTTAGAGACATAGTTGCCCATTTTTTCCATAGAAATGGAATGAGAAATTGACAGTGAGAAAATGTAACAGTGGTCCACATTATGCTTTGAATATAGCCCTTGCTGCTCTGCCACTGTGACTTATTTTTAAAAGGGTCACGTTTACTTTTCTTCCTCTCTCCCTCCCTCTCCCTAATCTTCTCCTCCCTAATCTCCTGGAAATAGGATTACCTTTCTTCCCCATCCTAGGCAGAGTTATCTATCCTTGAGCACACACCTCCAAAGGAATGAAGTAATTTGGACTTGGGGATGGCTCTAGGAAAATGGCAAAAATGATTCCCCCCAAATTAACATTTGAATTAGAACTCTGGATGTGGTAGGGAATTTCTCAGAACAAAGGAAAGATAACATGGCACCATCAGTACCAATGTGCACAGCCCACAGCTCTATTGTAACACGGCTGCAACTCTTTACTATAGAAATAGAAATCCCCATCAGAATCAGAGCCATTGCACTGGCAAGTAAAGAGGAATTAACAGGAGGTAGATAAGGCAATTTGCTATGTTCAGGGCTCAGCCTTTGGATGCAAATCTGCTGGGCTGGTGCTGGCACTAATAAACGCTGCTTCCTGCTGAATGCCCTGGTGCCCTGTCTCTCTGCATAAGAATCCCGCAACATGGACAGAGAATACTTGGAATGTAGCATTTGAATCACCTCTTTAAAAATTCTTTGTTCCCCATCATGGGCAGAATCACAGATTCTGGGGCAGGAGTCCCCTCTGTTTCTCCTTTGCTACCAAAGCAATATTTTTTTTTTTCTTTTCTCAAAGTCTTGTATTTATTATTGAATTGGCATAGGGACAAGGACTGAGTTTTCGGTAACAATTCTGCCCACCAGGGAACCAGGATTTTTTGAAAAGGTGATTCAAAGGCTTCATTCAAGGTGTGCCCTGATGGGGGTTGTGACTCACTTATTCTTTGGGGAGGCTTCTTAGATCTTTGGAGCCATCCCCCAAGTCTGAACTGCTTCCATACCTGTGGTGGGTGTGTGCTCAGGACAGATAACTTGGCCTAGGATGGGGAGGAATGGTAATCTTGTTTCCTTTGAGATTATGGAAGGGAAGATTAGGGAGAAGAGACAAAGGTGTCCATTTTAAAATAAGCCTCGTGGCTGAAACACAGCTCTGTTCCCAGCACGAAGTGGCCCACTGTTACAATGCATGTTTGGATATTGTCTCAAAGTTATCCCCAAACCTGGAATTAAAGCTACGTAAATTTAAGACATGCTAGGGGTGACTCGTAAGTGCTCTCTTTTATACAGTATGCATCGTATGTAGATTTTAAACATATAAAATGACCAATAAAATTTTTGGCATTTCTGCCTTTGGCTAAACGAGTGTTTTGTTATTGTACACCAGATGCACTAGCACATAAGTAATTGGTCTGTCTGTGATTCTATCACTGTTTCTTAAACTTATCAGAAGTCTAAAGCTATTCTTGAAAAAAAACAATTTGGGTGCTATTGACCTATGTAGACCTGTGAAAAGGAAAACTACATAACTATAGTTATCTTATTGAATTATAAATTTTGATTCAAAAGTAAAAACTAAGTTTATATAAAAAGGTCTTCTGCGTAGCTGTGGTGCTTATTGGCGACTTTATATGTTCCCCCAGTGTACAAGTCTTCTACAGTGCAAAGCCTAGACCCCTTCACCAGGCTAGTGTCCTCCAAACTAAAATTGATTGTAGGAACAGCTTTTTTCCTGGTTTATGTTTGTGCCATGTTTACAATTAAAATCTTTGGACAAAGATAATTAGATGTGCGCAAACATTTGGCATTCCAAACTATGCCATTTTGATAATTAAAAAGATTGGCTACTGGTCACTCAGGGAATTCCTTTGAATGCAAGGACAGTCTCCCTTTATTTTTAAAACATTTCACTTCTTTTTTTTAAAATTCATTTATTTATTTTCATTAGGTATATATGCCAGCAGAATGCATTTTGATCGTTGTACACAATTGCAGCACAACTTTTCATTTCAGTAGTTGTACACGATGTAGAGTCACACACTACATGCAGTCAGTCATCCATGTACCTAGAGTAATGATTTCCATCTTTCCTGCCCCCATGCCCCCTCACTTTTTCTTAAAAGACTAATTAGATGGGGACTTATTTCACTTACTAGTTTGTAACTAGATAAGAGTAACCTGTAAGTCATACCTAGAGAGAATGGTTATTTTGACACAAATGGAAACCTAAGTGGAACGCTAGGAGGAGCCTGGTGGCTGTGGTTCATGCTGCGGCAGAATGGCCACCGCAGAGTGCTGGGCCGCGTGGAACAGTAGTGTGGCTCTGTCAGGGGCTGAGCTCTCCTAAGCTTTCGGCCAGGGCTTTTCTCAGCTTCTGTCCCCAGTTTTCATTCTTCTCTAAAGCATTTACAATCAGGTTCAAAAAAGGATTCTCAGGTACTCTTAAATACAGCTTTCTGACAAAACCAGACTTGCTTTTACATTTTTTTTTTCCTTTAACTATCTGGTAGAAATTGATCCTGCTGTAAAGATTATGTTTCTTGGCTTAGAATTACTATGTGAAACTGGATTTGTTTTGCTCTCATTATTTTGTTCTGTATTTTCCTTGTAAAGCTTTGTAATGTGGCCTGCTAACATTTTGCAGAAGTACAACTTCTAACGGAACAACCCTGGGCAGGTTTTGAGTCAGCCATCACCCACAGGACAGGTAGGACACGACACTGCCCCCCAGTGCGCACACTGCCCCTGAGCCGATGGAAGGGGACTAGAAAATTAGAAAGGTTACGATTAAAACCCACTGCTCCTGCTTCAAGACTGAAGAAACTAGCTTTTGGGGGGTCCAGTGACTGAAACATGGAAGCCAAAACCAAGGAAGAGAAAAGTGCTGAGAGGACAGGCAAAGTTATGGTCCTTGCACTCTGAGGTCAGCCAGGACCCAGGTCATCACAGTGTAAAGGTCGGGCGAGCGTCAGAGGAAGAGACCACCAAGAGACCGTCTCATGCAACAGCAAAGGGTTTATTGGAGGACCAGCATGCTGGGGCTCAGAGCTCACTTCGGAGGAGCAGAGAGCAAAGAGCCCCAAGAACAGCTTGAGCAGAGCTTATATACATTCTTTGGAAAGGGCAGGGACTTCACATACAGCAAATCATCACACGCCGCGGGAAAATCAAACAACAACTCTTAACCATGATTAGTACATTCACTGGCGGGAACAAGTCGGGTAGGGGTGATTGGTCAGCACAAAGATTGGCTTAAGCCCTGAGGTGTGTACGTGCTGGACTGCACGGTTTCTGGGTGTGGGGGGGTTGTTTTTACAGAGCAACCAGATGGTCAGGGGAGATTTCAACATACATTTCAGCGGCTTTTCCAGGAGTTGTTTTTAACTTCCACATGAATTTCAGGTTCCAAATGCAACTTAACAGAACTTAAAAACTTTAGAGAACTTGAAACAAATCTTATCCTTTGCATTTCAATTTCTTTAACCTTTCAACAGGACCTCTCTAAAAGGGCCCCGCAACTCTGATGAATCCACCCTGCTGATCAGGGGACTGAAAAGGCCCTAGAGAACAGGAAGCCACCCAGGGTGCATTCTGCAAAGAGGAGGGTCATTGGAGAGGGACCAAGAAAGAGCCACATGGTCACCAATACCTTTCCCATCCTAGCAGATGGCACACGGATAGAGGAAAGAGCTAAAGGAGCCAAGGGATTCCTCCCAACACCCTAAAACTCAATCCGTGAGAAGCCTCAAAAAACCTTAACAGTAGGAAGGAAAGGTGCTGATTTGGGGCCATCACAGGGACAATTGTCCACTTAGTCTTACACACCCAGCAGGGAAATATAACCAAAAGCAAACAAGCTATTGCTGGGTAAAAGCCATAAATAAATGGCTAGATTTGACTTTAGAAGGTCTTTACCTGCAAACTGGACCCTATTCCAAGACTAGTAGCCTGTTTCTTCAAATTGCTACACTCTGCGGCCTAAGGTTAGCCAGGCTATTTGGCTCTATTGGTTGATGAGGCCTCTAAATTGATCTTGGGAGATGCTGTTCTTACACAGGTAAAAATCTAGAACAAATCCAGGCAACCAGCACACACACCTGTGTAAACGTGCTGTGGGAATGATTCTTGTGGGAGTCATGGGGGTGTCACTGGAGGAGGTAGAGGAGTTGCTGCAAAGAGGGGCCTCAACTCAGCATGAGTAGTGTTCTTGACAAATGTCCCAGAATTGAATTCAAGGATGCATCAGATAGGCACGGACGTTTCTATAGGACAGTGAGTGGGGGCTTTCTCGAGAGTGAGAAGCAACATCTTGGACTGGGGTTCTGATAGTAGTGAGGGTCAGCGGCTAGGGACTGCACTGGGGTGGAGTCAGGGCAATGTGAGGCAATTTTAGACCAGGTGCCCTCACATCATGCTACTTTCTATGGGTGAAGACAAGGGCGCAGGGGTCAGGCTGGTGGCTCAGGACTTTGTTTTACTTTCCGACTGTTCCTGGGGGTTTCTTGAGTCCCCACAGTTCCCTGGGGCTTCTATTTGAACAGTGTATCTTTTCTCTCTGTCTCCCTCACATTCTTCTCTGGGTGGCGGGGCGGGGGGCAGTCCTTGCATCTCTTGCTCCTTGGGGCAGCTTTGCTTCCCATAAAGTAAAATTAAAGCTTTAAGAAAAACTGTTTAAAAAGTAGAAAGAGGGGGAAAAAACCCAACAGCATAGCTGCTATATGACTGGCCTCTTGGTCAGTGTCGTGATAAAAATCGGGGTGCCCTAGCTTTCTTATTAGAAGGCCAGGGAGGCATCTGTGTGCTCTCAAACCCCACCTTTTGTCCTTGGGGACTCTCCATCGGAGGGAGGAGGTTAACACTGAGGAGGTCCACACCGCCCCGAATGGCTACCTGAATACAAAGGAGCTTGTGGAAGGCCCTTGCGAGAGCTGCCTGGCCCTGCCTGGCCTCCACCACCTTTACGGCCAGTGTTGTGGTGTGAACTGATCAGTGTAATCAATAAGTCATAGTCATAGGTTACAGATCATAGGAATAAGGTTAGAAAACATAGATAAGCAACGGTAAGACACAGTTAAGTTCATCAGGAGTAAGGCTAAGTAATGGTAATAAAATCATGTAACTGTAAGACTTAGGATTTAAGCCACAGGAAACAGATATGGAACAGTGAAAGGTGACGAGTCCGTAGCCACTATAGTAATAGATCAATGTAGGCTGGTAGGTTAATACAGATATGGACAAGGTTAAATCAATATAGTTGTGAACAATTGTATCAGCTTGATCTTGTAGACATGAGGCTTATAGATATCAGGAGTAAAGCGATGAGTAAATGAGGTAACTGCCAGCATCACATAAGTTACTCGCACGGGACAGCAGGAGTGGAGTCACTGTGGCTCTCTGAACAAGAGGTGTGGCCATAGGGACTCCATCTTAGCTGTTCCAGACTCCGTCTTAGTTTTCCTGTTACTGCTTCTGTGAAGAGAGGACTGTGGGAGGGCCCATTTCTGAAAAACACAAACGAAAGCTGTCTTCTTTTAAAAAAAAAATTGTTTTTCTGTACTTTGTACCCCACAGAATGTACCCAACTCAGGATACGGTGGTGGTTGCAGTGGCTACATCCTGGGTTTGAGTACATTTATGGGTCTACATGACTTTAAAATAGATCATTGCCCCCCGCTCAGCTGAAACTCAGGATACAGTTGTCTAACACTTGTTCGGACCCAAGACGCAGTTAAGCTAACGGCTTTTTTCAGCTTCTGTAACTTGCTTGCTTGCTAACTGGAACATTCCAGTCTTGCTTAGGTCCTGCTTACTATTGGCTTGCTTGCATGATGCTGAGAAAAGCCCCTGAGCTGTGGTTTTCATCCTTAAATTACCAAGACACAGGCCAGAAAATTGCTGTTCTCCCACAGAGCTTCAGACTCTACGGGTGGGTGACAGTCCCTGGCCAGGTAAATAAAGTTCTCTTTGATTTGAATTCGGCCTTAGAATGTTTTCTGAAGCGGTTCCCCATAACAGTACTAGGGATTAACCCAAAGGCTGTGTAAGGAACAGCTGCCATAGACATGCATAGACATAAGGAACAGCAGCCACTGGACTGCTTAGTCATGTCTGCTTGTAATTGATAAGGAGCTGTAAGGGGCACTAGCCACAGGCATGCTTAGCAATGACTGGTTACAATTGATAGGGAGCACAGCTCCATGGACATGTGCAAAGAACATGCCCAGCTGCAATTACATCACCTCACTGGACATAGCCAAAGGACACTGACTTTCACTTGGTATAACCAATCACCAACATATACCACCAACTTGGAATTGTATTTAAATTGCTGCTCCTGCCACATTGAAGAGTTTTTGCTCCAAGGTATCTGGGTGAGACTGACTCCACCATTCCCAGACGTCCAGCTGGAGAGAACCACCAGACAAGGACAACGTCTGCTCTTTGGCTAGGAGAAGTCCTGTGGCCTCGGAGGTATTTTGGGGCTCATGGTTGACCTAGGATTATGTGATTTGCTTATACTGTTTAATTGGTGTGCACTGAATGCTAGTTGGGGTGCTCCTGCACACACAACACTTTTAGCATTAATTGTTTATATTTGATGATTGGTGTGATTGAATATACACTTGCATTTAAAGACAATCCATTTCTGAATAATTATTAATAGTGCTACTCAAGACAGGCTTGCAATGCTGAGCACACTGAGTGTTAGGTCCTTAGGCCAATGTAACTCCATTTTGAAAATTAGCACCTGTCCATCAGGCATGACCTTCCTGTTAGCCCCACCCCCACAGGCTCCCTAACTACCAAAATTATAGCAAAGGCTCCAAATAACAATCACAGGACCAGATGGATTATTTTTTAACTACTCCATTGTACATGACTATATAGTTAAGAAGTTTTTCCCAGCAGGCTCTGCGCCTTGCAGAAGGGTAGCCTGGCAGATATTCTCTGTCAATTACCCTTTGCTTGAACTCAGATCTGTGTCTCTCGTGGCTATTTGCACCAGCTACCCCAACACTGAGCTCTACCCCTCCCTAAAAAATTTAAAACACTCTCTTAAACACCTCATAGATCTGGGGGAGATGGAAAGAAAATAATAAAAATGACAGAGGTATGGCATAGAGTGAATAGAAGAAAATTTGCAATCTGAAAAATCTACATACTACCAAAGTCAGACAAAAACATCCTGAAAGAAGCAGCCATGCAGACAATTCACTGGAGAAAGTTCCACTTTATTGCAAAAGGCTGTGGGCTGGTATAGATCTAAGGAGAAATGGCAGGGCTTAGATAAATGGTGGGCCACCTGTTTATTGGCAAGTTCTTCCAGATATCAGTTCCGGAGCCCACGGAATTAGTTCTTATTGGGGCTAAGGTTCCCTGCCAGCGAGATTTGAAATATTGGTGCCCGCAGGAGAGTTGGCGCCCGCAGGATCTTTTCGCGCCGGAGGGAAAGGGAAAAGCAGGAAGGGAAGCTCCTCAGGCGCCATGTTGGGGTTTTTTCCTGGGGTGCGGCTGCGTTATACTTTTCCCCAACACATCCAAGGAGAGAAAACTACAGAACACTTACTCCTTAGGAACATAGATATAAAACTCCTTTGAAAAATACCATCAAAAAATCCAACGACATGAAAAGACTAATACACTGTAATCAAGTGGGATTTGTTGAACCCGTGACGCAAAGACAAGACTCCAATTTTAAACCAAATTAAAGTTAGTTTATATTGTGTACACAAGAGAGCTGGCCAGCGACTGTCTCACCCAAAAGCCAGGCTGAGAACAGCCCCAATCTAAGGGTAGAAGGCTTTTATAACAAAAATTTCCAAAGGCAAGTGTCTTAGGAAACTTAGAGCTAACAGGTATTATTATTATTATTATTATTATTATTAATATGCTAATAATATTATGTATTCCTGGCAAGCATAATACAAGGGCAAATAGCAGGTCACTGATCTATGTGGCTTAACATTTCAAAGTGTTAGACCAGGACGCAAGAAATGACCACTGACTCCAATTAAAATCAAATTAAAGCAAGCTTATTATTTCGACCGGCCGGGCTGCCTTTCCCTCCCAAAACGGCAGGAACAAGACAGCACCCCAGCTTTCCTTCAGCCCAGCTTTATAGCCCAGAAAGTTACACAAAGGGGGGGTTACAGATAACAGAACTCTGACAAGCATCACACTAATGGTAGTTTACATTTTTTGCTGGCCCCAACATCAGAATTTATGAGGACCATTAGAGTCTCAGAGAGGGTCGTTGTCTGGCCAGGGAAGGCCAATATTTATGAGGTGTCACTAAGTTTCAGAGAGGGCTGCTATCTGGTCAGAGAGCCAGGCATGGGTGAGTTCAAGGCACGGGCAAGCATTCCAAGCAGATTCAGAATTTGCAGTAATTTATAGTAAAGCCGAAATTATCTTTTTCATGGCTTTGTGGCAAGATTGCTCCCAATTTTAAGAAAAGATCAGGTTGGGTCTATCAAAAGTAGAGAGTAAATTGAGGTTCTAACATCGGAATTCACGAGGAGCCGCTGAGGTTTTAGGGAGGGTTGTTATCTGGTCAAGGAGAGCCAGGCATAGGTGAGTTCAGAGCACAGGCAGAAATTCCAAACAAGTTTATGGTCAGACCAAAAGGAAATCTTAGTATTTTACAGTAAAACAGAAATGAACTTTTTGTGACTTTGTGACGAGATGGCTCCCAATCTTAAGATGGAATTAGGCTGGGTTTGAGAAACTGATGTGACTCCATTTTTGAGAAAACAGCCTCTACCTCAGAGCAAAGCCTGTCCAAGAGGGTGAGGGTGACCCTTGTCCTTAGAAAACCCACAGAGCAGTTCCTAGGTACTTAGCCACCCGCTGAGTTGTTTGTCTGTAAATAACAGGACAGATCTGTGGTGCCAGGTGACCCTGATTCAGTTATGCTAGTTCCTGGAAAGACCCATAACAACCCCCTAGCGACCACCAATCAGTATGAGGCAGGGAAAATACCTGGAATGCCAGGTGACCCTCCCAGGAGTCTCAGAGATTGATAACATACTAGGAAACCGTGGGCACATACACCCTTGCAACCCCTCGTGCCCCCACCTCTTGAACTCACCAATCACCCCTAGCCAACTTGTTCCCACCAGTGAATGTGCTAATCAATGTTAAGAGTTGTTGTTTGATTTTTCCTGGGGTATGAAATGATTTGCTGTGTGATGTTGTGTCGCATAGAATATCCCCCCAAAACCTATAAATCCTCACTGAACAAAGGACCAGGACTCACTCCTCAGAACCTCTGCATCAGAAACAGTTGAGTCCAGGCTCGAGCTTGCAATAAAGACTCTTGTGTGCTTGCATCGGATTCGGCTCCTGGTGTTTTTTTTTGGGTTCCCCAAATCCCGCATAACAGGTTCATCAGATTCACTCCAGGAAAGCAAGGTGGTCAAATATACAGAACCCAACCACTGTGCTGTGACATATTTACAGAATAAAGGGCAAAAGCCCCATATGATCATCTCGATAGAAGCAGGAAATCATTTGGCAAAATCCAACATCCCTTCATGATAAGACACTAAACTAACTGGGCACAGAAGGGAATTTCCTCCCCCCACCCACAATAGTGTTGAAAGACCTCTCTAATATCCTGCGGAATGGGGAAGGGCTGAGCTTTCCTCCCTCAAGATCAGGAGCAAGGAAAGAATGACTGTTCTCGCCATTCCTCTTCAATATGGTACTGAGGCTCTAGCCAGGGAAGAACCCAGGCAAGAAAACAAAAGAAAAGCCTTCTGTAATGCCAGATTCGTGGGACCCCAACAGACCTCCAGGAGCCGAATCTGATGCAGTCACACAAGAGTCTTTATTGCAAGCTGGAGCCTGGACTCACAACTGTTTCCGACACAGTGGTCCCAGGGAGTGAGTCCTGGTCCTTTGTCCAGTGAGATTTTATAGGTTTTTTGGGGATACTCTATGAGTCACAACATCACACAGCAAATCATTTCACACCGCAGGAAAGTCAAACAACTCTTAACGTTGATTAGCACATTCACTGGAGGGAACAAGTTGGCTAGGGGTGATTGGTTAGTTCAAGAGGAGGATTGGTTTGAACTGATTGATTTAATCCGTGAGGGGTGTACGTGCTAAACTACATGGTTTCCTAACATGTTATCAACTACTGGGGAGGGGGGGTCATCTGGCATCCCAGGTATTTTCCCTGTCTCATGCTGATTGGTGGCTGCTAGAGAGTTGCTAATGGGTCCTCACCTAGCCTAAGGGAGTCAGGGACACCTGGTGCTGCAGATCTCTCCTATTACTTACAGACAAACAACTCAGCAGGGTGGGTTTTTGCCTAGGAGTGCTCTGTGGATTTTTCCAAGGACAAGGGTCATGCCCCCTCCCTCTGGACAGGCCTTGAGATTGAAGCTGTCTTAAAAAATGGAGTCACATCAGTTTCTCACATCCAGACTGGAAAAGAAAAGATAAAATTAAATATCACCTCCTGCCCATTAGCATGACTACGGTAAAATCAAAACAAAACAAATAAAAGAACAAACAAAAAAATGAAACCCAGAGAGTAACAAATACGGGTGAGGCAGGACAAGGAGAAAATGGAAGCCTGGTGCACTGTAGGTGGGAATGTAAAATGTCACTGAGGCTGTTATGCTTGAATTCGGGACCCCCAAAAGGCCACCAAAGACCAAGATCGATGTAAGCAGTGAAAGGGTAAAGTTTCTAAGCTGCAAAGCCTGAGTTAAAATGTAAAGGACCAGGTATTGTTAAGTTTCTAAGCTACACTCAAAGCCTGAAATTCCTGTAGCTGTTAGGACAATTCCCGGGACTGCCCATTAGATAATTCCCCCTGACCACTTAGTTGTTTAACAACCTGGACCCTGTGCAGCTTGGCACCTCAGGGCCCAAACCAATCAGTTTGAATGTATCCCCCTCCTTAGGACTGACCTATCACTCCAGCCCGACCTGTTCCCGCCAATGAATGTACTAATCATGTTTGAGAATTGTTGTTTGATTTTCCCGCGGTGTATGGTGATTTGTTAAAGGGGACTGTGATGTATGTAAAGTCCCTGCCCTCCCTAAAAAAGTGTACTTAAGCACTGCTCAACCCCTGCTCGGGGCTCTTGGCCGCTCTCCCTTCTTGAGTGAGCCTGGAGCCCCAGCGCGCTGGATCTGCAATAAACCCCCTTTTGCTGTTGCATGAGTCGGTCTCTTGGTGGTCTCTTTCTCCGTCATTCGCCGGACCCTTACAAGCAGCAAAGAGGTGTTTATTGCGAGCTAGCTCGGTCCTCCGTGTGCACACAGCAACTGGTGACATTGAGAGGCCCCGAGTCCAGGGTTTGCAGCAGTTTTAAACACTCTTTGGGGAAGACAGGGACTCCACATACATCATAGCATCTCTTAGCAAATCATCACACACCGTGGGAAAATCATAAAACAACTCTAAAACATGATTAGCACATTCACTGTTGGGAACAAGTTGGGTAGGGGTGATTGGTTAGTATAGAGGGGGATTCATTTGAATTGATTGGTTTAAGCCTCGAGGGGTGTACGTGCTGAACTACATGGTTTCCCAACATGTTATCAACCACCATAAACTACTGGGGGGTCACCTGACATCTCAGGTATTTTCCCTGTCTCATGATTGGTGGTTGCTAGGGGGTTGCTATGGGTCCTCACCTAGCCTGAGTCAGGGACACCTGGCGCTGCAGATCTCTCCTGTTATTTGTAGATAAACAACTCAGCAGGGTGGGTATGTGCCTAGGAGAGCTCTGTGGGTTTTTTCCAAGGACAAGGGTCATGCCCCCTTCCTTGGACAGGCTTTGCTCTGAGGTAGAGGCTGGTTTCTCAAGGCAGAGAGAGGAGGGTGCAGGCATGTGGGGGCGAGATGGCAGTGAGGATGTCGGGGTAGGGCCAGAACAAAGGAGCCTGGAGAGGGCCTTCCAATGAGGTCAACTTCCTGCTTGATGAAAGCCCTCCTGGACACAGCAGGGGACCCACTCAGACAGACACTTCCCTACCTGTGCTCCTAAGTGGGGGATCCAACAGAAAAACTAACATAAGCGTGTGGACAGAGGAGGCACCTGTCAGTAATAATGACGAGAGCATGGAGGGTGGGGGTGTGACAAGAAAAGGAGGAAATTCCAGAGATCATAAAAAGAACAGGCCAAACTCTGCTCTGGACTCCCAGCTCTGGGGCCTTTTCTCTGTAGAGAAGTCTGTCTCTGTGGCTTTGGCAATAAACCTGCTGCTTGCTTGCTCTCTCTGTGTCCTGCTCTTCAATTCTTTGCTGAAGGGAGACAACAAACCCAGCACCCCTAGGCTGTCACAGTACAACTGTTATGGAAAACAGGATAGAGGTTCTTCTCTCAAAAAATTAACAGAAGTACCAGAATCTCCCTTCTGGGCATTTATCCAAAAGAACTGAAAGCCCAAACTTGCAGAGACATTGGCTCTCCCACGTCCACTGAAGCATTCATTACCTATAATGATCAATGATAAGGAAACTACCCAAATGTCCACTGAATGAATGAAGAGTGGGATATTATTTGCCTTAGAAAATAGGGTAATCCTGTGCCACTCAACGTGGAGGAAGCTGGAAGGCAACAAGCTCAGTGAAATAAGCCTTGATCATAGGGCAAATACTTGCAGGATTCTATTCAGATGAGGTAGCTAAAGTCCTCCAACTCAGGGAAGCAGAAAATGAAGTGGTGGTTGCCCGGGGCAAGGGAGGGGAAATAGGGTATTCCCTTCCAAAGGCCTAGAGTTTTAGCCATGAAATTTTAAAAAGTTCTCAAAATCTTTTTTTAAAAAAAATCACAATAAAAAAGGATAAAATACTTAGGAATCATGTTAATAAAAGAACTGCAAGCCCTAAGCCCCCAAACCTGCAACACCTGCTTGAAAGAAATTAAAGAAAATGTAAATAAATGTTCATGTACAGTACTTGAAATTATGAAGTACTTAAAGGATTTCAACCAAACAGTAAACCTCGACTTTGGGGGAAGAACAAGAGTGGCAGAACAGAGGATTGCCAGGCAGATGCCCACATACCCACTGTGGCTCAGGGTCCCTCCACGAGGGTCTGCCTGGGACCCAGCTATCTGTGCTCTCATCAGATGACCCCTTTCTGCAGACCCTTCTTGCACATGTGCACACAGCTGCAACTTCTCTTGCTTGAAGTCACCATCTCCACATTAGACCTCAGTCAGTCCCCTTATTTATTTATATTTTAGACTCCTGAATGTAATTGTTTTGGTCCTGACCTGAGTTCTAGAACAATCATATTCAACCAAAGGCCGATTGACACTTCCAAATGGAGGGGTTCTGGGAATCTCAAATGCAGCCTGAGAACTCCTGATTTCTCCCTGCCCAAACTGACCCTTCCCCATGGCTCACCCAGCAGTTCCAACCAAAGCCCTAAGGTCATTCTTATTGTGGAAAACAGCTTCCAAGTGAAAGAATTCCCCATGCAAAGACACTTCACCGGGAGAATTCCAATTTTATTGCAAAAAGCAGTGTGCTTATATAGAACTAAGGGGGAGATGGTAGGGCTTAGATAAATGGCAGGCAACCCGTTTATTGGCAAGTTCTTTCAGATATCAGCTCCGGAGCCCAGGAATTAGTTCTCATTGGGGCTAAGGTTCCCCGCCAGCGAGATTTGAAATTGGCGCCGGCGGGAGAGTTCACACGGGCGGGAACTTTTCGCGCCACTGCAGAAAAGAAGAAGGTAGGAAGAAGAGGTGCTTAGGCGCCATGTTGGGGTTTTTTCTCTGGGGTATGGCTGCCGTTTATACTTTTCCCAACACCAAGTTCATGGACAGTTCATTTCTTAGGGCCACTTATCCTCCTTGCAAAACAGCACTGCTTCCAGTGAAAAGAAATCCTTCTGCTGTATTTCCGTTTTCTAAATGACACATTATACCGGCCTAGGCCTTGCCAATCTCTCTTCTGGATTCATGAATCTGCCCTCATTTTCAAGGCTCATCTTAAAGGCCACCTGCTCAGGCAAGCAGTTCTTAGCCAGTCAGCCCAGCCCAGCCCCAAGCCACCAGTTCTGTTTTCTTCTGGGATTCTGCAGGTTCTAAGCTTCTCCTTTATCTTCTCCCAGAATAACATGGGCATGTCGACAGGGCCTCTGCTTTGCTCACTGCTGTGTCCCCAGTGCCCAGCACAGCTCCTGGAGGTGGTGAATATCTATCTGGTCAACAATCTTGCAAGGACTGCTCCTAACTAAAGACTTCTAACTAAAAGGAGGCATCCAGCTGGTCTCTCCTCCTGCTCTATTGAGAAACTGATGTGACTCCATTTTTGAGAAACCAGCCTCTACCTCAGAGCAAAGCCTGTCCAAGGAAGGGGGCGTGACCCTTGTCCTTGGAAAGACCCACAGAGCACTCCTAGGCACATACCCACCCTGCTGAGTTGTTTGCAAATAACAGGAAAGATCTGCAGCTCCAGGTGTCTTTGACTCAGTTAGGCTAAGTGAGGACTGAAAGAATTCCCCACGCAAAGACACTTCGCCGGGAGAATTCCAATTTTATTGCAAAAAGCAGTGTGCTTATATAGAACTAAGGGGGAGATGGTAGGGCTTAGATAAATGGCAGGCAACCCGTTTATTGGCAAGTTCTTTCAGATATCAGCTCCGGAGCCCAGGAATTAGTTCTCATTGGGGCTAAGGTTCCCCGCCAGCGAGATTTGAAATTGGCGCCGGCGGGAGAGTTCACACGGGCGGGAACTTTTCGCGCCACTGCAGAAAAGAAGGTAGGAAGAAGAGGTGCTTAGGCGCCATGTTGGGGTTTTTTCTCTGGGGTATGGCTGCCGTTTATACTTTTCCCAACAAGGACCCATAGCAACCGCCTAGCAACCACCAATCAGCATGAGACAGGGAAAATACCTGGGATGCCAAACGACCCCCCCCACCCCACAGTAGTTTATGGTGGTTGATAACATGTTGGGAAACCATGTAGTTTAGCACATACACCCCTCGTGGCCTAAACCAATCAGTTCAAAGGAATCCCCCTCTTGTACTAACCAATCACCCCTACCCAACTTGTTCCACCAGTGAATGTGCTTAATCAATGTTAAGAGTTGTTGTTTGGCTTTCCCACAGTATGAAATGATTTGCTGTGTGATGTTGTGACACGTAGAGTATCTCTGAAAACCTATAAAAATCCTCACTGAACAACGGACCAGGGTTCACTCCCTGGGACAGCTGCGTCGGAACGTTTTTGAGTCCAGGCTCGAGCTTGCAATAAAGACTCTTGTGTGATTGCATCGGATTTGGCTCCTGAAGGTCTATTGGCATCCCTCGAGTCTGGCATTACACTATCTCCACAGAGAGGTGTCTATCAGTCACTGTTCCCACAGACCGAACCTGCTTGCCAGGCCCTGTGCAAGGCACTGGGTTACAATGACAAGCAATACAAGCTGTAGTGTGCGATGGCAATGCTTATCTGCCTAGTACCAGTCAGGACCTGGGACAAGACCAAGCTGGGAGAACACTCACGTTTCCTACATGGTTCTCTTAGTAGATGCTGGGAGCATTTTCCTTACAGCACCTTGCTGAGTCCTCAGAGCAGCCTCTAGGTGTCATCTCCTCCACCCCATCTGTGTGACAAGGACCCAGGACTCCACAGTTCCCTCACAGATCCTTTCTCTAGAAGACATCCTCTTAGAAAGAGCAGGAGGGCAGCGGATCTTGGGAATCAGGGTGGGATAGGCTGTGACTGCTGTCATGGAGGTGGGGGAGGGAGTCCAGTTGGGCATGAGTGCTAGGGGACAGTTTCAGGCAGGGGGGACTCCTGCTGGGAAGGAGAAAAGGACAGAACTTGGTCCATGGGCAAGGAAAAGAAAGAGTGGGTATTCTTCTTGGGTAACTGCCTGTTCCCCCTTCTCCCCACTAGCCCCAGGTCAAGGACAGAAGCTGATACAGCACAAGTTTGATGAACTTTCTTACATTTAAATCAGGCAATGTTACAACGTGTTGATGCCACATGAAACCTCATGATACCAAGTGTGAGGGCACCTGTCAGGGGGTAAACACAATCTCTCTCTCTTCTGGAGGTGGGCAACCTGAGAGCCAAGGCAGTGCCCACTCACCTGGCCTCCTGCTACCTGGTGGGCGGCAGTCACTGGCCAGCAGGATTCCAAGTCCTGGACACAGACATGGCTTCCCTCAGGCTTTCCCTTGAACTGCACCTGAACCTCGCAGGTGGGTGGGGTTTTGCAGCTACAACACCCCATGGCTGGCCCAGGTCTCCAAGGCCACTGCTCAGGCAAGTAGATCTTGTTCTCAAGAGGCACAGGAAGCCAGGGGAACAGAAGAAAAACACCCCTGAGTGTCCGCACAAGACGCTAATTGCTTTGAGGGACACAGGGGGAGAGAGAGGCTAAAAATTATCTGTCAGCTGAGAAAACCAGAGACACAGGTGCAGATGGACACCTGGAGGAAGCAACAGGGACCCAGGGCTCCCTGGCACCACCCACAGGGATCCCGGAGTCCTGAGGGCTGAGGGAGCCAAGGGGGCTGCAGGCAGGTCCGGCAGCCTGGGTGGGCTCGTCCTCAGCCATCTGCTTCCTCCTGGACCACAGCGCGTGGCAACGAACACACGGACTAGCAAACGAGGTGAACACAACACAAAGAGCCCCCACTGGAGGCCTGGGGCCAGTGGAGGCAGGAACCGCAGGACCTGGGAAGGGAGAGAAGAGAAGACGTGCTCAGCGCCAGGAGGGCAGACCGCAGGACGGAGGTTTGGGGTGGGGGTTGCTGGGGGCGTGGCCCCCGGAGGCTCAGGCCTGGCATCGGCACCAGGCAAAGCATGAAGGGGGGTGGGGGTGGGGGTGGCTGGGTCGGAAGACCTAGATTTGAAACCTGGCTCTGCCACCAGAAGTCACTGTAGTGCTTCAAACTGGTCTTGTAACCTCTGACGTCTAAAAGGCCCAGCTAGGCTGATGGGACCATCAAGTCACACGGCTATTTAATACAGTGATGTCTATAAAAGTGTCAGCTGTGACCTGTGCAGCCCTGCTCAGATGGGTGTGAAGCAAAAATTTACCAGAGGGCTCTGACTCTCTAGGTGGCAAAGGAAAGCCTGGGGTGGGGGGGGTGGGCCTCCAGAAGCCTGGCCCAACCCCGGGACCCTCTGGGCAATAGGTGGGGAGGGGTCCACTAAGCCCTCAAGGATGCTCACCATGTCATTCAGGGGTCGGCAGCATTTCCAGGAGCATGTCCTCTACCCTGTTGTACTGAGGGTGGGGACGCAGGAAGGGAGAGAAACAAGGAGTGATCAGACCAGCGCCCTGCCAACTCTCCCTCCATCCCTGCCTAGGCGTTCTAGTGGCCTGGGCAGCAGGCGGGACCTGGGTGGCACAGGTCTTCCCCTTCAGGCTTGGCCTGTGACTGTTGGCCAAAGAGGGTCTCCCTGGGGACCTGAGAGGACAACCAGTCTTCCAGTTGTAACTACTTTCTGATCCAGCCCGTTGCCACCCACGTTGTTAATCCCCTCCATTATTTTAACTTTGGTGCTTGGACAGGGAACACAGAACACAGAGGCCAACATGGGGTGGGAGCAGGGCTGCCCAAGGTCCCCCACTCTGTCCCCGGGGGAGACCTGTGCTTGCCTCGATGTGGTACACTATGCGCCAGAGGCTGGAGTCTGAGCCTCGGTATCTTCTTTCAGGGTACAGCTGATACAACAAAGGCAGGAGGCTCGGAGTCATCTCAGTGGGACTCAGAGGGTTATCCAAGGGGTAGTCTTCCTGGCGCATGAGCACCTGGAGGCTACCCTCCATCTGCAGAGGAAAAAGTAGGGAACACTTTCAGGTCCCGCTCACCAGCTCCTCCAGGCCACCCAGCAGCCCTGGCCTAGACTTACAGGGGCCAAGCACGAGAGGCTGGCGGTCACTGCCCCCAACACTCAGCTCCAGCCACATATGCTCTTCTCAGGGACTCTGGTGGCCAGTAGTCTAGCCAGCCAGGCAGGCCGTAAAAGCACACTTTTTCCAGCCAAGCTGCCAGTGGCTAGGCTAGACCCGGGGGCCCTTCTGCCTGGAGCCCTTTCAGCCATCATGGGATTTTATTTCCTTTCATTTTAAACATTTTGTCCAAGATCCTCTTCTAAACACAGTATCTCAGCTCCCCAGTCTGGTGACAGACCAACCTCACTCCCTACCTACCACTGTCTCCTGCCTGGACTGTGGTGACAACCTCCTGACTTGCCGGGGCCTGTGCCTGCTCTCTGCCCAGCACCTCCCAGCACAGGCAGAACAATTCTGAAAGTCCCAAAGGCCCATACAGCCAGGCCCCTGCTGCCCTGCCCTGTTAGCCACCTTCCACCTCACTCTGGCCACACAGGCTCCTGGCTTTTCTGGGACCTGTACCATTCTGCCTGCTTCTAGAAATCCTCTGCATCTACTGCCTTCCTCGCTTGGAACATTCTCCCCAAAGCTACACGGGACTCGCACCCTTCTTTTAGGGGTCTCTACTCAAATGCATGTCTGTTAAAATATAACAAAGCAATGTGACAGAGTGGAGACGAAACCCACTGGTTTTATCAATAACTGCACATCAGCTTCATTCACCAACTCAAGGACAAAAATATCCACAAAGCCCAACCCTAGGGACTCTCAGCCTCTCAGCCCCATTTTTCTCCTGCACAACTTAGTACTAGCTTCATTATTTTGATACAGTGGGTTTCTGTCACCTTTACTGCAAATCCTCAAGCCCAGAACTGTACTTGGCATATAAACTAGGCACTCACATTTGTTCAGCCAGTATTTCTCCACAAGTGAAAAATAGTTCTATAAAATTGTTACAAATCACTGTCAAAAAAAAAATATTTGGATCACAGTGCAAGGTGTCGGTGCCCTGGAAATCACCATTCTTGTGTTTATAGTCTTTTATATCCTTTAACTATTTTCATTTTGTATTATTCCTCCTTTTTATTAATTTAAGAAAATCCTTCCATATTAGAGATACTGGTTCTTGGATTTACGCGAGTCAGATCCTGCCCCACTGTGTGAGGATGTGTTATTTTTCAGGTAGCATTTATCGTGATTGTGAAAAACTGTCTGGCTTGTGGTTTTGGTGAGCAGATGTTCCCCAACTAGAGATTAAAAAAAGATATTTGCCTAAATTTTTTTCAGATACTTGACTTAAAACAAAGAAAATATTTAACTTGATTTTGGAAAAGGTCTATATGTATATTTAGAAATTTTGGGGGGGGGGTTGGGGGGGTGGTACCAGGATTGAATTCAGGGCACTCGACCACTGAGCCACATCCCCAGCCCTATTTTGTATTTTATTTAAAGACAGGGTCTCACTGAGTTGCTTAGCGCCTTGGTTTTGCTGAGGCTGGCTTTGAACTCTTGATGCTCCTGCCTCAGCCTCTGGAGCAACTGGGCCCGGCTATACTTAGACATTTTAAAGAATAATAAAATTGCAAATTTAGGTGGTAGTAAGAGCCTGTTGCAACCTTATCTTACCTGCTAGCAGCACTACCTTGGACAGGTTTACATGTTTAAGCCTCAGTTTCTCATTAGCAAATTAGAGACATAGTCAACCCTTAATAGCCTTTTCCTGTATACTATATTACATGCATGTTCTAAGGTTTATGTATGGAGTTGCAACAATTTTTGCTTCTATTTCTTTGAGCAAATCCAACCTCTGATGGATAGTACCTTTTTAAAAAAAAATAAGAGTTATATTTCTTACAAAGACCTGTTAACACTAAAGAGTAATCTTAAGGGCTCATACATAAAATGAAGTCAAAGTTTGATACTGCTGTTGCCTGCTAAGTTTATCTGTTCCAAAGCTTCCAGGGGATACAAAAACCCTGCCGTCCAGGGCACAGCTTCTCACACTAGCTTATAGCTATCTACTGAATGTGCTTTTTAAAATACAGATTTCTGGGGCCCACCTAAGCAGACTCTGGTAAGTGACCCATGCACTAATCACTTCCTTTAAAGATATTCCCATTTTATATAAACTAGGACCTTGAAGCCCTGAAGAGTCCTCTTTTGCTCAGCATCATGCATGCTCCGAGACAATAGGTCCCTATCCTTGGCCAACATGCCCTAGCAGTTTTCCCAGCCTCCTGGAAGAACTCTTTTTCATCCTACAGAGCCCAGTTCTAAAAAGTTTCAGCTGGGGCCGCCCTGGACGGACCAGCCTTCTAAGTCTTCGGGCGGTGCCTTCACCATGCGGGACAGGAGAGGCTCCTCTGGGCCCGAGGAACGCGAGGGGCTGGGCCGAGGCTCATTCGCAGGCAGGGCCCGCCCAGGGCTCACGAGGTGTACCTTGATGATGATGGGCAACCAGGTTCGATAGGTCTCGTCCACAAACAAGAGCATGTTCCACCTCCACAGGTGGTCGGGGTCCGGGGGGTAATCCGGTTCGAATGGGAACCCTTCCATGACACCTTTTGTGGCCCTGCAAAAGAGACGGGAGCGGAGCCAGGTGCCGCTGCCCGCTAATGCTGGGCTGCAGGACTGCTGGGCTTTATAGTCTCCAGCGCCGGCGCCCCCTGGCTGCGGGGCGGGAGGAGGCGGGGCTCGAGACGCGTGGGCGGGGATAGGGGCGGGGCGCGAAGCCTTGGTCTCTGCAACCCTGGTAGCATCTAGGAGTGCAGACCCGGTCCCATCAGGCCCCGGGGCTTCCCCAAGGCTCCCACCCGGCCTTGCCCTCTGGGCACTACCCACTGCTGGGGCCCTGGGGCTTTGGCTCAGAACTCATCTGTGCACTGAGAAAGCAACCCAGAGCCTGGGGGTTTAGAAGAAACCCACAGGAGCCTGAACCAGGCCTAGGTTTTCCCAGGTTCACTAAATCACCTTCAGCCTGAGCTTTTGTGTGGCACAATCAATTTCCTTGGCAAACTGCAACTCCGGAAGCACCCCCCACCCTAAGACATGCCTTTTCCATGGCTTTGAGGATGCTGTGGTCATCTATTAGCTATTGCAAAACTTGGTGTTGCGGACACGTGGGTTTTTCCCTTTATGCTTTGAGTTCATTAGTGAACGCATCATTTAATATGAATACTTAAAAAAAGAAACCCCTTTCTCCACCCCAAGATCAATGGATTTGAAAAGTCCCTAGGTTATATGATTCAAACCATCTCTTTGTAAATTACAACAAATAAGGAAAACAATTTCACTTTATTTTGCAGTAACACATGCCCATTAAGACAATTAAGTAAGTAAAGCATAATGAAAAACATGTAAGATCGGCTCCAGGCTGGTTGCTCAAACATCACTGCTGGTAGCAGTTTGGTGCCTCATCTTCTAGCTCTTTCCTCTCTGAAGAAGTACTGAGAAAACCATTAGTGATCTTTGAAATGCCACTCAAGTGAAAATAAGAGATCAGGAAGGGGCATGTGCTCCACCTGGCAGGTGAGTTTCTGCTTCTGCGCTTATCCAGACAGCCCAGTTCCCAGGTTGGCAGAAGCTGAGGTAGCTCAAGGTCAGAGAGGTATACTTAGATTAACCAGGAACACAAGTAGAAGACAACAGCAAAGCCAAGCTTGGAGGCCGAGCAGCTGTGAGCCCAGCAACCATCTTTGCTCGTGCAGCTCTAAGTGATGTGAGTATATAATGTTCAGACTTGAGGTTTTCAGGCCGATTTCCCTGTGGATGGCTTTTTGACTCCAGTCCCACATAGCCACACAACGAGATGAAAACCTCAGGAATAAGCTCTTGTCAGGGAAGTCTGAGCCAAGTCCAAAGCTTTGAAGTCAGAAATGTTAAATCCAGTTTAAAGGCCTCGGGATGGCCTTTTGTGGCATGGGAAGGGGGTCCTCCAGGAACCAGTGTAGCCACTGATCCAGCCACAGCCATGGCCCCAGGACTCAGAATGCTACTGAATTTGTCCATTTTGTTCAACCACTCTGCTTTTCTAAGAGGCCATAAAGAAATAAATAATGGGCCAAGAATCAGATCCACTTGGTTGGGTGAGTTTCTGAATGTTCTGGGAAAATGACTCCTTTTTTTCCCCCCACTTTGAAAAAGAATATTTCTTTAATTTTGCACAAGGGCTTCTTAATATGGAGCAAGAGTATGTACCATTCTTGTGTGGGATTTAGAAACTTACTTGAGAAAGGGTTCCAAAAAATGAAATGAAATAAGGATGATTGAGGCCTTTTGGGCAGCTGCTGTGGGGGCCTTGGCCCTTCTTCATGGAAATTCTACCAGAGGAAACAACTGCTTTGGTGTGGCCTAGTAGACAGGGAGCCTCCCAGCATGGTATCTGCCTGTCTTAGAGCTCCAATGTCAGTCTTTTGAACTTTCTGTTCCCTTCTGACTCTTTCCTTATTAGTCTGAGGGTCCCCTGAGAATATGGAAGTAGATGTTTGACGAATTATTTTCCCTAGCTAAAGCTCTCAGTCCTGCCTTAGGCCTAGTTTTGACTTGACCACTATCGCCTGTCAGCTTGGAAGATCCTTTGCCAGCTCGGCCTCAGTGCCCCACTTTTGAAATGAATGGGCCAGGTTCTGTGTGTCCATTTCTGTCTCAATAGTCTCTGATCTTTCAACAGAGTGGCTCAGGGAGGAGGGATTTGATAAAACGTGGAAGCTTGTGAAGTTAGTTCAGGAAAGACTACAGGACTGAGGGCTCTGGATATCAAGGACCCCTGCAAAATTCACTCTTCTGGAGTGAGAAAGCCATCCTTCTTGTTTGGGTTCCCAAGAAGGGGATTAAGTATGAGTCACCGTCAGCAGGATGATCTACAGCCTTGGTATACCAAGTGTGGACCCTGGAGCTTCCACAGCATCACCTGGAGCTCATGAGGACTGCAGAATCCCAGCCTCCCCAGGCCTCCTGAATTAGAATCTGCATCATAACAAGACTACCAGGTGATCTGTGGGCGTACAAGGGTGGGGCGGGGGAGGAGATGGCTCATCCTCTAATGCTGGCTTGCTCTCTCGAGGACACAAGATGAAGATATGTGTTTCTGTATCATTTAGCTCTAGGCTATTCGTTTTCTGTTAAAATCACATCTAATGTACAGCTTTTCCTCTTAGAAGAAAATCCTAGTAACCAAAGTCAACCCAGCTAATTATTGTCAGTGATTGCAACAAATTGTGAAGACCGTGCTTAGAAGGCCTTCAGTGCCCAGGCCTCTGGCTCCTGCTCTGACTGGACCTATACCACTAAGAATCACCTGGGAAGCTTGCATAAAATGCCTAAACCTGGAACCAGCCCGATCCAGGTAGTTCAGAATCTCTGAAACAGGCTTGTGTATTCTTCTTAATTTTTTAATGACCCTTTGAGTGATTTCACATGCAGCCAGGGGTGAGGACCACTTAGATTTGAGTTGCTGGTTTTGAGGTATGAACAGATTTATAAAACTAACCATGAAAATTTCAAAGCTCTTCTTTCTACCACCAGTTCTCATTTGTATCCCTCATCCCAACCCCATATTTTACTTTTTCCCCTTTGACCTACTTTAAATCTGCTGCTTCCAATCTTTTGTGGGCAAGGAACCAGAACACTGACTTTATTGGCATTGTGAGCATCTGAGGCCTTGCCACTGGGCACGTCTTAGAAGCCCTGAAGGGTCCATGTCAAGCTTCCATGCTCCAGCCTGGAGTGGGATTTTTGGTTATTCCTAGATCTGGGCCATATTTCAGTTAATTAAAACTGTAGATGAAGTGAGGGTAAAACGATGCTATTACCTTTACACATAAGGGATGAAATTGTACCTCTAGACTAATGGAGAATCTGGGACAAGGATATTTAAAGTAGAACTTGGGGACTGGTCCTAGTACTACCACCGCTTAGCTACCATCTCTCTCTTTAAACTTAGCAAGAGTTTTCTTTAAGTTCTAAGTGCTTCTCCAACTTTCAGGTGCACACGAGGATCTTGTTGAAATGCAGAGTCTGAGTTGGTAGGGTTGGGGCAGTCCCTGAGATTCTGCATTTTTCAAACGTTTCTAGGTGAGGCTAATTCTGATGTGCTATGAACCACCACTGTGTGGCAAGGCTCTAACTCCACCCTGTCCCCATGCACAAAACAAATGCAAAGTGGACGCTGAGAAGCTGTAGAGTGAGCACTGAATTTGTGTCATTCATTTCTTGACCCTGAGATTATTGCACATTTTGGAAATTTCCTACAGTATTTTTGGTGTTTCATATCAACTTATTTTTTTCTTCTAGTTCCACTCTTAATCTTTCTTTAAATTTAACTTGGTTATAGTAATTTTCCCTCAGAAACATATTTCATATACTGCATCTTTTTATTCCTCCTCAAAAACTGGCTCACAATCTTCATGTTTCTAGATAAACTGATATAATATCTTGACTATGGATTTCATTCAGATTTACACTGAAAATGTCCTTTGTATTTGCAAAGTATCTCATGACCTAACTTAATATTAGGGATTTTTATATGGAATTCTAGTTGATTAATATGTGTGGGGCTTGTTTTTATGTGGGCAGTATAGACATATGCTCCATAGGTCTGGGTTGGATAGGAACAAGCTTGTTTATTTTTCCAACTGTTTAGCCAGTCTCCCAAACACTGCTGAATAATGTATCCTTTTATATAAGATTTCTGAACAATCTGTCCTTCTACACAAGATTTCAAAGATTATTCTACACAGAGAAATTAATCTTAAGTAGGTTCCACCATTATTCGATACATAGTTCCTGTGTTGAAACGGGGCTGTTTCTGGGCTCGCTCGCTCTCTCTCAAAAAAAAAAAACAAACAAAAAACACACTTCCAGAGAAATCATTATGAATTTGGAATACCTTGTGGGGTAGTTCCTACCGCCTTTTCAGTCTTTTTCAAAATCGTTTAGCTATTGGTGAACTTTTGCATTTCTGTATGTCTTCTCAAGACTTTTTTTTTTTTTTTTTTTTTGCATTTCACTGAATTTATACATTGGGGAAATTTTTTTTCTTTAATTGAACTTTATAATATCCTCCATGGAAGTGCTGCATATTTTTGTTTAGTGTGTTTCTTCCTGTTTAACGATTTTGTTGTTTTCATATTTTACAATTGTTGTTTTCATGAATTAAAAATTCATCAAATTTTCAGGTACTGGGGATTGAACCGAGGGGCTACTACAGAACGACATCCCCAACCTTTTCTATTTTGAGACAGGGTCTTACCAATTAGCCAAGGCTGGCCTCCACTTTGCTTTGCTTCTACCTCAGCCTCCTGAATTGCTAGGATTACAGGTGTGCACCACCATGCCTGGCTAAACTCTTATATTAGTTTATGTTTTTTTAAATAATTTTTAGTTATACATGGACACAATATCTTTATTTTGTTTATTTATTTTTATTTGGTGCTGAGGGTTGAACCCAGTGCCTCACAAGTAAGAAGCAAGCGCTTTACCATTGAGCCACAGCCCCTCTTGTATTAGTTTCAATGATTGGTTTAGCAGCAAATTATAGCTTTCCCTGTTTTTTTTTTTTTTTTTAACATTTATTGTTTAGTTTTCGGCGGACACAACATCTTTATTTGTATGTGGTGCTGAGGATCGAACCCAGGCCGCACGCGCTACCGCTTGAGCCGCATCCTCAGCCCCTCCCCTGCTTTTCTTTTCCAGTACTTATATACCCCTATGTCAATCTGTCTCTTAAGCAAGTGTTTCATGTAATGGAAAGCAAGTGTTTTATGATAGCAATCCTCATTTAAAAATTATATCCCAGATATGCAGTGTTTTGGGGGTACAGGCATGGGTTTGGAATCATGTTGCCTATGTTCATATCCCATCATGTTGTGGTTTAGATGTGGTGTCCCCCAAAAACTCCTGTGTGAGACAATGCAAGAAGGTTTGGAGGAGAAATGATTGGGTGTAGTCTTAACCTGAGTGGTAACTGGAGGCAGGTGGGGTGCGAGGCTATGGGGTACATATTTGTATCTGGCATCTCTCTCTGCTTTCTGATCGCCATGTAAGCTGCTTCCCTCCACCACACTCTCCCGCCATGATGTTTTGCCTCACCCTGATCCCCAAGGAATGGAGTCTGCTGTCTGTAGATTGAGACCTCTGAAGCCATGAGCCCCCCAAATAAACTTTTCCTCCTCTACAGTTGTTCTGGTGAGTCCTTTTAGTCATAGCAGCAAAAAAAAAAAAAAAAAAAAAGCTGACTAAAACACATCAGCAGCTTACCAGGTTCATAACATTGGGCAATTCACCTCCCTCCTCTGTGCCTCGCGTTTGTTGTTTGTAATATAGGGATAGGAATATTGCAGCTACTTCATAAGGTTTTTATGAAGATTAAAATAGCAAATATTTGTGGAGTGTTCAGAACAGTGTCTCACATATAAGTACTCAATTAATGTTTGTTCTTATTATTTTAGAAATATAAAAAAATACAATTGTTGAAAAGACTCACCGGATTGTGGAATAGTAGAAGGGACAAAAGTGAAGCCTAGAAGATGATCTGGAACTCTATGAGTACCTCAGAGACAAAAAGTTAGAAAATATGAAATTAAGAGTCATGGAGGATAAATATACAAATACCATGACCCATTTAATAAGGATTCTAGAAACAGAATAAAAATCAAGGGAAAGCAAAATTTGAAGAGACAGTTGACAAGTTACCAAAATTAAATAATGTCTATGTCATGAGAATAGAGTAAATTAGGAAAAAGCTATCTAGAAACATATCATAAACTATCAGGAATAGATGCTTTTTAAAAAGCATCAGAGAATTCAATTCAACAGACATAATTTTCTCATTGACAACACTGGCTGAAGTACAAATAGTATCTGTAATGGGTTTGAATAGAATTTTTTTTTTTTTCGTGGTGCTGGGGATTCAACCAAGGGCCTTGTGCTTGTGAGGGAAGCACTCTACCAACTGAGCTAAATCCCCAGCCCTGAACTAGAATTTTACATCCAGCTAAACTATAATTCACATGTGTGGATGAAGTGTGAGCAACTCTCATTCCCTAGACCCTATGTGGGACATAGTCAGCTCCTTAGCAGGAAGAAAAGAAACTACAGAAAAAATGAATGAGATATAAGCAACAATGGAGGTCAAACACTATTATATTGTCCAAAAAGGATAAAGGTTGCTAATTTTTTAAAAAAATATGGGAAAAAAATCAAGATAATGTGAATGTGGGGAAAAAGTGAGATAAAAAAAATGAACAAATGTAAGTAAATCCAAAATTTCTTTTATATGGGAAGAATAAACAAACTGATTTTAGTATGAAAAAGATACCTTTCAATGTCTGGGTAAATATAAGAAAATCATTAGAAGGTTAAAGACAGTACATGTTTTTGACTTTTTTGGCAGGATAGGAGGAGTTAAAGTCTGAATAATCTTTTAAGTGAAAATTCCAGGAAAGAAAATATCTTACAAACCTTTAAAACACATCTCTAACTTGACAAGTAAGTAATAGAGACCAAAGCACCAAAAAACCAAGGGACCAAGGGACCAAAGACACCAAGGGAGCGCAGGAACCCAAAGGGGTCACGGGTGACCCTGCAGTTTTCAGCCCTAGGGCAAAGGCTAAACCCTGCAGACTCTGAGCTTCCAGTCTTCCCTATTGAATGCTCTCTTAACAAAATCCTTCACAAATGTTCACATACTCTTCTTTTATTCTAATTTGTTTTTTTTAAATACTTTTTTAGTCGTAGATGGACACAATACCTTTATTTTGGTGTTTATTTATTTATTTTTTTATGTTGTGCTGAGGATCCAACCCAGTGCCTCACCCATGCTAGGCCAGCGCTCTACCCCTGAGCCACAGCCCCAGCCTCTTTAATTTATTTTTAACTGACAAAAATTGTATTTGTTTATCCTAGAAAAATGTGGTGTTTTGAAATATGTCTATGTTGTGGAATGGTGAAATCAAGTTAATTAACATATGTCCTCATATATCCTTTCTTTGGTGTGTGGTAAGAACACTTAAAATCTAATCTCAGCAGTTTTCAAGTATACAATATATTGTAATCAACTAGAGTCACCATGATGTACAATAGATCTTTTGAACATATTCCTTCTGGGTAACTGAAATTTTAAGTCTTTTGACCAACATCTCTTTATCCCCTAATCTCTAGCCTCTAGTAGCCATCATTTTTCTGTTTCTATGAACTTCTTCAGATTCTACCCATAACTTAGATCTGTGCTGGCTTACTTCCCTTAGCGTACTGTCCCTCGTGTTCATCCATGTTGTCACGGCAACAGGAGTTCCTTCTAAGGTTGAATAGTAATCTGCTGTGTGTCCACATTTTCTGTATCCATTCATCCACCCATGGTACCTTCGTGGATTCCGTGTCTTGGTCAGTGAACAAGGGAGGCACAACATCTCTTTAACATAGGATTTTATTTCCTGTGCACGTACACCCAGGATTGGGATTTCTGGATCGTATGCTAGTTCCAACTGTAATTTTTTTGAGAAACAGTCATACTGTTTTCCATAATGACTATACTAATTTACATTCCCGCCAACAGTGCACAAGGGTTTCATTTTCTCCACCTCCTCGCCAACATGTGTTATCTTTTGGCTTTTTGAAAATAACCTTTCTAGAGAGTGTGAGGTGGGGTCTCATTTGGTTTCAATTTGCATTTCCCCAGTGATTTATGAAGTTGAGCAATTTTTCATCTGCCTGCTCACCGTCTGTATGTCTCCTTTTGAGATGAGCCCATTGGCTCCTTTGCCTATTCTAATCGGGTTATTTGTTTTTCTTGCTATCACGTTGTTTCTTATGTATTCTGGATATTAATTCCTTATCAGATGTGTGGTTTGCAAATATATTCTCCCACCCTACAGGCTGTCTTTTCATTCTGTCATATTGCTTCCTTGATTGTGCAGAAGCTTTTTAGTTGAATGTTTTCCCATTCGTTGCGTTTTGCTTTCCTCGCCTGTGTTTTGGGAGTCGTATCCCCCAAATCACTGCCCAGACCAATATCGTGGAGCTTCTCTCCTCTTTCCTTCCAGTAGTTTCATTTTCCAGTCTTACGTTTAAGTATTTAATGCATTTGGGGCTGATTTTTGTATATGATAGGAGATCAGGGTCTGACTTCATTCCTTTGCCTGTGTTTATCCAGTTCTACCAGCACGTTTATTGAAGAGAGTGTCTTTGCTACTGTGTGTGTTGCTGGGCATCTTGGTTAATAATCAATTTACAGTAAACGTTGTTAGAGCCTGTAAACAAGTCAAAATAACACCTGGCATTTTGCCAGGGGAATGTTAAAGTTTGTAAACAAGTCTGGATGGTGCCTGGCAAAATGCCAGAGGGAGTGGTTTGAGAAGTAACAAAAGCGAGCCATTAAGTGTGGAGATTCCTGATTGGTTGACTGCTGTATCTAGTTTATGCTAATTAGATAAGCTGTGTGGAATGTATAAATACTGCTCCTGTCCTGCAATAAACGGCTCCTACTCCTGCTGTATCAATCTACACAAGTTATTCATCACCCCCTGGTTATTTTGCTGCAGTCAGACTGCAGCAAAACGTGGCATGTTTCTGGGTTCTCTATTGTGTTTGCTGATCTATATGTCTGTTTGATGCCAGTACCATGCTGTTTTGATTACTGTAGTGAGGTGGTGAAGTTTTGAAGTCAGGTCATTGTGATTTCTTTCGCTAGAGATCAGTTTGGTTATTCAGGTCTTATGTAGTTCTACATGAATTTTAGACTTTCTCTGTTTCTATGGTAAATGTCATTTGAATTTTGACAGGGATTACATTGAATTTGTAGAGCATTTTGGATAGAGTGGACATTTTTAACAATATCAATTCTTCTAATCCAGGAACATAAGATAACTTTCCATTTATTTGTATTTTCTGCAATTTCTTGCATTAATGTTTTGTAGTTTTCAGTGTGTAGGTCTTTCACCTCCTTGGTTAAATCTATTCCTAAGAATTTTTTTTTTGTAGCTATTGTAAACAAAGTTGTTCCTTGATTTGTTTTTCAGATATTCATTATTAGTATATAAAAATGTTGTTGGTTTTTGTGTTTTGATTTTGTGTCCTGCAACTTTACTGAATTCATTTATCAGCAGCAGCTTTTTGCTGGAATCTTAAGGGTTTTCTGTATATAAGATCATGTTGTTGGCAAACAAAGACAATGTAACTGTTTCCTCTCCCCTAGGATGTCTATCATTTCTTTCCCTTGCCTAATTGCTCTGGCTAGATCTTCCAACACTGTATGAGAGCAGACATTCTTGTCTTGTTTCTGATCTTAGAGGAAAATGTTTCAGCTTTTCATCATGAAGGATGATGTTAACTGTGAGTTTGTCGAATATGACGTTTGCTGTGTTGAAATGTGTGACACCATTTCTGTACTTCATTGTGGATAGTTTTTACCATGAAAGAATGTTGGATTTCATCAAATGCCTTTTTCTGAATTTATTGAGGAAACCATACTGTTTTTGTCCTTCGTTCTGCTATTGTGGCACATCACAGTTATTAATTAGCATAAGCTGAACTATCCTTGGAACCCTGGGACAAATCCCGCTTGGACATGGTGAATGTCCTTTTAATGTGTTGTTGAATTCAGTTTGCTAGGATTGTGACATTATATTCTTCGGGGATTCTGACCTGTAATTTTCCCTTTTTGTAGTAGCCTTGCCTGGCTTTGGTATCAGGGAATGTTGGCCTCATAAAATGAGCTCAGTACTCTTTCCTCTTTAACTTTTGGGAGAAGTTTGAGAAAAATGGTTCTTAGTTCTTCTCTGAATGTTTGATAGAATTTAGAAATGAAGCCCTCAGGTCCTAGGCTTTTCTTTGACAAAAAACTTTGTTACTAATTTTCTCCTTTATTCATCATTGGTCAATTCCAATTGCCATTTCTTCATCATTCAGTCTTGGTAGGTTGGAGGGTCTAGAAATACACCTGTTTCTTCTAGGCTACCCCAATCATTGACATAGAATTAATTGTTCATAGTAGTCTCTTACGATCTTCCTATTTCTGTGGTATCAGTTGTATTTCATATATTATTTCTGATTTTATTCATTTATGTCTGCTTTCTTTTTTCTTAGTCTGGCTAAGGATCCATCTAATTAGTTTATCTTTTTTTTTTTTTAAATAGCTCTCAGTTCCTTTGATCCAGTGTTTCTGGGGTCTCCGTTTCAATTTATTTCTGCTCTAATCTTTAGTTCTTCTTTTGGCTAATTGGGCTTCATTTGTTCTTCTTTTCTAGTTCCTTAAGCTGTACCTCCAGGTTGTTCACCTGAGATCCTTCTTCTTGGGTGTAGGTGCTTATTGTTTTTTTAAAACGTCCCTCTTAGAATTGCTTTTGCTGCAGCCCCTCCCTAAGTTTTTGGTTTGTTGTATTTCATTTCCATTGGTTTAAAAATATTTTAAAATTTCTTCTTCAATCCATTGATTGTTTTGTGTGAATGTCATTCAATTTTCACACAATTGTGAATTTTAAAAAAATCCTCTTATTATTGATTTTTAGTTTCATATCATTTTGGTTGAAAAGGTAATTAATATGATTTCAATTTTCTTAAATTTATTAAGATTTTTTTAGCCTTATACATGACCTATCTTGGAAAATGTTAGAGAATGTTCTGTGGTTTTTGAGAAAAAAATGTATATTCTGCTTCTTTGGGATGGAATGTTCTGTATGTATCCTACCTGCCTTTAGTCTAACGTGTAATTCAAGAACAATGTTTCCTTATTGATTTTTCTGTCCAGGTGAACTGTCCATTGAAAGTGAGGTATTAAAATCCTTTACTAATATTGTACTGCAGGCCATCTCTCTCTCTGTTCAGATCTATTGATATTGGCTTTTTATATTTAGTTGTTCTGATATTAGGCGCATATTTATTTACAATTGTCCTATCTTATTGATGAATTGATCCCTTAGTCATTATATTGTGCCTGTATTAGTCTATTTTCAATTGCTATTACAAAATACCTGAGAAATACTTTATGAGGAAAAAGGATTTATTAATTTTCCAGTTGTGGGCATTCAAGAGCATGGCACCAGGAGGACTATCTACATCACAGCATGATGGATGTCATCATGTCATCAAGGGAGTGCAGGGGAGGGTTGAGATCTCATGAAGAAGCCAGAGGGATTCAGGGGACAGATTTGCTCTGCTATGATAGCCCATTCTCACAAGAACTAAGCCACAGCCTGCAAGAATGACATCCAGAGGGTAGTACCCCAGTGACATAACCACCTTCCATTAGGCTCCGCCTCTTAAAGGTCTCACTCCCTCACCACCCCACTAGTCATCACACTCCTGGATCACAAACACTTGAGGAATGGGCTCAACCCATAGCCAGCCATAGCGATGACCTTCTTTGTCTCTTTTTAACATTGTTTGGCTTAACGCCTACTTTGATGGGAAAAAAAAAAAAAAAGAAGCTATCCTGCTCTCTTTTGCTTCCTGCATGCATGGAATGTCTTTCTCCATCCTTCCATTTTCAGTTTGTGCGTGTCTTTAAAGGTGGAGTGAATCTCACAGAAGCAGTGCATAGTTGGGTCTTACCTTTTTTCTTTTAATCTATTCAGTTATTCCTTATCTTTTGACTGGAGAATTCAATCTGTTTGCATTCAAGGTGATTTTTGATAAGTAAGAACTTACTATATTGCCCTTTTGTTCATTGTTTCCTGGTTGTTTTCAGATCCTTTGTTCCTTTCTTGCTCACTTGCTGTTTTCCTGGAGATCAGATGATTTGTCTCTAGTAGTGAGTTTTGATTCCTTCCTTTTTATTTGTGTGAATTTACCATAGGCATATATAAAGGCATATATAAAACTTGTTATAATTATAACAGGCTATGTTAAATTAATAACAAGTTTAATTGCTTGAAAAAACTCTATAATTTTACTTCATTCCCCCTCCCCATATTTTATATTTTTGATGTCCCAATTCACCTCTTTGTATATTATTTATCCCTCCACAAAGTATTATTGTTATTATTATTTTAGTGGTTGGCCTTTTAAACTTCATGTTAAAGATACAAGTGTTTTATATACCATTATTATAATTGTAGAGGATTCTGAATTATGTATGATGTGATTTTACTGGTGAGTTTTATACTTTCATGAGGGACAGCTTTGTAGGGTAAAGTGTTCTTGGTTTGACAGCTTTCTTCCTCCTTTTAGTACTTTGAATTTGCCATCCTACTCTCTCCCGCTTATAGGTCACCTGCTGAGCAATCAGCTACTAGGTTTATGAGAACTCCTCTATATGTGATTTGCTTCTTTTTCTCTTGTTTGTTTTATGGTCATTTCTTTTTCTTTTATTTTTGAGAGATATTATTTTTGTAATATGTTTTGGTGCAGACTTATTTGTATAGAATCTGATTAGAGACATTTGATCCTTCTGTGCCTGGATATCTTTCTTTCTTTTTCTTTTCTTTTCTTTCTTCTTTTTTTTTTGTACTGGGGATTGAACCCAGAGGCACTTAAAAACTGAGTCACATCTCCAGACCTTTTTAATTTTTATTTTGAGACAGGGCCTCACTATGTTGCTAAGACTGGCATTGAACTTGGATCCTCACAGGTGTGTGACACCATGCCTGGCTTCAGCTATTATTTACTTACGTAAGTTTTCCATTCCTTTCTCTTTCTCTTTTTCATGAATTCTCACAATTTGAATATTTGATCTCTTGATTTGTCCCATAAATCTCACAAGATTTTTTTTCATTTCTTTGTTTCCTTTTTTTTCTTTCCTCCTCTTATTATATATTTTTGATTAACCTGTTGTCAAGTTCATGGTTTTTTCTTCTTCATTAGTTCTGCTGTTGATGTTCTCTATTGCATTTTTTATTTCATTCATCGAATTCTTCAACTCCAGAATTTCTATTTTTTAGTCATTTTAATGTCTCTGTTACGTTTTTAGTTTTGTCCCTTTATTGTTTCCCTGCTCTCATTTAATTATTTCTCTATTTTTCTTGAAGTTTGTTGAGCTGACTTAAGACAATTATTTTTGAATGTCTTCTCAGGCTTTGTACTTCTCAATTTCTCTGGAGTCAGCTACTGGGGGATTATCATGTTCTTTAAGAGGTCATAAGTCTTCTTGATTTGGCATGTTTCTTGCTGCCTCCCCTTGATGGCTAAGCATTGTCTAAGTGTATGCCTTAGGACCTAGTGTCTCTGTGGAGAGACCTCTATGGGTTTGTGTAGAGTGCTTGCTGGATAGGATGCAGTTGGTGTGTCACCAGTAAGGGATAGGAGGGTAGTTTCTGTGCATCTCTGTCAGCTCAGGTTGGCATTGTAATGACTGGTAGGACCCTCAGCAGCCAATATTAAATGTCTGGGGCAAAGGTTGTTGGATTTTCAATGCTAATAGTTGTTAAAGTCCTTCAAATTTCTTTTTCTCTAACTAAGGAGGTTGTGATCCCTCTTGGCATTAGGTCCAGCCTGTGAAAGCACTGTGTTAGTGGTAGCATCAGTGTTTCAGGAATGGCACCTGTGTAGTGTCTATGGCACTGGGCATAAATGGAGGGAATATGGTTCAGGGTTCTGAACCCTTAATGGAACTGACGCTTAGTGTATAGGTAACCCTGCTGTTGCATTAGTAACTAACTCTATGCAAGGCAGGAGTGCTTATGAAGTATTGGGGGAGCCAAGAATGGGAGCATAGCTGTAGTCAGAATTACAGTGGGGCCAGGGTCCGGGCAAAGCCTAGTTTTCTGTGTCAGCTGAGCTGGTTCCCAAAGCATGGGCACATGCAGAATGTGTCAGTCATCTTTTCATCACTGTGACCGAAATTCCTGACAGGAATCAGGAGCATTGACTTATTTTGACTCATGGTTTCAGAGGATTCAGTCCACAGTCAGCTGGCTCCAAAGCAAAACCTCGAAACACAAGGGCACGATGGTGGGAAACTTCCCAGATCATGGCAGCTGGGAATGAGGAGGGGGTGGAGAGAGGAGGAGAGGGGAGGGGCCAAGAGGAGAGACGAGAACAGAGAAGAGAAGAAGAGAGGAAAGGGTCAGGGGCAGAAATAATCCCAAAGGCCGTGCCCTCAGTGCCCACTTCCTGTGGACGTGTCCCATCTGCCTATCTTTTTTTTTTTTTTTTTAACTTAAACAACTGGAACTTATTTTCTCATAATTCTGGAGTTCTGGAATCCAAGATCAAGGTGTTAGTGGGTTTTGTTTCTTCTGAGAACCTGTTGGCCTACAGATGGCCACTTTCTTCCTGTATCATCCCAGGATAACTGTGAATTTAGCAGGACTTGAACTCTCTCCATAGTCTCTGTGGTGAGCTTTCAGTAGGACCTACCCATGAAACTTCCTGAATTACCATCTCTATGGTTTTTTATTATGCCCTGGTATACATATTGCTTAGCTATCTGACCTGATTAAATTTGGGCTCCTTTGCAGAAATTATTTTTGTGGCAAATCTTGGAGGACTTTTCCCACCCTGGTAGGGCTCTTCTCGGGCATTCTCTCTGCTGAACTAGTTGGCCTACGGTTTAGAGTGCTACCCTTAGTTAAGTAAAGCTGTTATTTTCAGGTTCTCCCTTAAACTTGAACCTCCCCACGTGGTTTAAAATAAAATCAGTGCCTTTGGGGAGAGCTTCAGAGTTCTTTTTCCTGCCATTGCCTCTCCTCCTGGGCAAACTCTCTGATCCTCTATTGAGGCACTGAATGTTGCAGTAATCCCTGCACCTCCCAGTTTGCTTCTCCCATCAGGGAACCTCTGCCCAGAATTAGGGCAATGCTGGACCAAGTATTCTCAGCTTTCCCTGCACCACGCAGAGTCACCATCCCATGGATAAGGCCTTGATGAAGACAGAGCCCTAGGTCCCCCGGTCATACCCACCAGTCACTTACGGTTGGAGGAAATGAGAAATGCCGCTTGCCTTCCCCACCATGCAGTAAGGTCAACATTGGGGCTGAGGGAAGGAGCAGCCCCATCCACTTGGCTGTTGGTGCTGCGTGAAGAGTCTGTCAAGCCGAGCTCCCATGGGTGAGAGGACGGCAGTGGGTGGGGCTCACCTTCCCCCGATTCTTACCTTTTTGAATTTGAGTATATGTTATTGAATAAATGTTTCCTTCTTTGCTGTATGCCCATAGGTTTTCTTCAGAGACTTTAATTTGTTGGTTGTTTGATTTGGTTTTTCACAGTTTTCATCAACTTTTCTTGTTTCTCTGAAGTGGAACAGATTTGACCAGAAGATAGAATTTGGTGTCCTCTCTGACACAAGTGACCCCTGTATTTGCTACTGTACATGAAGTCGTTGTACCAAGTTTCCAGTAAAATCACCTCTGACTCTAGAAGTATTTGATTCTGACCTGTATAAAAAATATTCTAGACTATTTTAACTAATGGACATGATTACTTGGGTTTATAGATCTGGATTGGTGCTTTTAGAATCATGGAATCCCCTTCATAAACTTGAGATCATACAGCATGTTTAATAGCATAAATGTACTTTTGATTGATCATTTATAGTAATCCAAAGTTTCTCTTTTTGTTGCTGGTACCACGTATTCCACCACCGTGTTGTCAGTGTGACAGGAGAGGATTAAATGGGCATAAAGCTAAAATATATTTGTAAAATTCCTTTCTTCTGCCTTTCATTTTTACCAACTCATTTAAGTTACTAATCCATCCAGTGCGTGTGTCCACCGAAGAATTCAGAGCCCCCAGAACCGATCATTTCATCTCTGAAGATGGCTGCATTCATCACCTAACACGTGAGCTTTAGGGGGACATTGACACCTTGGCTCTGTACCCAGAGTGTACACTAGCTTGACATGGCAGCGGTTCTGGTGTCCATGGCACGAGTAAGTGCAGTGTAGCCCCTGAGCCAGTGTCAAGGGGTCAGACACTCATGGGGCGGCCATACTTGGTCGTCAGGGACACTCTTGAGAGAACAGGTGGTGGTTCTGGTCCTGAAGTGTCACAAAAGTGGCTTCTTCTTGGGCCGCCCAAGGGTTGGTCCTCTCTAGGGTTCCCTGTTGACAAAGGATGTTGGTTACCTCAGTGACTGAAGAGGCCGGTTTCCTCTGAGGCACAGGTCACTGGACTCCACGAAGTTCCCTACCGTCTGGCGATACAAATAGCCTCCACCTTTCTTCTCTGTTCCTAGGAGTCCCTGGAGCCCCAGGTGTGCCGACCTCTCCAGCCATCCTTCCTATTGGATATTCTGGGATCTTGTACTCTACTGGGTAGCTGTAGATTCTTTAACAGGTCCTTGAGCCCTCCCAGGGCTATGTTGGTTTGTGGATTGCCATCGATATTTGTTTTATTAAATATCATTTTTGTTGGGGGAGGGGGTGAAGATTAGTCTCTTACACTGCACAGTCTTTTTTTATGCCTATTTCTTCTTCCTGGATTTACTTCTTGCTACAGTGATTTCTCTAAGAGCACTTTTTGAAAGCCCGTGTTGTGGTAGACTTCTGAAGATATACTGTCCCCCAAGTGTCTCCAGTGTCAACGCGTGGCTATTGAGCACTTGAAATGTGACCCATCTATACTGAGATGTGCTGTGAGTCTAAAGTGCCTACTAGATTTTAGAGACTTGACACATGTATACACAGACACACACACAAAGGTTGGTGTTATTCTTACCTACAAATATGCCAACTTTCCTCATTGAACTTATAAATTTTGACTTTTAATCTTTTTTAACAAAAAGTTATCAATTTCTCAAGACTCTGTGTGATATGCCAACCAGTGGGCTCTGAGCAGCACCTGAGAGTCTTCCTCAAGAGCAGAGACCCGTGTGGCAAAGGTAGCCTTTAACTTATCTAAAAATGGTGCACAGAGCTTTTCAGAGACTATCAAGCTCTGGGAATTCTTCTGGAAAACTGAGGCTGCTATGCAAGTGTGCTCTGGGCAAGGATGATGTCACAGTAGCTCCAGAAAAGAGACATGTTTTTATATTTAATAAGGATTGGGGATCAGAATAACCATCAGGGAACTTGGGATGCAGAAGCCAACACTCAGGTGTGCCTGGGAAGGGGGCATTTGGGACCCAGGCACACAACACAGAGCCTGGAAGACAGCTGAGATGCTGAGACCAGGCCAGGTGTCTGGGCAGGTAGAGCCACCAGGTAGTGCTGAATTGATCAATAGATGCCAGCCTTGTGCAAACTCCTCCTTTAGGAAGCAGAGCTGAGGAAGATTAACCAAGATCACACACTTGTAAACATGGGTTTCAAGCACGTTACTATTAAGGAGTGTAATTGCAGAGGCTGAATCATGGAAGATTCACTAACAGGCAAAGTAGAACGAAAATAGCAACACTATTTATTTGCATCACTGGGAAGGGAGGGCAATTCGTCACAAGGCAGATATCGCAACCTGACGTTCAACACAGGTTTCAGGGGCTGATGTGAAACTGAATTGCGTTCAAGGGAGTTGAATGCAAAATTTAGTTTATATGTAAATATAGGACTTTTTCTAGAGAGAGGGTCCAATATTCTGCAAGTGAAGAAAGCCAATTCAGTTGGTTTATTTTCCCGATAACTCAAGTTTTCCCTCTCCTTTAAAAGAACTTGAAAATATCATTTCAGGGTGGGGAATCTCCCTCTACGTATCTCCAATAGGTACCAATAATCAGAGCTTCTTTTACCGACTGTCTCAGGCAAGGTAAGAGCATCATGGTGGGATGTGGCATGTCCACAGGGAGTCCAAACATGCTCATCAGGCTTGCCATCGCTGAAGAGTGAGATGGTGACCCGCCCCATCGAAACTCCTGTCGGTTTTAGTTTTAGATACTTCAGAAAACATTTGTGCCTTTTCTTCTTCCCCTGCTGTCCACCATGCTTCAATGGCCTCTGGGTATCTTCATTGTCCTCCTCTTGTCTGATTTTACACGACACTATCTGGTTGAGGAACTAAAGACAGAGAAGCCTGAGTAACGGCCATTCTTGAAGCTGGAGCCTCACTAAGACCTTGGTTTGTGTCTGTGCCAAAAATCGGACTCCTGGATTTGTGTGGGCATTGCTAGAGTTAAAACTGAGCAAACCAGTTGTGGCAATAACCTTTGGAGATGGGAGTATATTTTTTGGAAAATGAAACCAAAGAATTGCTGTTTTTTTTTTTTTTTTCTTTTCTTTCAGTCTAATTTATAACCCTCTACTGCCAGCCTTCTCTCTTCCCAGGTCTCTGAGTGCTGCCAGAGAAGGTCATAGCATCTTCCTGATTTTATACATTTATCATGTCTAATCCCAGCTCAGCCCCTTCGGCAGTCTGCTGATTTATTTTATTAATCACATTGATGGTTTCAGACTTTTCTAACTCCTTGGAATGTAAGCTCCATAAGGGAAGAGGCTTTGTTTCTGTCTTGCGTCCTCCAAGAGCAGCCAGGAGACATCTTGGCACAAGGGAGGCACAGAGGAAATACCTGAATGAGCACACCAGCTTCCTGAAGAAACTTACACTGGGGAACAGGCCAAGTCCAAGGGGCTGCCCAGAGCAGAGGTGGGAGTAGCAAAGAGCTTCACAGAGCTCCACCTAAAGTCTTCTTTGAAAAGATTGGTAAATTGAATTTCCTGAAGTTAAGAAAGAGCTTCTTTTCACCAGAGAGTAAAAACCCACAGTGTGGAGAAGCTATGTGCAACCCATAGAACTGACCAAGGGCTCATATCCAGACTGCATGAAGAATTCTAAGAAAACAATACAAGAAGGGGAAGAAGACCTAATTCTTACATTTCATAAGATTATGTCCAAGTGGGAAATAAAAACATGAAGAGACGACGAATGTCATTATTTATCAGGAAACGTAAATTAAGCCACAATGAAACGCCACCCAGGAGAATGGCCAAATGGAAAACATGACCCACTCCTCTCTCCCACTGCTTTTGCTCAAGAATTTTGTTTCCCTACCTTGGTATCATAAAGATATTTGACTCTACTTGAGTCAGAATGTTGAAGTTTTTTATGTCTTACTATGTCTGGAATCTATTTTTGTAGGTTATGTAAAGTAAAAATCTTTTTTTTTTCAATGCAGATTTCCCTAACTCACTGATTCAATAGCACATTCTTCACAGTGGCCCTATGATACCACTTGATTATATGTCAGGCTATTGTACATATGGATACATTTCTGGACTGTCTATTATGTTCCGTTTTCCTATTCGTCTATTTCTACATCAATAACACAGCATTTTATTTAGTACAGATTTATGATTAAGCTTGATATAAAAAGTCCCTTTCCATTTCGTCTTATGTGTGATTCCTGTTGCCTTCCTGGGAGGCAACAGGAAAACCTTATTCTCCACTGAACCGGCATGGCCTGTTGTGGTGTGGCCCTGGGCTTCTCCTGGTCTCCCTCCCTCCACCCCCACCCACACTCTTGGTTACAACCATAGCGAGATCTGCTTAGAGGGCCAAAAGGCACACATAGGCCACTTGATTGTGTGCCTGCTCGCGCATGCGCTGTCTTCCACCCAGATTGTCTTTCTCCTCCCCGTCCCTATTGGTGCTTTAAAGTACAATTTGCTTCCTGTAGGGAGCCAGCACCCTGGGGGTCTTAGGTGTCCCTCCCAGTTTCCACACCTCCCACCCTTTTCTTTGACCTTCGTGTAACCCTGCTGTGCTAGGACCCTCGATTTGCTTGTTTCCCTGTAGCACTGAGGGGGTCTTTGAAGCAGGGCTGTGTCTCCCTCATCTCCATATTCCTAGGATGTCATCAGAATTTAAAACGTCTCTCTTTTAAAGAAAATTAAAAGGCAAGCCACAGACTGGAGCAAATAGCTAACTGGCGAAGGGCTTGCATCCTAAGTAGGCGAAGAGCTGATGGATTCAATGTTAGAATATAAACAATCCAGTTTTGTTATTTTGTTTTTGTTTTTTGTTTGGGGAACTGGGGATTGAACTCGGGAGCACTCGACCACTGAGTCACATCCCCAGCCCTATTTTATATTTTATTTAGAGACAGGGTCCCACTGAGTTGCTTAGCTCCTTGCTTTTGCTGAAGCTGGCTTTGAACTTGCCATCCTCCTGCCTCAGCCTCTGGAAGAGCATGTGCCACCATGCCTGGACATAATCATTTTTTTTTAAAATGAGCACACACTTTGAATAGATGTTGTGCAGCGTAAAATGTGATTGGCTAATAATCACCTGAAAAAAAATACTCCAGCAGTAATTGGGAAAATGTAAATTAAAACCATAAGGAGATACCACTACACACTTCTTATAGGTATTTACCCAAGAGATCTGAAAATAGGTATTTAGGTAAAGGTTAGTATGCAAACATTCATGGAACATTGTTCCTGATGCCAACCAAATCCAGTGTGTGGAAAAGCAACAGGAACTTACTTACAAAACTTACCCTTTGCTCTCTATTATGCTACAGTTGAAAGGTTTGGTTGTTGAAATTAAATGGCCATTAAACATTCAGTAAGGAAAAGAGAAGGTTTATGGGATGCCAACAATGAAGAGCTGTAGGTCTGGCAGGGCTTGGATGCTATGCAGATTGGAGGCTGGAGTAGTCCGCAGGCCCTGGGGTGGTCCAGGGGCTTCCTGAGTGGAGAGGCACTTGAACAGCTCTGCCCAGAGTGTCTGGGCTTTGGATGACAGGGCTCTAAATAAAAGATACCCTTTGAAAAATAGGCCAATGATGTAACAGATTCTTTCCACCTAGAGAAATCAGACCTTGGTATAATTCCTGAAGGAAAAGTTTAAAAAGGAATCTCAAGAAGGTGTCACAGTCGTGGAGAGACGGAGAACTTCCTGTTTGATTCCAGTAGACGTACTTATTTTCTGAGCCTCAGTGTCTCTGTCTGTTAAATAAAACAATGCCCCTTCTGAGAACTAAATACGATGGTTGGCGTTGATGTTAGTTTATTTAAAAGGTGCCCCAGATGGGTTTTATTAGTCCCCAAGTAAATGTCGGATTATAATTTAGGCTTAGCTATAAACAAGCCTGTTTTGGACCTCCTCCCCAAATGCCTGTGGGGGGACAATGATAAATGCGTAAACAGCAGACTCTGGGCTTCCTGTCCCCAGGATGGAACTGCTGTACTTCAGCACAAAGGCTGAGGTTTCAGTGCCGGGATGATTCAGAGAGGTCCCGAGCGGGTCTGCGCTCCTTGTGCAGCTTATTAATTTAATTCCCTCTGGTTGCTCCAAACTCTGTCTAGAGATGAAGCAGCACTTTTATTTGAGGACAAGCCAGCTCACAGTGGGATCATGGGTCCCCCGATGCTAAAAGTGCTTGGTTTGTCAGACTCTGCAAGGTTGCTCCCTCCCACTGAAACCCTGGAGGTGCAATGGCATGAGTTGCAGGATTCCCAGGAAACAAGGGATGAAAGGTGAAGTCAAACCTGATTGCCAAATCTCCTGCTGCTTGGGATTTTCCACATCTTGCTTCGTCTTCTACAGTAGCCTAAAACTGGGCTCCACTGAATTATTTAGGGTAAATTATCCTCCTGGCTCTAGATTCTGCTTTTCACCCCTGATACCACAAAGAGTTGTTCTAGTCTGTGAATCTGAGCAGGTCACTGCCCTCCGGATAAATTGCAATCTTGACAGCAGCCATGTGGGATTCTCTGAGATCTGGCCTTGCAAAGGCCTGAAACAGGGAGTCGTTGAGACGATTCTGCCCACAGGGAGGATGATGGTGGCCCACAGAGCAAGGGAGCTGAGATGGTGGGAAATGAACTACTGAAAAAGCTGTAAGAAAGTAGAATCCACGGGAAGTAAAGTAAAACCTCAAGAAATAGTAGAATCTGCAGGAAGGTAACCATCTGACTAGGTGGAGAATGGCAAGGTAGGAGCGCAGCGTTTCCCCAAATGCTTTCCTGGAATTGGTGTGGACGGGGTGCCATCCACTCAGTGGGGAGTATAGGAAGAGAGCGGGTTTTCTCTTCCTGGGCCCCCCAGCAACAGAACCTGAGAGGAAGGCTCACAATGAAGTTTCTGATTTTGAAGATACGATGCCAGAAGTCAGGAATAAGAACCCAGGGAAGTGACGTTGGAAGGAGAGAAGCCAGCCCAAGGAAGCGTTGGTAAGCTGATTACCACTGAGCGTGACCTGTTGCTGGACCCTGTGGACTTCCGAGTCACTTTATGAAATGCATCTCAGGACCATTCCCCTCAGTGCCCAGGGGTGTGGCACCATGGGACAGGGCCCAGGAGATGCATATCCTCGCTCTGAGTCAGGGCCCTGCCAAACGACATCTGGGTAAAACCCGTGGAAGCTTGGGGAATGGCCATCACAGTGGTGGCTGGATGAGGAGAGGTGAGGCTGAGGGTGACTCTGGCACTCTGTTTTGGAGAGATGTGCAAGAGGCACCCAGTATGCATTTCAAAGAAGAATATGTTAAAACAGGAAAGACTTGATTTGGGGTGGGGATTTAGCTCGGTGGTAGAGGGGTTGCCTAGAATGCAAGAGGCCCCGTTCATCACCAAAAAGGAAAAACCCAAAAACACAAACTCTACCCAAGAGGAGCCTGCAGTCCTCATGGGAGGGCAAATAATCAGACAAATTACACATCAAGGTGAGGAGTGTGCTGGGCCCGCTGGAGTGTCTGTTTACTTTCTGACCAGCTTTACTGGGAAATCAGTAGCTTAACGCTCACAAAAGTAGTGTGAGGACATATTATCCCCCTCCTTCCAAGGAGGAAGAAAAGGTATCTCAAAGTCCAAAGTGCTAAGCTGGTCAGTGGCAACTTTGCCGATTTGCACAGGATGTGGATGTGACGGGTGGAGGGGCAGGGCAGCCACGAGTTGGTTCTGATAACTCTGCGTGTGTCCAGGACCATCTGGCCAGAGGTTTACAAACACGGTTTCATACATGATGCTAACACAGACGGGAGGGATGGTCCCCACCTTCATTTTACTGCAAACAGCACAGAAAAGTGAAGCATCTTTCTCCAGGTCACCCAGGGCTAGTGGCAGAGCTGTCACAGCACCCAGGCAAGCTGATGGTCAGGGCTGCGTATCTCCCCACCTCTGCACCATCAGTGGTGGCCAGCTCTGGGGGAGGGAAGAGCAGCAGGCCCTGGGACCAGTGCCATCCAGCACATCGCCTGAGCTGGCACCGCGGGACACACTCAGCTTTATCAGCAGTGATTTCCTCTCTGCAAACATTTATTTAGGCTGAAGATTAAGGAAAGAAAAAGAAGATTAAAAAAATGAAAAAGAAAAGTAGTAAGTAAGTACCGTGGGAGGGAGGGAGGGCGGAGGGGTTTCTCAAAGCTTAACTTCTAACAATGCCCTCAGTCACCTTCACCCTGACTCAGGATATGAAGGGAAGTATTCATTCTCCTGGGCCTTTCTCTCAGCTAGGCCATTGTGGGGCCATGGGACACCAAGCTGGTGACAGCAGCCACACTACAGAGCAGAAACTATCCGAAGATGTTTGCATCCAAAATGGGATGGGGTGGGGGGCTCCTGATAAATGGAGAACCTGGCTTCTCAGAGCAGGGGCCAGGCCTGGGCATGAAATGGACAAGCCCACTGTATTATCAAGAGAGCCTGGGTGGGTGGACAAGGCTGTGTGCGGGGAGGCCACTGGCCAGGCCTCTGAGGACCTGGGTTTGTACTCTGTGTTTTTCACTTAGTCACGGGGTCCTGGAGGACTCACTTCCCAGGTCTGAGCCCCAGTTCTCTTGCTGGCTTAATGGCTAAGGCTGTGGGCTGTGTGACCAGCTGTGTGGGTCTGTGTCCTGGACCCCGATATGACCAGGGACAAGTCGCCTAACCTCTCCTTGCTTGGTTTCCCCATTTGTGAATAGGAGATTTTAAGAATGATGGTGGGGACATTTGGATGAGTCACTGAAGGCCAAGTCCAAAGGAGTGCACTGGCATGCGGTAGCCATGACTGAACTAGGAGGTGGTCACCTGAAGCTGTTGTGAGGTCAGGTGGACGCTCTGTAAACTGCAGGCAGGCAAGGCTGTGCTGTGCTGTGCTGCACTGGGACCCACATTCACCCTCCCCTCCAAAACACACGCCCACCACTGAAGCTCAGGAACCACTCTTGGAAGCCACACCCCTTGCAGTCAGGATCTTAGATCCCTTCCTGTGACCCCCACACTAACCACCACCCACTCTTCTCCTGAGTGCCCTCTGCCCAGGCCAGCTGTGCACAGAACCCACCACTATGAGCTTTTGTCCTGGTGCTCACACCCGAGAAACCACCTCCTCTGACCAAAATGCACAGCGCGAGTCCCCTGGGGCCTTACATCAGAGTCCTTTGATGGCTCTCCTAGGCTCTTAACTCAGTGGGAGCTCCCCGAGAGCCAAGACAGAGCGCCATTCATTTTTGTGCTGCCCAGGCTTGAGGCCAGTACCACAGCCAGCAGAGCTGGCCTAGGAGTAACGATTCACAGCAGGCTGCTCATGGGCCCCTCCTCTCCAAAGCCTTAGGAATAGGTACTGTGAATGCCCCCTTCAAAGGGGAGGAAGCTGAGCCTGCAGAGGTTAAATGATACACAGAGGTCAGTCTCACAGGTGGGCAGCAGAGCAGGGATTCCAGCCCAGGCCGTCCAACTGCGGAGTTGAGCCTTTCCCCTCTAGCCCATGTGGCCCCCGGGGATGAATGCAGATGGGGCTGGACCTTGGTTTGGAGTTGGATTGCACTGGACAAGGTGCCCAGCTGTAGGTCATGAAGTAGGATTTTGTCCCCATACCACCCCTCAGTTATTTTGCCAATAATTTGATCCCAAAGGATACTGTGATTCCAAACATCTGACCCCAAAGAGTAGTGTTGATTTGCCACACTCTGCGATTGGAGGTGACCAAGGAAGCGGGGAGCGTTTGCTGTGAGTCTTACTCCACTGGTGGGTTCAGTCATCTTTTGTGTGACATGTGGACTGCGGCCAAGGTCTTCTGACACCAATACCCAGTTCTGGAGGAGCTAGAATGAATTATTCTGTTTGCACTTGATCCTGGGGAGAAAGATGGATGGGTGCTCAGGAAGAGCCCAGGTGCATCTATTTAGCTGGATGAACACTCAGGGGCTGCTGAGAGTGAAGCCTTTGGAGTCACACCTTTGCTTCCTAGCTGGTGACCTTGGGCAATTTGAGCCCTCCCAGGGCCTCAGTTTCCCCCTCTAACTTCCCATTTCAAGTTTGAGATGATTCCTAAGGTTGCCTCTGAGGCCTACGGTTGTCTTTAGCACAGGTCTTCACTGGCTCTCAGCTCTTTATAGCTGTGTCTGGTCTCTTGTCAAAACAGATAGTAGTCTGTGATCTCACCTCCGCCCGATTCTTCACTGCAACCTGAATTGCCACAGCAAGGACTCAGGGTAGTGTCTTTTGCTGAGCTAGGCAAAAATAGCATTGTGGACTTTAACAAAATATTTTAACATCCCCTCTCTTATACCTGATAGGATGTTGACTTTGCCTTCCTAATTAAATCTAGAGGAGGATCCTTGCTGAAAAGAAGTCGGCAGAATATAGCTCCAAAATTAATTATGATAGCTGAACTAGCATTGGCTGAGCAATAGCTTTCTCCTGGTGTTTCTCAGACTTGGATTAATTTTTAAATTAATTATTCATTTGCTCAACAAATACTATGCTTTGCTGTGTATTTGGAAATAATAATAATCATGATGCCTGATATTAAGTCCCAGGACCTAGGATAAGCATTCTTCATGTATCATCTTATTATCATCCTAATTCTAAGAAGTCGAGACTCTTGTTATCCCCATTCCATAAATGAAGAAGCAGTCTGAACATGATTAAGTAACTTGTTTAGTATCACAAATATTATGTGGCAGAGCCTAGATTCAACCCCAGTTGTTTATTCGATAGTCTGGCAGGGGAACTCCTTATGTGTTCCTCGAAATGAAGCAATAGCTATTTTCTTATCCTTATAACTGTGCCTGAACCCGACTCTTTTATTTTGAGGTTGGGAGACCACAGCACTTCTGCTGGTCAGTGTTAGCACCAGGACAAGCCTCCTAGGTCCCCTCCACACAGATTGCCAGTCCAAATCTTGGCCTGTCTAGAAAGTCAGCCACCACTGTGGCCTGCGAACAGATGATGTTCTAGTGCAGCAAACCTTGCTGTGTGCTGTGATCAAGGCCTTTGTAAGGTCTACTGGGGACATGAAGGAGAATCAGCTCTACCTGAGAGATGGCCTGGGCCAGGTATAGCTGATGCTACAAAAACCCCCAAACCAAAAAACGCACATTTCAGTTGCTTAACAACACAAAGTGACCTCTCACTCTGATGTGGGTGTGATGTTTAGTTTTATGCATTAACTTGACTGGGCTAAGTGGTCCTCAGATAGCTGTAAGACATCATTTCTGGGTGTGTCTGTGAGGGTGTTTCCAGAGAGATCGGCATTTGAATCTGTCCACCAAGCAAAGAAAATCAGTTCCAATCTATCAAAGCCAGAATTGCACAAACAAGTAGAGGAAGTGCGAGTTTTCTTTCTTGGTTTGGGCTGTAGCATCCATTTCTTCTGCCCAGGGACATCAGCACCCCTGGCATCAGGCTCTCAGATTCAGACCAGGACTTGCACCAGCAGCCCCTAGTTCTGGGCCTTTGCCCCTGGACTGTGACTTATGCTGTTGGTCTCCCTGGTTCTCAAGGCTCCTGGCTGGGACTGAATCACACATCAGTTTCTCTGGATCTCAGCTTTCAGGCAGCAGATCGTGGGACTTCTCAACCTCTAATTTATCCAGCCACATCTGTCCATCCTATGGACTCTGGTTCCCACCTTGACTCTCAGTATTCTTGTTGGGGATGATCTTCCCCAAGGCCATCTGGGTACCCATGTCCATATTGTGGCTGTGTGACCCCGTAGGGCATCAGAATCATTTGCTGGATCCTTTGTGTCTTAGTAAGAGACCAGCTCTTAGAGTCTGTAAACAAGTCAGGATGGCACCTGGCATTTTACCAGAGAAATGTTAGGGTCTGTAAACAAGTCTGGATGGCGCCTGGCATTTTGCCAGGGGGAGTGGTTTGTGAGGTGGCGCCAGTGAGCCATTAAGTGTGGAGATTTCTTATTGGTTGACTGCTGTATCTAGTTTATGCTAATTAGATAAGCTGTGTGGAATGTATAAATACCGCTCCTGTCCTACAATAAAGGGCTCCCACTCCTGCTGTATCAATCTACACAAGTTGTTCGTCACCCCCCGGTTATTTTGCTGCAGCCGGACTGTGGCAACCAGCAAAGGGTAGCAGCCAACCACAGGAGGCCATTATTGGCCAGAATCTGGGCGAGTCTTTTGGCTCCCTGTTCAATATCCAGAATGCAGAGACTCAGGCTTCAGAGGGGCTGGGAAAGACAGTCCAGCTGTGTGTGCAAGAACGGGAGCAGCTTTAGTCCACACCAAATCCATCTCACTCCTGGCCACCGCTTCTCTGCAGGTGTCTGCCACCACCAGCGTGCACTCCTGGAGCTCATTTGGAATTCCATGCTGGAGCAGCAGGGCTTGGGCATAAAAGGTGCTGAGCACGTTTCTGTGGACAGATTGACGAGTGCATAGTGATGAGCTGACTTGGCTCTTACTCAAATTTAATATAATTTTGAGCTAGCATCAGGATTTGCAAATGTAATGCTTAGCTGTGTACATGAGGAGTTCTAATTCGGAAAAGAAGAAATCCTTTGAAAGGGAATGACCTTCATCCTTGGGAAACGTGCCTGTCAGATAATCAAAGCAAGTCTTAGGTGCTGTCCTTCCTGGGATGACAGAGAGGAATTAAACTCACCTCTGTGTCTATTCAGCAAGAGCCTCGTGAACCCTGACCTAAAAAGGGATGGCAAACATTCAGAAGAAAAGCCCTTTACTTTGGCAATGACGGCGGGTGCTGGGTTCTCTGTGGCATGATAGTTGGTCAGGAAACCCCCTGGCCAAGGCTAGTGGGGGTAACAGCAGCTGTCAACTATTTCAGGAAGCCCCAGATTATCGTCTAGACCAGGCTGCTTGACCTCAGCACTACTGACACCTGGGGCCAGATCTCTCCTTGTAGAGAGCTTCCCTATCTATTTAGGATGTTTAGCTGTGTCCCTAGATGCCACTAGATGCCAGTAGCACCCTCAGTTGTGACTCTCAAATCTCTCCAGACATTGTCAAATGCCCTTGGGGAGCAAAACCACTCCAAGCTGGGAACAATTGATCTAGAAAGTCCCTGGTGAAGAGTTTAGAGGTGCAGATCACTCCCCAGTGCTCTCTCACATACACCCTCCATGAGGAGTATCTGGCTTGCCAGGCACTGATGTTTCTGAGGACGCATCTGCATGCACCCCAGTGATGTTTAAGGAAATCATGGCTGTGAATTCTGTCTCTGTTGTCACCAATGCCCTATTGCAAGTCCCAGGGGAAAAGGTCAGGTTGGAGGGGTAGGGTGAGCCATTCAGGTGGCTAAAAGTCCAAACAGGATCGTTAGTACAGCAGGTGGCCTCCATGACACTGGATGCTGAAGGAATTTCAAAAGGAGTCTCTCCCAGTGGGCCTTGGCCAGCAGGGAGTATTGATGGAGAGAACCCACCAGGCTAACAGGCAGAACCGCTGGCGTTCCTCCCTGGTCTGCACAGCTGGTGGAGCATCCTTGGGCTTCTGTCACCCAGCACCCTAACTCAGAGGGACAAAGCCATGTCACCTCCCAAGTTTGCCAAAGGGTTTCAGAGCTATGACCCTTTATGTCAGGTTCAGGTCAACAGCGACCTGGGAAGGCTGATAGATCGGAAGGCAGTGGCCCCATTTTTACAGATGAGGAAACTGTAACTTGAATAAGGTGGAGTGACTTTCCTAAGGACTCAAGTCTCCAGTTGTTCATGTTGAGACCCACTGAGTCCAGAGAGCCTAGGTGTTCTTTCCACTCTTAAAAGCTGCTGTTGAAATCGTGAAGTCAGGTGCAGATTTGAAGCTGTTAGATCCCACAGTCATCCGTCCTGGGGAGCTCCAGGGGACATAGGGTTTCATGGGACATGTCTCTCTCTCTTCCTCCCTCAGGCAGGGTACCTGGGGAAGAAGAAGGAGCCTAGGGGGCTTGGGGGACTCTTGTCACTCTACACGTGGGGACAGCAGGGGGTTCCTGACAACTGCTCATGCCCCGACATGTGAGCCACTGTTGTCCCTGCGTGTTTTGTCACCTGCTATCCAACACAGCTGGCTCTGCTCTCCATAACATGGGGCTGAAGCTCTCACAGGTGAGCAGGTCTTGTTTTTGGTTTTGAGAAATGTAATTAAAATCTGGAAAGAGTTCGCCAGTTCCGGAGAGTGGATAAGCTCCCGCTCTGCGGCTCATCCCCGGCCTGTTACCTCGGCCGCCCTTGAATGCTGTGCTGCCAGGGAGCCTCCTCCTTTGTCCAGAGTAATTAGTGTTTGTTAGTTGCGCCACTTTTAAGGGGATAGGTAACCAGAGTTCAGGAAACTGGCAGTGAAACAAAGTCGGGGGAGGGTGTAGCAGGTGGGGCTCCAACTCACAGAGGCTGAAGGGCCACCCGCATCCTTCAGATGGTCCGGGAAGTTCAGGGATAGTGGGGTTGGGGGGCTCCCATTGGCCTGGGACTGGGCTGTGGCCACTATTCACTCCCTTGCTTGAGTCTCTCATCAAGATAATAATGAGGAGTCTCTCCTGCAGAGCCTGACAAGGCCCAGGTTTTTAAAGTCTTTTCATTTGATTGCCCCAAATTCTGTGCCTTGTGTATTATCATCTCCATTCGACATGGGAAAATGGAGGTCCAGGCAAATGATAGGTCTTAAATCTAAATACAGCAGCAGTTTACCGGCAGAGTTGATGGAGACCCAGGTCTGCCTCTTGCAGCCACCATGCCATGCGTCAACCTTGATCCTAAAGAGATGGACACCCAGAAACTGGGTTGGGGTCAGTGTAGGGCATGATGTAACGTGAGACATGTTGCATCAGAAAAGAGGAAACTTAACTTGCTGGCTGCTACCCGCTTCCCAGTCCTGGGGCCACTAGTGGCTAAGAGAGCACCTAGCGATTAGCCAGAGGGCATTGCGGTGGGTGGTGATGAAGAATCGGACCACCTCTAAGATAGGCTCAGAACCCTTCTGCACTCAGGGACATTACTGCCTGTAGGTTGGGTGTAGATGTAAATTTTCTCCACCCTGCTGACCTTTACCCTGATTGGCTCCTGTACATTATATTAGCTGTGTGTTTTCTCATTAAACAAGATCCTGCTTTGACTGTTCTCCCTGGCCTGCCGGATTGGCCTCGGGGAGGGAGGGCTGGGTGTGGGTGGCCAGTCGACCTTTACCTTTCTTGGCCTGTCCTGGCCGGGGCGTGCTCCCCCAATCTCTCCCACAGGTCAGGAGGGAAGGGTGCGGCTAAAAACCCTGACAGGTCAGGACAGAGATAGCAGCACTGTGTTGGGAGATGGTGGCTGAGGCATTCAAGGAAGAAATACCTTCATAACACTTTGCGTTTGGTTGTGGATGACCCAAAGTTAGGGAGACAGAAAGGTGGGAAACAGAAGTGAGTAGAGGTGAGATGGGAAGGAAACCGTGGGAGGAAGGAGCAAGGATCCTGTGAGCTGAGTGGCATGGAGGGAATGCAGGAGGAGAAAGAGAAGCTGAAGAGGGGTCTGAGCACCTTCTAATTAGAATAATCGGAGGGATTTCAGGGGAAATGGGGAGCGCCAGGGCTTCCGTAACTCCAACCATGATAAGGGTCATTGAGATGGGCTTTTGAAGCCCCAGGGAGGGAGACCAATAGGCTCCCTATTTGCCTTCTGTCCCTAGGCTCCTTCATGTCTCCTTTCGGGGTCACAAGGAGAACTTCAAAAGGCTCTGGGTGACTTAAACAGACCTGCAGACCCCAGCTCCTGTTTCACCCTGTGACAAATTGAAACGGCTTCTTTCTTTGACACAGAAGGCTGAGCACTGCTTCAGAAGTCACTGCCTTTCCTGATCATGTTTCCCACCTTGGCCCGTGACATAGGGATTTCTGACCTTCTGGAGTGCTGCAAAGAAGCGCCCTTTACTCTGCCCCTGTCAACTCACTCCTCTTGGAGACGGGGAGGAGCACTGAGCTGGAGGAAGGGAGCTTGACTGAGCTGGGCCTCCTGGGCCGTCTCTCTCTCTCTCTCTCTCTCTCTGCGTAGCTGGTCTAAGGGAAAGTGCTTCCCTCCTGCTTCTGTCCTCAGAGGGAAGCTGCAAGGTGGAGTCCGGCTGGTCTTGGTGACTCATTGGACGGAGCCTCTCTTGACGGACAGTGTGTGAATTGGTCCCAGCCTTCGTCTAGCTACTCAGGTAGGCCTTTGCTCTGCGGACTTGATGCCTCCGTTGTGTGAAGTCTGGGATTTCTAGGCTTCCTGGAGGAGGTGCCCACTGTGCTGCCATATGATCTATTATTAGGAATCAATTATTAAGGAATCAATCAGGTGAAGATGGATTGGAAGAACAGTGGGCAACGAGCCTGCTATTTCCACTCTGTGGCAGGCAGGGAGCCGGAGGTGTGAGATCAGGTGTTGCTGTGGGAGGATGGGGCTGGGGGCTGATCTCCGAGGCCTCCTCAGTTTGGTGGATGTCTGTGTTCGTCAGCTTCCTGTCACTATAACAAATACCTGAGACCATCAGCTTATAAAGAGAAAAGGGTTATTTTGGCTCACAGCATCGGAGATTCCAGTCCCGTGATCACTGGGGCCCTTTGCTTTGGGGCCTGTGGCGAGGCAGCCCCTCATGGAAGGGAATGTGAGGGGGAGCAAACCTCTCCTCAAGGCCAGGAGCAGAAAAGAGAGGGGAACAAGGGACTAGGGTCCTGCTAACCCCTCAGGGGCATGTCCCCAATGACCTGAAGGCCTTCCACTGGGTCGACCTCATAGAGGAGCTGATGGGAGCTTTGTCAGCAGGTGCAGTGCAGGGCGAGGGCAAGGACATCAAGGGTGCTGTGAAAGGTGGCCTTGCCAGTCTGTCACGGGGTAAAAGCTGTGTCAGGATGGGGACTGCATAAGGGATCCCGGGGGCTGGCAGAAAGCAGGGGGCTGAGCAGGGAGGAGGGCCCAGGAGCCCTCCCTGGAAGGAAGGCGTGAGAAGATGCGGGGTTGGATGAGTGGAGGAGGCTGGAAGTGACGTCTTCAGAGAGAGGCTGGTGGGAGGGAGCGCCCTGGGGTGGTGTCGGAAGGTCGGCTAATCAGAGGCTGGGGTGTTGCTCTGGGAGGATGGGGCTGGGGGCTGATCTCCGAGGCCTCCTGGGTCTCTCCTGGGTTGTGCTGGAAGGTGCTAGGCCGGCCTCTTAGGCGCCTGGCGACATGTCCACTCCCCTACAGCGTGTCCCACGTGATGCCTGATGGTCGCCCCAGACTCATCTGCACAAGACTGACTCCACTGTGTGTTCTGCACCTTCTGCTCTTCCTGGGCGGCTTCTCCCAGCGGATGGCCCTGTCCCCTGTGCAGAGACTAGGCCTGAACCTCTCCAGTCTGAGTCCCATCACTTCGTCTTGGCCTAACTCCTGCTCCAGGACTCTCCTGTCTCCGCATCGCCCCCACCTCTCAGCCTATTGATCTGTGACAATGGCTGCAGCCTCCCTGGCTTTCCTACCCTGAAAAGCTGTCCCCCACCCTCAGTTCAGCCTTTGAGGTGCTCCTCCAGGAAGCCTGAGACTGACACTCAGAGCATGTCATTCCTCTGCTCAGTGACAGCTTCTCCCCCGAGCCGAGCCCTCCAGGCCTTTTAGTCTCATCTCTAACTTCATCTCCAGCATCCCTTTCTATGTTTCCACTATTGTCCCCAAGTGCCACATGAGTCTCCTGTTCCTGAGAGTTCCACTGTTTTCTCTTTCCTGAGGCTGTGACCTCAGCCTGGAAGACCCCCCAGAGATGCCCTTTTAACTCTGCCCCATCTCTAGGACCAGCTCGGATATCACCCTTCCATTGGCCCAGCCTCCATTTGCTTTTCTCCATGGAAAACAGGCTGCCCCCCTGGGAATTCCCGAAGGACTTTAAGCAAACCCCACACCGTTGCAGTATTGTCTCAGCTCTGACCAGCGCCATGCCATCCTGACTACCCCTGTTACACCCTGAGCAGCTGAGAGTAAGAGGCAGGTGCTAGTCTGTTCCCTCCGTGCCCCCGAGGTACCTGGGCAGAAGAGGAGCTTTGGAACCTGTTAGGGACCAGTGGGATTCCAGGCTGCACCACTTGGAAGCTGTGTGCCTTAGGTTCATTTCTGAACCACTCTGAGCTTCGGGCTCCTCATCTGTAAAGACGGATGACGATACTGATTTCCCAGCACCAGTTGGAGTGTGGCAGAGGCAAGCAGTGGGCGCTCACCTGGCACAGGGAAGGGCCTAAATGAATACCCCCTGTCCCTTCCAAATCAGAGTTTCGAATATGTGGAAAGAGAAACGGAATGGAATGAATCAGACACTACTCACAACGGTTTCCAGGAGTGCCTGCTTCCTGGGCACGGGGGGAAAACAAGGACCAAAGGAGACTTCTTCTCTCTTCCTGCCCCCCCGCCCACAACTTAAAAAAAATATTTTTTAGTGGTCAATGGAGCTTTATTTATTTATAAGTGGTGCTGAGGATCAAACCCAGTGTCTCACACAGGCTAGGCAAGTGCTCTACCACTGAGCCACAACCCCAGCCCCCGGCTTTTTTTACTTTGAAGATTTTCTTTAATGTACATCTTGTATTTTTTAAGTTAGAAAGCATTTTTATAAGCAAATGTCTGTGCATACACACACGTGCCGATGAACATTTAGGTGTGTCACACGCACACTCATTCATATTGAGAAGAGCTGACCACTCTCGAGCATTTCCACCCAAAGACTGCTAACTAAGCCTGCTGTCCTCTCTCTGAACAGTCCCGAGGATCCCCGATGCCCCACGGAAATGCCCCTCCATTTCCACATCCCATTTCCTTTCTTTCATCTCCAGAACAACTCCTTCGAGGAAAAGCTTTAATTGCTGTTTTCCAGCAGGGTTTGCAAGGGCACGCAGGCCCGTGTTCAACCATTTGTCTCTTCTGCTGGAGGGGGTGATGGGCGGGACACATTAAAGTAGGGTCTCTTCCTCGGGTCACATCACAGCAGCAGCTCTGCTCTCCCTGAGGTGGGGAGCCTCAGGCCAAGGACCTGGGAAATGCAGAGGCCACCCCAGGTCCCTAGAGGTTGAGAGATGCCGAACCAGGGCAGGTGCAGAAGAAGGAAGGCCAGGTGCTTTCCCCTCTGGTCCTGGCTCTGCTGTGTCCTTGCTTTGTGACTGTGGGGGATGCCTTGCTTTGTCTTTTTGGCACCCAGCTTGGTTCTCGGGAGTACAGGAATGCAACTCCTATTTCCCGGTGTTCTGCAAGGTTAACTGAAGTCATTAAAGCCCCTAGCCTCTGAATCTGCGCATGCAGCAAAGGTTCACGAGGGCCCCCCCCCCCCCCGCCCCCTGCCTTTTCACCGTGTTCCTCACAGGTCTGGGGAGTATGCTTGTTAGAGGATGCTGACATCCAACCGACACCCATGTGGCATCTAATTTCTGAGCAAGCACCTACTAGGCATGGCCAGATGACAGGAAATGTGTGCCCCTGTTCCCCAGAGAGGATAGTCTCGTGGATCTTGAAAAAGGCTGAGGGGATATTTAAAATCCTTCAGTCCAGGAGGATTGTTGAGGCAGAGCAGGGTCCTAGGGAGCACTTGCCAAAGGCTGCAGAACACTCCAGAAAGCAGCAGGAGCATCCCCTGCCCAAGACCTGACTCAGCCTTGGCCCCTGAGTATTGACACCCTTCTTTCACAGGTGAGAAAAGAGAGGCCCAGGGAGTTCAGGGAGCATCTGTCTCCCTGAACTGGGATTCCCTTCCGTGGAAAGGGCTGGCTGAGAAATAAAAGCTAGGAAAAAAAAGAACGATGAAAAAAATCAGAGGACACAAAACATATTTCAAAAGTGGGGGGTGGGGCGGGCTAGCCGAGCTTCTATACTAATGGCAAAATGGAGCCCGCACCTGCTTCATTTATATTGGATGACATCTAAGGCCTTCCATAGAATGTTCTTCTCCAAGAAAGGTTAAAGGTAGACTGCCCAGTTCCCAACGGGTTATGCTCATTTCTGGAGCGACCACGAGAGCCCTTCCTAGCAGAGCTAAGACAAAGCTCACGTGCCTTGGGCAATCTATTGCAGGGAGAGCCACAGATAGTCCCCAAGGTTAAACTTAATCACCGGCTTCAAGCCGAGAGAAGATCCTCGTGTGTTTTCATGGATGGCTTCCCACACATCTCGTTCAAAGATACAGCTGCTGCCTGAGCTGGGGAATTCAGGACCCATTTCTAGGATGAATGAGTGAACAGGGACGGAAGCTCACTCGCTCTGGTCTTCAGAAGCATCTAGACCTTCCCAGCCTGCCACAGTCTGTCCTCCCAACTGCTGTTGTCACTGTGTCGGAGCTGCTCTCATCTCTGCATGCCCTGGTTCGGATCCCTGGAGTGGACTCCAGAGCCCACAGAGGTCCTTGGAGTAGAAGCAGACGTGGACACCTCTCCAGCCCTACCTCTGATCACCGAGTTCCTTCTGGAGGTTCCTCTCCACTCCTTGGGCTCCGGGTCTCGCCTCCCTTTCCTCCTGTGACCCTAGTGGTTTCCCCTCCATGCCTTACTTTACTGAGTTTTTTCTTGCCCTTCCCTTTTCTGGAAAGTTCTTCCTCAGCAGCGACAGTCTTTGGTTCTAGCTAAGCATGACCTCCTCGGAAGGAATCAGGTTCTGGGTTCCCAAAGCACTGGAGCTGGTCTGTTACCATCCCTGTCTGTTACCATCACAAGTGTGGTCCTGGAGGGTGGGAGGGTGAGACTGACATGCCTCTAAGACCCCAACTCCTAGCCCTGGACTTGGTGTGGAGGAGACGCTCTGGATGCCCTTGATGGTTGGCTGATCAACTGAGCCCAGCTCTCTGCTCACCTCTGGGAGCTGGGGCTGAAGTACGTGTGGTGTGGGTGGTTGACTGGGGAGCATGTGGGTCGCTGAGATGAATGGGCTATGAAGCCTGGGGAGGAGGCTGGGTTTGACAGGGAGCTTTGGTGGGAATCCTGGCCAGCCTGGGACCATGAATATCATGGGTGCCATGGTGGAGATGGCAGGTAGAAATTATCACGCCTGTTAACATGTAATGAATGCCTGTTATGTGCCAAACTCGTATTGGGTTCACCTGGTCCACATGATATCCCTGTAAAAAAGTAGCTTCCGTCATCACCTTCATCTATTATTATCCTTATCTTGCAGACAAGGACTCTAAGATTAAGAGAGGCAGTTCACTCATAGACACCAGCTATGGAGTGGAGGAGCAGGGAGGAAACCCAGCTGTTTGGTGCTGCACTCTATCCCTCAGGTATCTCGCTCTATTCACATGACATTCAACAAAATGATGGCTTCATCTGCCAGAGTCTTGCTGAGGCTAGTCCCAGAGCCAAGACTATAAAGTGGAAAGGGACCTGCAAGGCATGAAATGAACAGGTGCCTGGTAAAGAGCTCAGATCTCTGCAGGCGTGTGTGTTGGGTATAGGTTTAATAAAGACCTTGTCACCACGTTTTAGGCATGGTTGCTGTGCGCAGAACTTGTCAGCATACCAAGCTCTTTTCCATTCACTGTCCTGTTTGATACTCACACCTGCCTAACGATGCTGGTATCATTATTTATGGATGAGCTCAGGTCACTTTATTGTCACTCTCTGGTTAAGTGGTAGGACTAAGAATCCAATGCATGTCCATTTCCTTGTCTTACCAGTGCTGGGAGGTCTGAGCTGAGTTCAATACTGACAACCCCCTTCCCTGTGCAGAAGAGATGGTTGGAACATCCAAGGGTCACGAAGGCCAGGTTGGAGGACTTGACTTACATCTTTGGGTGAATGGGCTTATTAAAATTAAACTCTAGAATTGGACTCATTTAACCATGCAGTCGCAGCAGCTGGAGTGGGACAGGACACTGGGTCCCCATGTGGAGGGTGTGCCCAGGTTAGCCTCAGGACAGGGAGGAACAGAGCAGGCAGTCTCCCTCTTCAGATGGAGACCACAGGAGCTCATCTGAGCCTTCCTGATGTATTTTTCCATATTGGACAATCAGATAAGTCACGTCAGCCCCCAGAGACACCGAGTAAAGGTGACAGAGGGAGGCCAGTAATGAAATTGCCTCCACAGGAAGGAAAGAGGTGATATCGGAGTTACATTGATCACATTCCTTCCTTTAGGGGGAAATATCAAGAGTTGGGAACAAGAGTTCCCACATAACTATAAGAAGTCCTGAAAATTCCTAACCACAATTCTGCATCCAGAGGAACTTCAGCTGGAACATGGCCAATATGTTCCCTTCAGGCCTGTGGGAAATTAATTCCTTTTCCTTTCTGGGCAGACTTTGGCAGAGGAGAGTCAGGCAGAATTTTCTAGTTGATTAAGTGTGTTAGAAAGTTAAGACAAGGGCTTTCCTTTACTGAGCAGGAAGCTATCATGGAAAAGAATGGCTTCTTAATGTGAGATGCCAAGCCACAAAATAGGAGATCATTCTGAAAAAGGTTTTGTAATGTAAAGTTTGCCTGATGGCTCAGAAATCTATTTTGAGCTGAGGTGCATGTCCTGAAAATTCAATTTGAAATAATGTAGGAATTGTCATATAGGCTATGCTGATAGGACCTGGCCCTTTGGCATCTGGGAAAGTGCCAGAAACAGGAATGTCACTGTCAGCTTCCTCCACTTCTGCCCTAAAGCAGGTCACCAGACTCTCGTGTGAGAGTTGTCCTCCTTGTGCACCAAGGAAAGAAGCATCCTATCCCTGAAGACCCAGGGTCACAGAGAAAGATCTAGACTTGCTAAGTCCCCAGCGGATCGCCTCTTGACCATACCCTCTTTGACGTGTTGTATCTCTTCACAACTACACACCCTTTATCACACTTAGCAGAAAAACACACAAGCTCACCTGTTTCCTTAGGTCTTCATTTTCCTTTTGGAGGTTCCCATGTCACACTAAACTTACAGCAAGTGAGTTTATATGCTTCTCTCTTGTTAATCTGCCTTTTGTTAGAGTGACCTCAGTTATGATCTTAGTGATGAGTGAGTAAAAGATATTTTTCCCACCTTGCAATACCCAGGAATAAATTAAGTTCAATTAAAATAATAATTATTATTTGGAAAACATCAAAATACCAGGAAAGGCATTTATGCCTTTTTTAGAAAATCAGATTTGCTGAAATATAGTTTACATACAATAAAATTTACTATTTTTTTTAAATTTTTTTATTTTATTTATTTATTTTTTAGTTGTAGTTGGACACAATACCTTTATTTTATTTCTTTGTTTTTATGTGGTGCTGAGGATCGAACCCAGGGCCTCACCCGTGCTAGGCGAGTGCTCTACCGCTGAGCTACAACCTCAGCCCTTAAAATTTACTATTTTTAAGCATGTAGTTTTGACTTTTGACAAATGTATGTAGTCATGAACTCACCAGTAAGAACTATTGGTTAGAAAAATATCCAAATCTTCATATAGCTGCTTATGCCTTACCCTCCCCTCCACACACCTGCCAGCAAACACCTGCAGAATGTTAGAGGAGGATCAGAGGTCTGGGACCCTGGACCTCAGAGGAGGAACACCAGGCAGGACTTCAATAAAACTTCCAGAATATTGTCTTTCTAGGCCTTACTGCATGTAACTGATTGCTTGTGGAATCATACTTTTGATTAAGGAAAGGTGTGCTTGAGAATCGCCCTGCGACCAAGGAGAATCCTCGAGGGAGAGGAAAACCCGTCACCAGATAGCAAAAGCATAAACTCAGATTCCTAAAGTAGCCGGAAACACCAGAGCTACGCTTGTTGAGTGGGAACGTCCTCTCCGGTGGCTCACACACCCACCGAACTCCCATTGACACAGCACTTTAGTTAGAAAGTGCTTTCTCGAGCATTTTACAGCTTAGAAAGTGCTGCGCATCCGTTAGCTTGCTTAGTCCCTCCCTGCTGGCCTGGGGCTGAGCAGGCCCCCCAGTGAATTTGTGCACAGTTGGATCATAAAGCTGTTCCTCCCTGCCGGCCTCTCCCTCGCCAAGCACGGGCCACGGAGGACAGCTCCTCTGCCATCGGCCTGGAGATTACTCAGTGACTATCCATCATGTTTGTGGATAGCGCCTCCTGCACTGGGCACAGGGTGAACTGCAGAGTCGGGTCCAACAGTAACTTGGAATTCTGGGCTCTGCGGCTGCGTGCCTGCTGCTCTGCCTGGGACTGGCAGAGTGTGAAGAAGTGATGTGGCAGAAGAATCCAGAATGCATCCCAAGAAGGTCTTTGCTTTCTTTTTCTAAAGCCTAATTGTGGAGTAGGGGGAGAGTCCTCAGGTGAGTAAAGGGTGGGGGGCGACCTCCTCCCTCTCTTCAGGGGGTGAACCCCATTACCCTGTGAAACCACGTTATCACGCTCTATCAAAGCCACTTGGGGCGATGGCTTAGCAATCGTAGAACCTAGATCCTGTGGTAACTGTGGCATCAAGTTGCTGTTTGCTCTTGAATAAGCCTATTGCCTTCTCTGATCTTCAATGACATCACTTGTAAAAGGAGGCCAGTTGTTGATTTATGACTGTCTCTAGAAATGACATTGTAGGACTGCGTGGGAGGGCTGCTAAGAGGAGGAGATACAGGAGAGCAGCTCAGGTAATTTGAGTGCCGAGGAGGAGGAGCTCTCCGTTTGTGCTCTGAAGTCATGGGAATCTCAGCAAACCAGCGCCCCCACCAACGTCTCCATGCCTCTCTTCATCACTCCCCCCACCTTGGGCTTCCTCCCCTAGGACCCTCTTGGGGCCTTCAAATTGAAGTCCCTAAGGGATTGTCGCAGTGACATTGAGACATATGAGACATTGATTCCAATACCAGCCCTCGCCCTCGCCTTCCCAGTGTAGTTTTCTTTTCTGATCTGTGCCTGCAAGAGAGATAAGGCGACCTATGCCCCAGAGCTGTTGGAAGGGTGAAATTGGATGATGTATAATGAATGACAGCTACTATTAAATAATACTAGCATTTTAGTAGCCAGGGAATCAGAGACACTGACACTGTCCCCAACCTCCCCCATTCTGGTCCTTAGGAGCTGCCAGGAGCAGCATTAGAAATGTACCTTGACTGTGTCTCTTGGAAGTGATTCCTCCCTGTCTCCCTGCCAAGAACAGGCGCAGAGCAAGAAGCCTGGGAGTCGCGCCCCAGACCCACACTCACCAGCGGCGGGAAGGAAGCCCCTGCCAGTGTTCCCTGTGTGGGTGTTGGTGGAGCACTGGCTGGGGCTGGGGTGGTCCTGAGCAACCCCAAAGGTTAAGTAAAGAGGACATGGGACCCCCGCTCCCCGTGTCTCAAGAGTTGACAAGCGGTGCTGGGGTCCTGGGGTCTGGGGGGCACCTGGTGGGATTCCAGGAGTTCCTAGCAAGGCTGCTGTCACTGCTGGTAAATTCATTACTTGCTGATGCGCAAAGCCAGCTCTATCAAATGGTAACTGGGGCAGGAGAGGCCAGAGAGACAGGGAGGGACAGGCACCAGCAGGACTCATGGTGGCCACGCCTTTTGAGGTCCAGCTAGTGTGCGTTCCTGCAGCCCAGGCACAGGGGGCTTCCCAGGCAGATTGTGAGTGAGTGAGGGAGGGAGGGAGGGAGGGAGGGAAGGGCACAGCACCATCTCAGCATGGTTGAAGGGTGCAGGCAGGAACACTCAGTCCATGTTTTAGGGACCTGGGAGCTCCATGGCCTGGAGGAATCTGGATGTCCCAAGTTCCCAAGGTATCTTATCATGTTAAGAGGCAGACTCTCCCATGTGTGCACTACTTCAGGGGCACTACAAGGGCCCAGCATTCAGCAGTTGGGTGGAAGATGCCGTTTGGCATCGTTGTAGCAAGTGCTTCTTGTTCACTGTCAGGTTTATCTTGCACCAAGGAATCTCAGTCTGGAAGACACCAGAGCTCAGGAAATCACCTATCCGGAATGCTTCTAAGAAAGTAAATGATAATAGGTGACATTCAGAGTTATCTTCCAAGGTTCAGGCATTGTTCTGAGCGCTCGATATGTTTTTTTCTATTATCACATCCATTTTACAGATGAGGAAACTGTGGCTTGGAGAGATTGTGTTGCCTCTAATGCCACTGCCAGTGAGTGTCAGAGTTGGGCTTCGAACCCGGGCATCTGGTTGCAGAGTCCACTGTGGTGACCCCTGCAGTGATTAGCCTTGATGAAGGAGATGAGGTTCCACCTGAACTCACAGGCCAGCAGTGGAGAAAGACGAAAAATTAATGAGCCCATAAAATCATTGACAGCTGTGAGGGAGACAGGAACTATTTTGGATACAATGGGCAAGGAAAGACTGGGTGGGGAGGGAATGCTGGGGGTGGGGAAACCTGAGGAAGGAGAGGGGTGCCTTGCAGGAGGTCTGGCCAGTGGGAAGAGCCAGCCCAGGGCTGCCCGGAGTGCGGTGAGTGCGGAGGGGTGGGCGCCAAGGCAGAGAGGCAGGCACCAAGGGGTGGTTTCAGGAGAATGGGCCTCAGGTGTCCAGCAGAAACTGACTAGAAGCACCCAACTGGGAGAGAAGAGAAGCAGAATCGGCCCAACAGCAGGCAGTAGCGGGGCTCAGGCGGACCTCAGGGGTAAAAACTGATGAACCAAATCAGGCGCCACAAACACAAAGCCGAAAGCAGACTGGTGGGGAGGCTGGTTCCAGGCTGGGAAGGTGTGCAGGAGACAAGCCCAAAGCATCTTGAAGCATCAGGAAGTCAGCAGGCGCCCAAAAGAAACCCCATGACTAGGGGGGTCACGTCAGGGGGACACAGGGGTAACTGAAAGAGTGGCCGGTAGTCAGAGCTGCAGCAACCTGGGCACCATGGTAAATACAGTGATATCAGAGCGTAACCCACATTGTAAAGTAAATCTCCATGCATGCATATTGATAGGAATGAAAGGCTGAATAAATAAATAAGTGGGATAGAACAGACAAAGCTCACATGCAGAATTCCAAATAACTATGTCTTCTGCCCTCAAGGAGGTGAGAGCGGAATGTAAATCCCCCCACAAGGGTGGACAGTGCTGTGACTTCTCTCCAGAGAGGACGGGGCATGGAAAGGGGTGGGGAAGCCCTTGAGCCCTTCCCCTGCCAGATGATCAAGGTCCAGACGCACAGTGGGGAGTCCTGATGGCAGGATGTGCCTCCCCTGCTAGGCTGTGGCCAGCCCTGTGGTCCCCCTCCCCAGACCCACAATCTCCATCCGACCCTGAGAAAAACATCAGACAATGAGGAACATTCTACGAAACACCTGGCCAGTCTCCTCAACACTGTCAAGGTCACTCAGAGCAAAGAAAGTCTGAGAAACCATCACAGACAAGAGCCCCAGAAGACCTAACAACTAAATGTAACGTGACGTCTCAGATGGGATCCTGGGACTGGAAAGGAAAGTCATGTTAAGAACTACGGGAACCTGAATGAAGTGTGGACTTTGATAAATAATAAGTGTTCGCTGTTGGCTCATTATTTGTGACAAAGGTCCCAGGCTACTATGTAAGACACTGATAAGAGGGGACATGGAATGGGGGCGGCTGGGGAGGGATCCCATAGTATCTTCATTTGTTTTCTGTAACTATAAAGCTATTCTAAAATTAAAAGTTTATTTAACAAGTTCAGCTGACTGAGTTCATTCAGTGGAGGAAAATAATAGCTCTGCATGCTTCTTAGAATATAGATTTCCTTGTTTCCAAAAATAATAGTCATTATGAAGTATCTAATTTTGAAAAAGTGACATTATTTTTTTTAGCTACTTTCAGAGGATAGGGATGAACGTGGCACATTTAGAAAGATACTGGAGTCATCTTTAGATCTCACATGGGTTAAAATTTATTGACACTTAGAGCTAATGTTGGTGTCTCAGTCAGTTCCTGCCGCTATAACAAAACACCTTAGGCTAGGTAATTGATATGGAATGGAAATTCACCTTGCACAGTTCTGGAGGCTGGAAGTTCAAGATCAGGGCATTGGTGATTTGTGTTTGGTGAGACCTCCCAGATGGAGCCTGCTGTGGTTTGGACAAGTGTCCCTTAAAGGCCCATACTTAAAAGTCTTGGTCCCCAGTGTGGCAGGATTGGGAGGTGATGAAACTGTAGGAAGTGGGGCCCTTTGGGAGATCCTTAGGTCACTGAAGGCATGCCATCAAAAAGGATGCTAGACCCCACACATACCCTCTCTCTGCTTCCTGGCTTGAGATGTGAGTTTTCACCCTCACAAATACTCCTGCCATGATGCGCTGACCTTGCCACAGGCCCAAACCAATGGAGCTGCCCAATCTTGGACCTGAATCTCCATGACCATGAGCCACAACAGACTTCTCTTTACGTGATAAGTAGCTGGGTATCCGGTATTTTGTTATAGCAATGGGAAGTGGACCAATAGCACCCCTTGCTGCACCCTCACCTGGCAGGAGGGGTGGAAAGGTATTTATTTCCTGGAGCCCATGGGGGGGAGGGGTTCCTTTTGCAAAGGCACCAATCCCATTCACAGGGGAAGAGCCCTCATGACCTAATCATCTCCTAGAGGCCCTGCCTGGACAACACTGCTCTGGGAGTTAAGTTCCAGCATGAATTCTGGAGCCACGTGACACCAACATTCAAGCCAGGCTTTTGACTATAGTATTGAAAGTCAGGCTGGGCTGATAGACAGACCTGGGTTCAAAGTTCACCTACCAGCTGTGCAGCTTTGTACAATGACACAGCCAACCCTCAGGACCTTGATTTCTCCCTTGGAAAAACGGGAGCCAAGTGTCTGCCTCACACTTAAGACTTTTGTGAGAAGGAAATGGGGTAAAACACAGAAAGCACTTTGCAGATATTGAGAAGCTCCTGGACCCTGACACGAACATCACAAATGACGACAAGCAAGGCGTGTTCAAGCCACCCCCACCATCTGCTTGGCTATGATTGGAGTTGTCCTGGCTACTTAAGCCTTCAGAAGTGCATAGGTCACCTGAGTGTAAGGATGGCCTTAAAGAGAGGCCTTAGCCCAAGTAACTCCATTTTGAAACAAAACTGCAGTCCCCACCAGGCACTCCAGTATGGTCATCAGGCACAGCCTGATAAAAGCAAGTCACTTTCACAACCCTGATAGAACTCAGAGTGAAGTCTCTGCCATCTTGCCCTCACCCTGATGAAGGCAAGAGGCGAGAGATCAGGGCGGAAACCACCAGACCAGATGCCTTAACCTCAGGACAGATGAGGTCACTGAGAAACCCAGCAACCGCTGATAGGGATTCAAAGGGCGGTCGGAAGCCCCCAGATTTAGTATAAATGATGGAGCAAATGAACAGACATTCAGCCAGCTGACACCGATGCCCACATGCCGGAGAGCCTGATGAGGACCTAGACTGACATCCCAGCTCTCCTCATCGTTTACCTGATCCTCTGCATCTTCCTCACCGCTCTCAAAACTTTACAGCCACATCTTGACCCTGATGAGAACAGCGACTTCTCCTTAAGACCCTCTCCTCAGCCAGCCATCAGCTCCACTCCAGGAGAAGCCTGCCTCGGTCCCTGACCTGGTCACCGCGGTCTGAGTGAGTGTGCATCTGCTGGACTTAAGGCCTGAGGCTGAGACTTTAGATCTGTCATTTGAGCCTAGCATGCGGAGGGAATGTCTGTCATTAGCCTGTCATGATTAAGAGCGTTTGCAGTGCTTAGAATTAACCTAGAATTGTTTGCTGTCAGTTGATTATGTCTATTGCAGTGCCTAGCATAAGGATGGTCATTTTCTTGATTCAGAACCTATAGAGGGAAACTGTATTGAGTGATTTGAGTGAATAAACATTGAAAAGGCAGAAGCGCATAGACATTCTTTATTTCTCCCCCTCGACCGCGTAAGTCGCAACTTTGCCCATCGCAACACTGAGGATCTTCATCTAAGTCAGTCAGGTTCCCAGGCTGGGGATCAGAGGTGGACTTTCCATCTCTCCCAAGTGCCCAGGTGACAGGGGGGCTGCTGTACAGGTCTGCAGGATGAGGCCTGGGGATCTGGGCTGTGGAGTTGACCCTGACCAAAACTACCTCATGGGCTGGGGGCCAGTGACCCTCCCTCCCATTTGCAAAACAAAGCAAAACAGAGAAATGAAAAGTTGAAACATGAGCCATTTCCTCTCCAGGACCAATGGCTTTGCGTCTTAACATGAAACAGCCGGTCCACCCACGAGGTCTGTCTGCCACAGCCGCAGGCCCAGCCTCTAGAAGCCCTGGCAGAAGCTGCATCCCTGGCCCTGCCTGGGTTCCCAGGAGCTGACCCTGAGCCCCTCAGCCCAATTGTTAAGGTTTGTGAGAATCCGAGTGGACCACTAAACCTCGAGGAAACCCAAACCATATCCCCCAAAGCCCTAATTTTACAGATAAAACTAAACGGAACAAATCACATTATTTCCATCTGACTTCCTTTCCTCGTGGCTTATTTCGACACCCATGAAATAAATTGCCATCTACCCCCCAAACCAGCTGCTTCCAGTCACAGTGAATGGATCATGGTTTAATGAAGACAGCCATCTGTTTAGGGGTAAAATTCCTAATGAGGCAATATGTCAATCAGAACAAACTCAGCCATCGAGTCCTTAGGGATCTGTCACTGCTGGAGGGAGTGCAGTCGGGGCCACGTGGAATGGTCTGCTTCTAAGCATGAGACAGGGAGAGCCACCCAGCTCTGGCCTGGCCCACACTGGACGTCAACCAAAACAACTCACTTCCTCAGGAACCCAGTATCCTGAGAAACACGTGCCCCTCTTAGATGTCTGACGTGTCACTGTTTGCCAAGTGTGTCCACACCAGGGCACCTTAACCCTCTGATGCTCACCCCTGTGGGTAGGCCTCAGGGTCAGAGCCACAGGTTCGGTGACATGCTTAAAAGGTCCTGGCCAGAAGGCAGTCAAATGAAGCCTAGGATTCAACTCATGGACCTCCCAGGGCTGCCAGGGTGCCTGTGTCCTATTCAAGTGACCATCTCCAAGGTGTTTGTGAGACCCCCAAATTATTGAGAGATTCCACTCTACTCACCAGAGGCTGCAATCTCTGTGAGATCAGAAGCCTCTGCCTCTGTGAGATGTTGGTGGGAAGACACTAATACCCTACCAAGCAACTGATGTTCTGTAGAACATTCTAGTTGAAGAGAGGGCCAGCTGGCTGGGACACCACACCTGTTTTTCACGCTCCATCAGTGGTCCTGAATCTTGCATGCAGTAGGCACTCAACACATAACTGGAATGGCGAAAGAATCCACAAGTAACCCTGACAAGGTCTTACTAACGCCCCACCCTTAGATCTCCAGACAATTAGTTGTGCTTCGTGCCTATAATGTAAACCCTCAAGATGTTATGTGTTTATCAAAAGCCTTTAAATAAAGACGATGCCCCCCCCCAACACTCACACAGGAAAATTTGTAGAGTGTTTTGCTTCATCCCAGGCCAGCCCCAGACCGTCCTACTGTAACAGGTTTGCTAGGTATAAATGGTCGTCACTCTTTATTTCAGCCTCCACTTCCTGTTCCTCTAGAGGAGGGGGTCAATTCCACAGATGCCCCCCACCCAGCTGCCCTGCCCACCACTGTTTTGGAAATTGTCTTTCCTCATTTAGCTACAGAAAGCTCCATGCTTTTCTTATCTGTGTGAATTCTTCACAGAATAAAGATATTTCCTCTTTGCTGCAAGTCTTTTTGCTTTATCTTCCATCACGTTGTTTTTGAATGGGATCTTGCTCTATTATCCAGGCTGGCCTCAGACTCCTGGGCTCCAGTGATCCTCCTGCCTCGGGCTCCAGAGTGTTGGGATTACAGATGTGCACCACAGCACCAGCTGCAAGTATTTTTTGTATTTGTTCCCCCCCCCCCGTGACCCCCCCACGACGACCCCCCCCCCCGCGGCCCCATCCCAGGTGTGGAAACTTTAAATATGGCTGGTATCTCCCTGTCCACTGTTCTCCCTTGAGCTTTCTCCTGTTATTGCTATACTTAGTAATCCCCCCACGTATGATCAATCTTCATGTCTAGCTCTCCCAGTGTTGTGTGTATTGATAACCTGGCACTTACTTTCCCCACTGTGATCCATTTGGGAGGTGTTGGTTGTGTGGAGTGAGCAGCTCTGATCTTGGCTCCAGACCTCCTCATCCTCCCTGTGACCTAGAGACCCTCCCAGAACAGGCAAACACTGCACAGGGTCCTGGGAGTCTTCAGGAATGTTGTCTAACATTAGATCCCAGAAAAGGAAGTCTTCATGACGTCAGTACAAGAGGAAGAAGAAATGAGACGAGGAGTTGTTAACACAGTGCCCTGAACACAAGGTCCTAAACTCTGCCCACTCACGGATCCAGAGCCATTTCTCTGGGAGGTCTTTTGGTCACCCAGCTGCAGCCTGGGATCAGCACCCTCTCCTCCAGGCGCATGGCCCCTGACTTACCTGCCACATTATTAGCTACCTGGGGTGCTGCTGGTGCATATTTAATGAATGAAAAAAATTATTGAATAAGTGGCACCTGTAAAGTCCCACTGGGCACCTGTCATGTGTGCTGAGCACCTGACCCTGTTTCATAAATGATCACAACGCCGATTAAGGGGTTGATGACTATCACTCCATTGACCCTCCTGGAAACTGAGGCTCAGGGAACTCAGTTTCTTAGAGCTTCACTTTACAACGATTCAGTGCATCCTGACCTTACGTGGGGACTTCTTGTTCAGAGGAGGACACTGAGGTCCAGGAAAAGGCCCAAGGTCACATTGTCCCATGCTCTGTGTCTGTCTCATATTGCATACGGAATTGGACTGCGCCAGGGTTCCTGAGACCTTCATCTCTCTCCAGCTAGGCTTCTAGTGGGACAGGTCATGATCTTGACTATAGTTGATTCCCTAAAAATAATGCTTGATATGAGTCAATCTGGACCACAACACCAACACCAGTAAACACATCTATGGAAATTTCCACTTCTCAGATGCTGTCACTTCACTGTCTTGGCTCCATTAATTCTGTCATTTTTGAGCATAGATGAAGTTCAAGGCTATTGACAAAAACTCCTGCAGGGCTATTTAAATCATCAGAATTCTCATCTGTATGTACAAAACGAATTACTGACCTTGAAAATTCCATGTCCTCTGTTGTGATAGTCAATTTTGTATCGACTGGATTAGGCCACAGGGTTCCCAGACATTTGGTCAAACATTATCTTGAGTGCACCTGTGAGGTGTTTCTGGATGAGATTAGCTTTTGAATCAGGATATGGAGTTTACCAGATGGCCCTCCCTAATGTTGTTGGGCTTTGTCCAAAATAACTGCAGACCTGAATGGAACAGAAAGGCTGAATAAGAGGGAGCCCCTCCTGCCTGACACTGCACTGGGACGTTGGTCTTATCTGGTCTTCTGACTTGACCTGAGACATGAGCTCTTCTTGGTCTCACCATCTGCTTGCCAACTGCAGACCTTGGGACCTCTCAGCTTCCGTAATCACGTGAGACTGGGGAGTGGGGACCAGAGACTGAACCCTGGGTGCTTAATCACTGAGCCACATCTCAGCCCTTTTCATTTTATTTTATTTTGAGGAAGGGTTTTGCTAAGTTACTTAGGGACTTGCTCAGTTACTAAGGCTGGCTTTAAACTTGCAATCCTTCTGCCCTAGCCTTCTGAACCACTGGGATGACAGGCATGTGCCACTGTGCCTGGCCACATTCTTATAACATACACACAGGACTAATGCATCTGCATATAAAGGTGGTGTCTCTCAGTATTATTCATCAGGGGAACACGTGCTTCCCAGGAGACAATCGGCTCTTTGCTCAGTGCTTGTACTTTCTAAAGTGCTCATTCTTTCTAAAGTGCTCCTCTGGGCATCTAGTTTGATCCCTCCCCATAAACCAGAAAGGGGCAACTGGCACCCCACATTTTCAGATGGGGATATTGGGGTTCAGGCAAGCTAGCATATTTGCTGCTGGCAGCACCGGTTGGTTTCCTACTCCAATGCCAGTGCTCTCTTCAGTGCTGCAAGCTGGATTTGTTGGTCTCTCATATGGTGGGGGCTCTAATGAGGAAGGTTTCCCCAAAGCTGGGACTCAGAAGTATAATTTTGAGCTTTGATCCACCCAGTTCAGCAAGACAGGAAGTTAAGCGGCTGTGAACAGAAAAGTGTGGACTGGCTTCAGGGGCTCAAGGGTTCAGAGTGTCAACCTGGCTCAGGATGTTGCTGGACTGGGCGGTGAGCTAGAGAAGGGTGAGATCATTCAGAAGGGTAGGCGAGCAAGAGACCACAGCAGAAAGGGAGAGAGAAACAGGCAGAGTGAGGCCTGTAGCAAAGGAGAGGTGTGTGTAATGTACTTGCGTTCCACCATGCACTGAAATGAACTGTTTGAAGTTTTACCCTCCAGGGTGTCTATATTTGGATATGGAACCTCTGTGGAAGTTAAGGTTAGATGAGGTTGTAGGGGTGGGGCCCAGATCCAATAGGATTAGTGCCTTTATAAGAAGAGACACTAGACATTTCATTCTCTCTCTCTCTCTCTCTCTCTGATTCTGCTCCCCCATCCCCCAATGCACACAGAGAAAAAGCAAGAGGGTGAATGTCTGCAAGCCAGACAGACAGCCTCACCAGAAAACCACCATTCTTGTATCCTGATCTCAGAACAGAGAAGGAATAGATCTCTGTTGTTTAAGACACCCAGTCTGTGATAGCTCGCTATGGCAGCACTAGCTGACCAAGACACTTCCTAACTGCATGCAAACAAATGAGCACATGCACGCTGATTCAGCCTGTGGCCCACTGGTTTGCATCTGCCATAGTCCAAGTCATTCCTGGTGCAGAGCTCAGGTGCCAGGTCTCCAAGAGCAGGACCAGGAGCATAGAGCATTCTGCTGGAGTCCTCTCCTCAGTACCACAAGCACAAGGCAGGGTCACCAAAGAGCCAAGGCCACTGCCTCCCAGGAGAATCGACGCCAGCCCTTGGAAGGTGTCTGACTCCAAGTTGTCCCATCTCCAGACACCTTGTAAGAGTAGAGTTGTCCTAGTAGGACACCCATCAAGCAGGATAATGACACTCTCCTTTCTTGACTACCTCCAGCAGCTGCTTTTGAACTGGAGCTGATAACTGTCACAAACACCAGCTTCCTGACACCCCATCAGACACCCTGAGGAAGAGGATGACAGGCATCCAGTTACATCCTGTATTTTTAGATTCCAGCTTGCTGGTACCTTTTTTCCCCTGTGCTGTTGTATTTCTGATGACCTCTATTTACTCTGAAGGACTAAAGTCTACGTGTATGAAAATAGGGTTTGGAGCCCAAAGGGACCAAAGGCCACCTTCTTCCACTCTCAGACACTTCAGGTAAGAAAACTGAAGCTCAGAGAGGTCTCCCAGTGCAGCCTTACCCTTCACCCTCTCTCATGTTCTGTGTGGACTGCAGAGTGCTCTCTTCCAACTCAGTCTGACCTTGTTATACCTCGGCTGGAAAATCCTTCCAAAGCTCCTTCTTGCATCAGGATAAAGTGGCACCTGTCTCTTGGCACACAGGCCTTGGTTGCCTAGCCCCTGCATGAAGCCTCTTCACTAGGACTGCACCCAGCTCTGCGAGAAGAACGTGCATTTCCAGGCCTCTCTGTGTCTGTGCTGTGTGCTCCTGCCAGGAACGCCATCGCCACACCTGTCCACTCACTTGTCCTTTGGGCTCAAGACCACCTCTTTTGGAATGAGAATCTTCCCATTCATGTTCCTGTGCCTCCCTACACAGCGTGCTCATGGCACTGGTGTTTGAAATGTGTTTCATGGTCTGGCCCCCCCCCCCCCCCCCCCACTTCAAACTCTGAACTTCCCCAGGGTAAGCGCTTGGTTTTTCAACTCTAATATTCTTTATGTTTTTGACATAGTCGGCATTCAGAAAGACTATTTAAGAAGTAGAGGGAATTTGTAAATGAACAAACGAGTCCAGCTTCTCGTCCGGGCTTTTGTAAGAGCAAGCCCAGAGCCCGTGGTGTTTCCAGGCCAGTGGAGTCCCACCACCGCTAATGCCTGATTGAAGAAGTTGATGTCTCCAGTAATCAGTAATGAAGTTAAGCCGTGGGAGGTCTTGCTGAGATTGCATCTGTCTCTTGAAAATGCAGAAATGACTTTTTAGTCCAAACAGGGCTGTCATGGTGCCCTACTCATGCTGGGAGCTCATCTTCGGGGGGAGGAACCTTTGCATCAGGCAGTTCAGCAGGCACCACCCCAAGACACACACAGCGCCGAAGTCCCTGGGTACACTAAAGCTTTCCAATCCGAAATCCCATCTTCATGAACCTCAGAGCAGAGCGCCCTCTGTTGGCTATTCCTGGAATTGCACAGGGCCGGGATTGGATCCCACTTTGGCCTGGGTCAGAGGTTTCTGTTCAGTTCCACCATCCACGCACCCAAGCATTCATTTCTCTCATTTATTCATCTTGTACATGCCCACTGAGTGAGGTCCATACCAAGGGTGGAGGCAAATGGAGAACAGAAAGTCACAGCCCTCCTTTTATGATCTGGTAGGGAAAAAAAACATTCACCACCTGCGACCGTGGGCGGATGGGACCAGAGAGGAAGGAGCTGAGGTCTACTGGCTGGGCCCAGTATTCTCCAAGTGGTTGTTAGAGCCAGACATTGTGATAGTTCTGGGGAGACAAAAGGAAGCAGGTCAGAGTCCTGTGGGGGAAGAAGGGCAGGAGTCCCCAAAGCAATTAAGACTGCATCCACAACAAGATGACAGCAATCGGCCTTTTGTATCTTAACTCTTAATAACTTTGTGCTGCAGGTGTAGGCTACATGATGGGACTTTATTGTTTCTTCTTAGATGTAAAGAAGCTGAATATCATGGTTGATTCTAAAGCCACGCTCCTTCCACTGTATAATCCAGTTAGAACCCATGACTCTCTGATCTGAGTGAGCACAAAATAGAAGAGTTTCTGTTTCTTTCTTTCCAGCTGTTTGTTTTTTAGTACTGGGGATTGGACTTGAGGCCGTCAGTATGCTGTCCAATTATTCTACACATCCCCAGCCTTAGCAGCAAATTCTGGTGCATGATGTTCACGGAAACCTATGTTCTGGGATTGCTAGGACTCTCTTGTCACAGATGAGAGATTCAAGGCTCAGAGAGGTCAAGAGCCTTGTGTCAGGTCCCACAGCTATAGAGTGTACAGTGAGTGGTCAGAAAAGAGGGGGCTGCAGTCAGAGACTACCTGCCACCCACCAGGTGAGTGGCCTTGGGCCAGTGGCCTCTGTGTGCTTCAGTTTCTCCTCCACCTACCTCATGAAATGGTCTTGAGGAGATGATATGCTCTCAGGCTGACACACTAAACATTCGGTGTGTGCTTTCTACTATTATTATTAACATTGTCCCAGTCCTGTGTTTTCACCAGGAAGGACACCCTTGGTGTCCCCAGTACAGGCCCCCCTCCCTTTACATCTCCCCAAGAAAGGGGGAAAGCAGATACCTGACTGGTGAATTTGAGAGAGGAAACTGGGCATATGGAAGTCAGCCCTCCTGGGTCCTTCTGGAAAACCAGTTTATGGGTAGTACGGATGTCTAACTAAGAGGTAAAGTTTTAGAGACACCACATGACAAAGTCACTTTCCCCAGCCTCACTTTTCTCAGCAAGGTTTTGATTTCCGGATACCTGACACCTGTGTCTTTTTTTTTTAATGTTAATCTAGTTGACACATAAAATCGACCATTGCATCCCCCAAGATTCCCATCTCCTGATTATTAATCAAACATGAGTCTAAGTATTGCTGTGAAGAGGTTTTGCAGAAGTAATTGAGGTTATATAATTGAGGTTAGATAGGGATATGGTTTAGTTAGCTTTTGCGTCACTATAATCAAAATACCCAACAAGAATAACTTAGAGGAGAAAAAGTTCACTTAGTGCTCACTGTTTTAAGAGGTCTCAGTCCATAGACAGCTGATTCTATTACTCTGGGCCCAAGGTGAAGCAGGATATCACAAGGGAAGGGATGAGAAAAGGTGTTCAGCTCAAGGTAGGCCCAGGAAACAGAGAAGGTGGGGGTGGGATGGAGAGAAGGAGAGGGGGAGCGAGAGAGGAAGAATGAGGAAGAGGAGGAGGAGGAGGAAGGGGAAGAGGAGAAGGAGAGGAGGAGGAGGAGGAAGAGAAGGAAGAGGAGGAAGAGGAAGAGGAGGAAGGGAAAAAGGAGGAGGAGGAGGAGGAGGAGGAGGAGGAGGAGGAGGAGGAGGAGGAGAAGAAACAACAATGGTGGCAGTGGTGGCAGCAGCTGCCAAGGAGGAAGAGGAAAGAAAAGAGAAAAAGAGGAAAGAGAGAGAAGAAGCCTAAACGAAGATGCCCCCTTCCAGACACACTCTCAGAGACCCACCTCCTCCAGCCAGGCCTCACCTGTCCACAGTTATCACCCAAGCATTCAAATTAAGATGGAGTGGTTAGATTAAAGCTCTCACAATTGAATAATTTTACCTCTGAATAATCCTGAATTAACAGGAGCTTTTGAGGGACACTTCATATTCAAACCATAACATTCCACCCCTGGCCTTCAAAAACATATGCCCATCTCATTATGCAAAATGCATTCAGTTCAACTGCAAGAGTTCCCTAGTCACTATAAAATAAAAAGCAATTACATATATTCGATATATAGTGGCACTGAGTAAGCATTCCCATCCCAAAATGGAGAAATAGGGGCATAGGAAGAGGAGATGGGGCCAAAGCAAAACTGAGTCCCATCAGGCAAACTGGTCTCGTGACTCTACATATAGCATCTAGGACACATGTGGTAAAATGTTCTCTCCAAAGGCTTGGGCCGATCTACCCCTTGGGCCTTGCCAGTTTCAGCACATATGAGCTTTCTTTTAGCCTGGATTTTTCCACAGTCGGCAGCTCTTCCTTTTTCTAGCAGACAGTCTGTGTTATTGACATCTCTTCCTTCCTGGGACCTCCCTTGCAGCTGCAGCTTCACCTTCACAGCTTCACGTATTACCTTTTGACTGCAGCCTACAGGAACGCCAATCCTGTTACACTTGGCCTGGCCTCACAGGCCTTCCTCTGGTATCTCAGTGGAAGCCTCCATGACCCTTTAATGACCATCCACATTCCTGCAGAATCAGCACTGTGTGGTGATTCTGCAGGAATGTGGATGTGATGATGCCAAGGTCTGCCGCTAGCTTGAGCAATTCCTGGGCCCCCTGGAGTCAAAGCTACAGTGGCCTCTGAGTGTTTGCACAGCTCAGTATTGTGAAACAACTTCCTAGTCCCCTGGTGTAAGCAGTGTACCTTATGATGTCTTTTCAAAGGAATTTTCCATACTACATTATTGAGCCTGCAGTGGGTGGGTCTTACAAATTTCTGAGATGCTCTTGAGACATCCTTTCTAATGTCTCTGTGCAAAGTACTTAGCATCTCTTTAGAGGTTGTAATATCTTCAGCAAGCACAACCTTGGCCCCAGTTTGACAAGTACTTTTCTGGTTAAACTTCAAGTTTTAAAAATTCTTTAGCTTTGATTTGTGCTCCTGATTTTCTCTCTCTCTCTCTCTCTCTCTCTCTCTCTCTCTCTCTCTCTCTCTCACACACACACACACACACACACACACACACAACATGCTAAAAGTTACCATGCCACTGACTGAATGCTGTGCTTCCTTGAAATTTCTCCATCAGATTAATTAGTCTATAACCTTTAAATTCAGCCTCACACTAAGTCTCAGGCAAAATGTAGCCAAGTTCTTTGTCAGAATATAACAAATTTTCTCAAGTCCAATTCCCAATAGAGTTCTCACTTCCCAGTAAATTCTAATGAGCCCAGTCTGCATTCCTACCAGAATTCTGGTTTTCTGTGCTCCCACCAGAATAATCCATGAAACATTACACAACATTCTAAACCTTTTCCAGCTTGCATTTTTAAACTTTTCAAAATCCCTCCCATAAACCAGCTTCAAAGGCTTCTGAATCACACAGTCTACTTAGTCACAGTAGTGACTCCACTTCTTGGTACCAATTCCTGTATTAGTTAGCTTTTGCATTACTGTGACCAAAATACCCAACAAGAACAACTTAGAGGAACAGAACTTATTTGGGGGCTCACTGTTTCAGAGATCTCGTTCCAAAGACAGCTGACTCCATTTCTCTGGGCTCCATGATGTGAGGCCAGACATCATGGGGGAGGGCCATGCTGAGGAAAGCTGCTTAGCTCATGGCTGGGCTGGGAAGTAGGGGGTGGGAAGGGCCAAAGTGAAGATGCACACTTCCAGGTCACCCCCAAGTGACCCACCTCCTCCAACAATGCCCCAACTGCCTATAGTTCCCACTCATTCAAACTTGGATGGACTGATTAGGTCACAGTTCTTATAATCTAGTCATTTTATCTCTAAATATTACTACATTAACAGGAGCTTGGGGGACACTTCACAGTCAAACCATAACAGGATATCCTCCTGGATTATCTTTGGGTGACCACACTAGTCACATGAGCTCTCAAGGTCAGAGAACCTTCTCTGGTTGGAGTCAGTACATTGGGGCAGAAGGGAAATCAGAGAGAGTCCAGGTGTGAGAAGAGTTTGGCTCCCCCACCGGTTCTGAGACATAGGGGACAAGTACAGTGCCCAGAAAATGACCTCTGGGAAACCAGGGAAGCACTCCATTGATGTCACCAGGAAAATGGGGACTTGAGTCCTATGACTGGAAATGAGTTAAATTAGGCCAACAACCAGAATAAGTGAAGAAGAGAATTTTCCCCCACTCCCTCCAGTAAGCCTTGGGTTTAGCCTGGTGTCAGACTTCTGGCTGACAGAAATTGTGAGATAATAAATCTGTGCCGTTTTAAGTCACCACGTTTGTGGCGATTTGTTATCACGACAATGGTGAACTGTGCAGGGAAGACCTGTGTCTTTGTTTTACACTCGCAGCCCCAGAGCACCTGGCACCTCATGCGCTTGCTACACCTGTGCCAACCAGCAAAGCCAAGGAACTCAACCCAGTCCTACTTTCCTCGGAGATGAGATGTTTTGATTCTATTTCTGATTCCCTGTGTGGACCTCAGGGTTAGAAGCCCATGGACGTCAAGTTGATGGACAACCCAATTCAAATCGCTCATCAGGAAAAGCTGGTGAATCATTGCTTTCTTCAGGAGATGACTCCTCAGTCTGTGTGCTCTGTAATTTGTGGAGATGGGCTCCTATTTAAGGAGCTCTTCGCTAAAGAAAAGGAAACTGTGATTTATCTTTCTCAGGTTTGCTTTTCTTCTCCTGATGATGATGAATGTCTTGCAGCTACATCAGAAGATGGCAGATGTAGCACAGAGCAGGGGTTGTTGTTGCAGATAGTGCTGACACCCCAGGATCCCAGCTTGGGGGGCGGTGCCCAGAGCAATGGTAGAAGAAAGCAGAGCTGGTGTGGAACGAAGGGCAGCAGGGCGAGGACCCAGGGATGGCACAGAGCATCCTGGACTGGGAAAACGACATGTCTAGCCCCCTATTGTCACATGACCTCTGAGCTTCCGACAAAATTACACCAAAGCCTTCCAATACCCTTAGGAGGTCCCAGGGAGCCTCAATCTGACAATATGTTACCCATGCACACATTATTTTAGCCTTTGAAATATATAAACATATGTTTCCAAATTTTAAAACATGAAAAATAATTTTTAAAATTTAAGACTCAAAAAAAAAGCAATAGTTATTTTTCTATTGCTTCCAAAACTGAAATAACTGGAAAAGACTCTGGAGATCCACCAGACTGGCAATTTCTAACAAAAATGCAAAATGCTGAAAAACCCTTTTATCAACTATCTCCAACAGCATCCCTGCGGGCCCTGAGTAGGAAATACCTGGGGCTCTGCAGAAACATGCTGAAAACCAATGGTCTGGTATCTGTCGAAAATGAAGATACTGAGGCCCAGAGAGGACCAAGTGATGGATGGCACAGTCAGGGCTTGGGCTCTACGTTCTTGCCCCCTGGGCCAATGTCCTATGGGGTGCACACTTCCTGCCAACACCCAGAGTGGAGGACGAGGGTGTTGGCAGGAAAGCGACTCTGATTTCCTTCCCTTTTCTCTTTACTTGGGCAGACAAAGACGAAGATGTGGAGCAGGCCCATTATCCCTCAGCATATGTCGGTGCTAATAAGTGTGTTCTTAGTAGATTCATTAATCCACCGTTAGGAAGCAAAAATGAGTGTTTCAGATGCTTAATGTGATATCCTAGATGCTCCAAGAACCAAATGCCCCTAGCGAGAATGTTCTTTAATCTTTCTAAATGGTCCATAATGGACCCTCTGGGTTTATAACGGGGAATGCAGTCTGTTGTGACTTATGGTCAAGATGTCCCAAATGACACAACTAAACTTATTCTCTTTATTTCATGATGATGTTTTAAAATTTAACTTTAAATGGTTCACCCTTTTTTAAAAATTAAAAAAGAAGAATTTTTGACAAAATTAACAATGATTTGATTTTCATGTCTACTTTAGCAACACAGTGTAAATGATCTATGATGGTTTATAACTGAATCTCTCATGCTGTTAGAATTGTGTTTGACCTCAGGGATTACCTCATTTTCAGAACAGAAAAAAATGAGACACTGAGAAGGGAAATGGGTTTTCTGAGGCTCTCCAACTTTCCCAGCGTGCAGAACAATGTGCCCTTTACAGAGCTGTGTTGCAGAACTGTCCCGGTGTAATTCAAGTTACAGCCTTTTAATAGTAACAGGGAAAAGGAAATCATTTACAGAAGGCAAGTAGGAAAGTGGTGAAGAGCCACCCTTATAATCAGGCTCCGCCAACTTGAAGGTGGCCTCCTCTCTGAATCTGAGCTTTCTGATACAACGGGGATAATAAGTTTGCCAACATGGTTGGGCTATTTTGAGTAGTAAGTGGTTCAGGACAGGCAATGTATAGAGATCTTGTCATGGTAAATGCTATTTGTGTTATTATCAACTAGTTGCTTTTTACATGTGATCTACATGAATGTCTTCAGAGAAACTTGCTTCTCTCTGCTCCAGTTCATGAAAAATTCCTATTTCTTAGCCTTTTGAATGCTGGATTTTATAAAATCTGAGAAAAAAAAAATGTTCATGCCTTTACCACCCAAGGTCAATGGTTTCCAGTGAAGTCTTTGATATGTTTGAGCTGGGAGCCTAAAAACTCTTCTGGAAGGAGCAGGAGACTTGGTCAATTTACCTCAACAAACATTTGCTGTGTGGACTGCAGAGACAGCTGTGGGCAGCTCCTGCCCTCCAGGGGCCCCACCTGGTGTCGTGCATGGACATGTCTAAGTGTCTGTGAGACAGGCATTAAGACAAATACTCCTCTCGAGGACAGTTAGAGCAAGGTCAGAGGAGGCCATCATAATCGAGAGGCAGTTGATCTGGCAGAGATGTGGGAAAGATCTCTGAGACGTAGGACCTCATCCAGCTGTTAGAGGGTGGTAGGCACCAACAAGCCTGGCCAGCGTCTTGGATGGCCTCGACATCCCTACCTTCTGATGTTCCCATCTTATGCACATCCCTCTTCACGCGGGACCGGCTTCTGATGAACAGAACGCTGTAGCAATCAAGAGGGGACGTCACCTCCCCAGTAAAGTTACAAAGGCTTGTGACTTGAAACATCTTGCTATACTGGGGGCAGGGCTTGTGGGCTAGCCATCAGATCCACATGGCTGGGCCACAGTGTGAGGTTAGGATATGGACAGGCTGTGGCTAACTCGGGAAGGGCCCTCAATACCTGGCTGAGGACTACAAACTATGATGGGAGGCAATAGGGAGCCATTGAATATCTTGAAGTGGGCGAGGTGGCTGTATCAGAGTTGTCCTACTGAGGATTAATCTGATGCTGTATGTGGGACACATTGAAGGGGGAGAAATTCAAGGCAGATACAGAATCCTGGGGGGGGGGGTAGTGAAGACCTGAACTGTGACCAAGGAGACCACAGAATCAATCCCAGAACATACTGTCCTAGCCTTCTCATTTAAGTGGAAAGTTCTCTGAACCTGCCTCAAGTTTGTGAGGCAGACGCCCGTCTCCTAACCTCATATCCTGTGGCATCTCGCACACTGGGGACCAGCCCTGTGGATCCGATGGCTAGCCCACAAACCCACAGTTCAGAGCTTTTCCAATATCTTTTTGAAAACCCACATACTTTTCTTGCATTTGCTCACAATAAAACAACCCAGCCCACAAAGATGCCACGTCTCTTTGGTATGGTCCAGAAGTATAGGCAGGACAGAGGGGGGATTCTGGTTGGACAGCCTGATAGAATTCCGGACTGGAATCATATGCTTTTAATTAACAAAAGTAGAGAAATGAATTAATCACTACTGCAAAATCAGAGGATACTCGACTTCATTTTTCTGTTTTGGTGTTAGTAGCAAAATGTGATAAGCAGTAAGCAGTTTTGACTGTATTTTTCCTCGGTTGTGTTATCTTTCATAAGTAATTCTTGGCTCGATTCCATTTCTTCTCACCTGCAAGACAGGCCTAATAACCATGACTTTCAGGGTTGCTATCTGAGATTAAAAGACAAAATGTTTTCAAGGTTCCTGGCACCCACTGACTGCTAGCTATTTTTAAAGTAGTTGCATTTAGAAAATGTCATGGCAAATCGGAATTGAACTGTGCACGGAACTGTCCGTGGTCCTGAAAGGTTGAAGCGGCCTCGCTTGCTTCTTAGTGCCAGCCCTGGCTGGACCGTCTTCATTTCTCTTGTGAACTTTCCTTCAACCCCTCAGTCAGGTTTCCTTATGTTTTTCTGACCTAATGTAATTAACTCTGTCCCTTTGCTAGAGTGTTTTTTAAAGGCACAGATTTGGAAGTCAGGTCCTAATTGAGGTCCAAACCCCTGCCACAGCAGAGGAGACTCTTCAAGATGGAGACCGTCGCTGCCTTTCCACCCCCGTCCACCCCCATTCCCCTCATGTGCTCTGTGCTTGGGCACCTCTGAACCTCTTGCCACTTCTTTCCTGGGTCCTGTCCTCTCCGGTCTCCATGTTGCTCCAAGCTGCTTCCCCTGCTCACGACCCTCTCCTTCCTCCTTCAGGTTGCAACCCCACTGATCTTCAAATGTCAACTCAAAGTCCACCTTTTCTGTTGCCCATTTTCTCCACCCTCCCCCGCCCAAACGGAGCTTTTCCTGCCACTTATTTCCCCTCTCACACTTGATCGCGTTTCTGTCATAACACTGAAGTTCTCACAGGTCTGTCTCCTGAAACTGACTGGGAACCTCTTGAAGGTGAGATGTGATATCTAATTCCTTTTTGTGTCCTCAGCACCGGGTGCATGTTCAGAAAACCACCCCGTGTGGGAAGGACCTTTCCTTCCTCTGTGTGCTTTCTTTTCCCCTGACCACCCCACCTTTGCCATGGCTTCCTCCAGAGTCTCCTAATGAATGGACTCTCCTGGGGCACCCAGGGTTGTATTCGATCTCACCTTCTAACAATTTATTTAGTGTACCTATTTTATCTCCCACACATTGTGTTTTTTAATAATATGTTCTTGGTAATAGGTGTGGAAAGGCCTTTGTGATCAATGGCTAATGGAAACCTAATGATTTAGAGCTGGGATTCTCCCATTTCACAGCAGAAGACATGGAAAGCCAGAGAGAAGGATGGTTCCCCCAGCCACACTGTGGAAGGAGATGGGGCAGGGTTGGAGCCCAGGATTTTTTTTCCTGGAGTCACGCTACCAACCCCCTCCAGACCTGCAGGGTACAGAAACAATGACTAAGCTTGGTGGTTTTTATTATTTTTATATAATTTTTTATTACTGACATCATTTTTAAAATTGCCGATCTCATCGTGACCAATGACAGGATGCCTGGTTAACAATGTTTCTCTCAGCTGACGAGGAGCCAATGGATGTGGTTTGCTATTGTGATGTGGTTATTTATATAAGAAATGTGTATTTTGGTCTTCATCCCTGGTTTCTGGCACAGGGATCCTAGAAGCCTAGTAATTTCACAAGCAATGGGGTTACTTATTGTTCTAACATTTGGGTTTTTACCTGGTTCCTGACACAGATCCCCCGATCTATCTTCTGTTCTAGTGAGGTAAACCTTGGTGGAATCCTGGGTGGGGGCTGATGGCCAGAAAGACTAGAGAAAGTAGAAGTGTGGAATAGTCCTGAGCGTGCCCTCCAGAAGGGAGAGTGGGTCTGCACGTTGACAATTGATCATGGCTAGTGGCGAAGCTTCCGTGGACACTCCTAAGCTATAGGGTTTGGAGAACTTCTGGGTAGCTGAAAGGTGGCCACCTTCAATCCTCCCCACCTTCAGTCCCCCCCTAGAGAGCTCGGGAGCTCCTTCCCCTGTACCTTGTCCTTTGCCCTCTTCTACTGGCTCTCCCTGAGTTGTATCATTTTACAATCAGTGGATAACCATAAGCTAAGAGTCTCCCTGAGATCTGTGAGCCATCCGGAGGAGGGGACTGTGGGAACCCCATTGGAAGAAGTCTTATGGGACTGAGCCCTTAACCTGTGGGATCCAGCTCTAATTCCTTGTAGAAAGCATCACGATTAAATCCACTGGTTGGACACACAGCTGGTGTCAGAAAACTGGTCGGTGTGTGTGGGGGGGAGATTTTGGTGACCAGAACTGTTCTGTGTTGAGTGAGTGCCTGTCATATTCAAGAATGGGTCCTTTGAAAGGACCAGTGACTCATAGCAGACTACAAAAGCAGTTGACTTAGCAGGACACTCTGGCAGTCCATGGACAATCAGAACAGACAGCACTGGAACACAAAGCAATGCAAAAAGAGAAATACCACAAAGGCTTGGGGAAGAGCCTGGTAACCCAGAAGACCTGTTCCACGCTATTCTTGACCAATTCCTGGGTGTGGGGAGTGAACACTCGACCCTCTCAAGCCATAACCTGCTGGGAAAACTTGTATTGAAATAATCTAGCTACACCAGACTGAGGGTTTACGTGTAGATGTACAAAGGTTGTGAGATACTTATCCATGTTGAAAAAAGGAACATAACTCACCAGTCCTTCCCCATGAACCTGCAGACAGAGACCCCATCTTCCCCCAGAGCCAAGTAAAAGGCAAGCCCTTGTTCTCAATCCCTCTCTCCACAGCCACACTGAGCCCCCCCACCCCCATCTACTTCTCTCTCCTCTCCTAGTGGTCACGAGTTCTGAATCCCTGCTCTCCTGCTCTGGGTGAGACATCCTCTCCAGCCTGGACTCTTGCCATACAGGGTCTTCTATTCCAGCTTCCCAAGCTCTGGGTCTTGGTAAAGTGCCCACTCCTAACCCACATAGTTCAGCATGTGTCCTGAGCTGCTGTCCTTCCAAGAAGGAGGGCCAACTCTGGACCACACACCCCACAGAAAGGTTCCAACCACTGTCTCTGAAGGTAGGCTTGCGTGTCCCCACAACCCAGCCATTCTCTGCACCATTCCCAGAGTGATCCTTCTAAGCCATAAACAGGACCAGCTCACTCCATGCTCACGATGGCATAGCTAGGTTACTTCATGAACAGTCATCTTCAACACTAGGGTCCTTAGCCCTGGCTGTAGATGTCAACCACCTGGGATTTTTTGCTGAGGACACAGAGCACCAATTAAATAACCCTAGCAGAGGGGAGGCGTGGCAAAGGCAATTTTTAGTAGCTCCCACTTGGGTCTCACATCTGCCTGGGGTTAAGGGTCACCGGCTACAGGGATTCTCCTAATGTAAAAACTGAACCCTCCCCACATAATTCAACCCTCTCAATAAGCTCACGTGGCTTCTTATCTCCAGGGGTGAAACTGTGGTTCCCCTGGGTTGAGTGCCTTGCCTAAGGCCATCCCTTGTGTTAGTGTCCTTGCTGGAGGCCTGGGACTGTGCCCTCCAAAACAAGACAAGGTGGAGAAGAGCGGAAGCACTGGGGTCAGGACTCCCCACTCCATCATTTCAGGAACATGTTGGCAGTTGTGTCCGACACCCCTTCTATATATTCCCCAACCCCCGCTGGCCCTGGATGAATTCTGGAGGAGGAGACTGCTTGGCATTTCCAACCAAACGCTCTAATGCTTGAGCCTGGTGGGGACGGGGGAGTGGCAGCACCTTGTAAGTCACTGCATCTGGCTGCCGTCACGGCTCACTCCTCTCTGCCAACCCTATGGGCTGGGCTCCCCACTCCCCGACTCAGAGAGTCAGCGGTGCTTTCACGAGCTGAGTCCGTGTCTTAAAATGTCAGAGGCGCCAGTTGCCGCTGTCAGCTCTTACAGCCTGTGATATTTATCAGAAGGAAATAATTAAGTCCCCTGGAACCTGGGATCTGCCTTGGAGCTCAGGTGGATGGAGAGAAAAATGTATTCGAGTGCGGGGTCTTGGAGTGCACTTTGTGGGCACTACACAGACCTCTTCCTATGGGATGGGGTGGACGCTTCCGGCTCGCGAAGTATGTACATCCTGAAGGCAATGCCAGGAGTGCCACGCTAGGTTCTCATGTTACAAATGACAAAACAGGCTCAGAGAGAGAATGCGACCGCCCAAGGCCACATGGATGGGAACAGCAGGGTCAGAATTAGCCTGCAGCTGGATGCCACACCTGCGTCCTTTCCAAAGCTGGGCAGCTTCTGGCACCCACAACAGTGCCCAGCACAGAGAAGGCACTCAGTAAGCCCCTGAATGGATGAATGAAGGTTGCACGCCATGCGGCCTTGAAGACCGGTTTCATCGGTGACTGCCACCTTGGACAGGGGGCTTCCCCTCCCTCCCTTCCCTTTTCAAAGGTAAAATGCCGATCCTTTATGCCTGATGGTAGAATGGCACATAGGGGTTTATTTTCACTCTTTTGCCTCACATGTGCTGACCTGCTGGTGCTCCTTTCAGGTTAAAGGGAAATATTCGGGTCCCTGGGGATGGCGGTGGGAGAGCTCGTAAGGTCAGGATGTCTTTCCCCTGCTCTGCTCCGGGCTCTGGGCTCCTCATCATGGAATGGGAGCATCCCATAGGATGGCACTGAAGCCCTTTGTTTCTGGATCCAGCAACGCGCTCTGAGGCACAGGAGAAAAGGTGTGGGGACTTTCTCCACCACCCTGCCTTGTCCTCATGGAGCTCTTCACTTGCACCAAGCGGGGTGCACCCTAAGAATTGGGGTGGCTCTTGGCTCCTTGTGTGGCCCTCCAGCAGCACCTGCTGGGGCACTCCTTACCCTCAGAGGTGCACTCCAAGACCATCTGCTGGGGTACTCTGTGCCTCCTCACCCTTGCCCGTGGCAGAGTTCTCTTTTGCTGAGCTCCCGCCTGATACTCAAGGTGCTCCGTGTGGGCGCCCCTCCCCCTCGTCACAGAGCAGCCAGGCGAGCCTCACACAGTCCCCACAGCTGCCCTGCACATCCTGCTCTCTGACCACAGGGCCCTTCCTTTCCCAGCTCCACCAGGGAAACCCACCCCCACTAACCCTGACACACCCTGTTCACAGCACTGCGGACCGTGGTTGTGGTTCATTCACTTGCTCACCCACTCACTAATTGATCCCCTCTTTTGAGCCTTTGCTGGGTGCCAGGCCTGGGCTGCACCCTTTCTTATGTCATCTCATCTGGTCCTTTTGACAACCTGTGAGGGAGGCATCATTATTATCTGGATTCCACAGATGAGCAAATGGAGGCACAGAGGGACCAAAATCACCGGCTCGAACACATCAGGATTTGCCCTGGGATCAGGCGATCTGACCCCAGACCTCAAGGAACCTCTCTGACTAGTGTCTCTTCTGCTGGGTCCTGGGCTGCTCCAGGCAGGACCTGCCTTACTCTTGCATCCAACATTCACTCAATAAGCCTCACTGGGTATCCACTACCTGTCCGCCTTGGGCTGGGAACTGCAGTCCGTGGGTGCGGCGAGGTCCCCTACTGTTATATGGTGCCCAGATCAAGGCTTGGCTTCATTAAAAGATGCCTTGAATGTTTTTGCTGAGTGGCATGGCAGGGGCAGGCGAGGGGCAATGTCCCAGACACAGAACCCGCGATGGCTGCATTGGAAACAGAAGGCTGACGGAGACAGATGGATGCTCAGAGGTGGGGTGGTGGAGGGGAGCGGGGAGGGGGGGCACTCTGCGCCGGGTGGGGAAAGCCAGGCTGAGCGCGCAGGAAGGCAAGCCTCACTGCTCCAGATTGGCCCAGGGCTGCTCCCATGCCTGGATTCAAACTGCAAATTCCGCCTGCCACAGAAATAGGGCCAAGACTATGGACATGGGTGGCACGAGCCAGCCGCCTGTCACCTCCACTTAGGGGCCAGCCTCCTTCACAGAGTGAAGCCCTTGCAGGCAGGCGATTTGGAGAGGTGGACATGGTGCAGGCTCCTTCCTCCAGGCTGGATGTCATTTGTGCATCAGAGGAAGGAGGTGCCGACTGGCTCTCGGCATCTTGCAGGCCAGTTTCCTTACCAGTCTCCAGGTGAGGGCTCCACAGATTTCTGCAGCTCCTTGCCCTGGTTCAGCGGAGGCCTTGCAATTCGGTTTAATATAAATATTTTGCTCATTCTGTTACGTGCTGGGTGTGGCCCTGGGACAAGCAAAGGATGAGGAAACAGGGTCAGGGCCCTGGAGAAGGGGTCAGGCTGTGTCAGCTTGCTCTGTGCCCAGGTGAACAAGGCCACCTGCTGTCCCTGATGAACAAGCAGGGCACTGCAATGACCCCAAACAAGGGAAGAGAGGTCCTGCGGTGTGTAAGGAAGGCTTTGCGGAGAAGGTAAGATCTGAGCTGGGCTGGGAAAGAGGGGTCTTTGGACAGGTCAAGAAGGGAGGATTAAGGTCACTTCAAATTACAATATGGACTTTATTCAAATAAATGAGTCAAACTCACTCTAACCAGTGACATGAAACAGGTGACATGAAGTCCTCTGCTACCTCAAATCGTGCCTCCTCCTGGATTTCTTGTGCTGGAGAATTCCATTGCCCCCCCTCTCCCCGTCACCCAAGCCCCCTGTCCCTCTGTATTCACCTCCCAGGCCTGGCATACTAACTTTGGCATCTCTCAAACCCCTGCACCTCTGCATTGACACCAACATTGAGTGCTCAGGCCACCAGGGAGGCTGACCACACCCTGCCACACCCTCTCAGACCCAGGCAGAGTTATTTTTACTCTCCTCTGGAATCTCAAAACATCTTGAAATAATTTCTATTATTCACTTTGTCTTGCTGCTTAGTAGCTTTCTGTGCCTGTGAGCACCTCACCCATTAATCCCCCGGGCAACATCTGGCACATAATAGATGCCCAGTAAGTATCTGTTGAACTCTTAGGTTGGCACTATCTCCAATGTCTGTTATTACTTACATCAGCCCACACTTTGTGGGCTTTCAAGACAGGACTGATGGCTGAAAGTTCAGGCTGAATATCCAGGGGCTTGTCCAATTGACTTGACTTCCAAAAGGGCTGGTCCTATCAGCCTCCACTGGCCAAAAAGTGGACATTCCCATTGGCTACAGGGGACTTGGCAGCAGCATTATGGAAAGGGCCAGTGGAAGGTACCATCATTATGAATATCAGTTGTGACCATCTTAGTCCATTTTCTGTTGCCATAACAGAATACCCAAGACTGGGTAATTCATAATGAGCAGAAATTTGTTTGGCTTGTAGTTTTGGAAGCTGGGGAGTCCAATATCAAGGAGCTAGGTCTTCATGCTGGTCATCTCATGGCAGAAAGTAAATGGGTAGGAGAAGATGTGCTAGTTAGCTTTTCCACACTGTGATAAAATACCTGAGAAAATCAACTCAGAGGAGGAAAGACTTATTTTGGCTCATTGTTTCAGAGATTTCAGTCCTTGGTAGGTGGGCTTGATTTTTTCTGGGCCCATGTTAGGAAGAACATTAAGGTGTTCCACGACACATTAGTTCCTGCAGGATATCAGTGGTATTTCTTGGGAAAGATTCTGCGCCTGAAGTGTATTTGGAATGTGGACAAAGCAGCGCCAGGTGCCCTTCCACGATACTGGACTGCCCAGTGCCCGCACAGTGCTAGCCATCACTGTGAGACTCCCAGAAGGAAAGAAGATTGGCCCCCACACCAGAGCTCACTTGGAAAATCTTTGTATTTTGTGAAAGTGAGATTCTATGGAATACAGTGTGGGAAAAGGTGGCTTAAAGAAGCCCAAGTTCCCCATGCTAGCATTCAAGATGACCCGTGTTTGGGTCCTAGGATGAAGGAAAACGGAGTTAATTGTATCAAAATGGCAGCCACAGAAGCCTCCAGTGAGGGGGAATAGACTTAGATTCCAGCAGAGGAGATCTGTGCCACGCTCCTGGGATTGGCACTTTGGGTAGAAGTGTTAGGGGGTCAGTGCATGAGGGTCAGGTAGACTAGGCATCCTGTGCTTAAAAACAAGACACCCCTCAGAAGGGACGTTTCTGGCTGAAGATCTAGAAGGAGCCTGTTGCCAAGAGGGTGGCACCAACAGTGGCTTTACCCACTGAGAAATGACCATGATAAACTCACAGGAAGTGGGAGCAGGAACCAGCCTTGGAAATCAGGCAGTCTGATGGTCTCAGATATCAGTGCTCATGACAGTCACCTGGAGGGGACATCAGACATACACACATGCGCACACTGGATATATTAACACAGTGGATGTGGAATGGAACTCAGCATCTAAATTTAAAGCTTCCCAGATAATTTGAATGCATGTGATCCTTTGATCATGTTTCAATAGATCGGGTCCAATAGATAACTGGGTAATAGAGATCTCCTGGTTTTATGAGGATGAAGAAGCTGAGGCCCGCCCAGTCTGTGGGGGCTGCACCATGGAGAGTCCCCCAGCAAGGCTCCCTCCACCTCCCCAGGGAGCAGGGAGCTCAAGGTCACCCACGGAAGAAACAGGCTTTGGAGAGACAGGGGGCAAGTTGTTCCCTCTGGAGGGTTAACTGGAGGTCCAGTTAATTGATTGACAGAGGAAGTGAACACAGAGGAGACAGCCATCGTGAGTCTAGCTGGCTGGTTGGGATGACATGACGCAAGAGAGGTGACAGCTCAACCATCTTCCAGAAAGTCCTCGCCTTGAACACCGAAGGAGCAGCAACGCAGCGGTGGGGATTGCTGAGCACTGGTGTCTTGGTGTGGAAGCAGAGCTGGAGACAGGGACTCAGGGACACGTCTGTACTGAGGGAGGGATAGGACAGGGGTGGGAGCTAAGCCAGGAAGTGGTCCCCACTAAAGTTTGGCTTCCACCTGACCCCAGGGAGAGCTCAGGAACATGGGGGGCTCTTCAGAGCTGACCCCTTAAGAAGAACTGCAGCCTGGTGCTGACCCTCCTGGGGAGTGAGATGGGTACCACCTTCCAGACAGGTGGCTGAGGGAAGTCTCCAGACAGGGGGACGCTGTGAGCTGTGACAGACAACACTGACAGTGAGTGGGCAGACACACTGGAGGAGGAAGGGTATTTAGTGAGGGACACGAAGTGACCACTACCACCCAACCCCCTTGTGCTCTACTGCGGGGGACTGGAGTCCTGAGGAAATGGGTGACTTGTCAAAGGCCACATAACTCAGCCCCTGAGTTTTGCACTGATTTCTTGTCGCAAAAGCACTCTATCCTCAGCAAGTCCCAGATGTGTGTCCACAGATCCTCAAAGCCAGAGGGCGCCCCCTGGTGGAATCCGGTTTCTGTCCTGGCTCAGCTGAGCTCCAGGCTGTTGAACTTCAGGACAGGATGCAAAACATATCTTTAAAGCTGGGGCCATATTGATTTTTCCCCGGGAACATGTCAGTGCCGCACCTGTCTTACACACTGTAATGAATTGCTTGGCCTTCATTCTTATGCCTGGGGGTGACTTTTTTGTGAAAGGGGCTATTTTAAAAAGCAAACAGACAGCAATATCCTCTCCAGTATGTTTCCCCGATGGGCAAAAAGGCATCCTTGAATGAAGAAGAATATTGAAATAATTGAATTTAGAACTCAAAAGGGAACCTCAGAGATCATCTGGGGACCAGGGGCAGAGAGAGCATCGTCGCAACGCCCATGATAAAGCAACACACAGTTTTCTCACTTGCCTTTTCCTTTGGCAGGAGCTCATTAAAAACCTGCAGAAATAAAATAGTTAATTCCTCCCTACGTTTTATTAACCAGACAACACATCAGAAAAGTCCATACAATGGCATCCCAGGATTTCCTGTGATGTCATTTGTGGCCTAACAGAGTTTCTGACCAGTTTGGGAAGATGTGAGCCACCACCGAGTTGATTTCAAGCCTGGCAGCTTGACATCTTCATGAAAGTGTGTGGCCTCATGGTGGGAAAGTGTAGAAACAGCTCTTGGATCTCAATTTCAACCTTCCAGCTCCTCTGGGAGTCTGGGGATGCCAGTTGGCATCCTGTAAGTATTTTTTAGAATGCAGATGGGAAAACTGAGACCACAGTGGGCAAGTGATTTTCCCCAAAAGACACAGGGTGAAGAATACGCAAAACTGAGACTCAAGGTCAGACCCTTCCTGGGGACTCTGTGATAGCCCACATTAAAAGTGAAAGCCAATCAGTGCATGAATGGATACACGCATTGTGAAGTCCTCCGTGTTCTCTGCTGGTGTGCGCTATAGCCTTTCCCGAGTGTGTCATTTTGAGAGATGACCCTGACAGGCAGCAGTAGGTCAGGAGGGCCAGGAACATGGAGGCACTCAGGACTCACAGTTTTTAATGAGGAGAACAGGGACATTCTTCTCTGGCTTGTCCTGAAGGTGATCTCTGCAGCACTGACTGATGACCTTTCCCTACTTGAACAGCAGTCTGGTGGTGATATCATAGCAAATAAATCTAAGTGACACACACATACTGCAATTGCAGACTTTAAATTCTAACTAAGCACTCTGTATTTTTTATTCCTGAAGGGGTGACACTCAACAGATTGACCTGCATTCCTGAGCCATATTTATAGGACAGAGCTTTCTTGGCAGCAACACGAATGAGTTCATGATCTCCAAGACCCATGAGATGAACCAGCGAGGGAAGCCACGTGCATGCAGCTCTTTACACCTGGAAGGGACAGAGTCATTATTATTTGCCCTGGTTCCTCCAGAGTTTCCTGGCACATTTGCTCAGGTCTTCCACCCAAGGTGCTGTTCTCATGAGGAGAGTCGCCTCCACAGGTGCCAAGATGGCTAAGAAGATGTGGCGATGTGAAGGATGTTGCTGAGTAGCTTGCTTTCGTCCTCTCCCATGACCTTGAAACTCCATGAGTGGCTTCGTCAATTTCATTCATTGACATCCAAGCCGGAGGAGACCTGAGAAAATAAACAAACCAACAACTGTCTGAATTGTACAGATGAGAAAACAGAGGTTCACTTTGGCGTGTGTCTTGCCTGTGGTCACTCAGTTAATGACAGAGCCAGAATGAGGACCTGTTGGCTCTTTATGGAGGACTGAATTTGCTCTGTCCTATAGCCTACCCCAAATAGCATAGGTTATCAGGCTGTGAGGTGGACAACACACACACACACAAACACACACACACACATTCCTTCCGGCCATCCTTTACTGTCACCTATTCTATGTGAGGCACAGAATCTAGTGATGAACTAGGTACAGGCTACTTTCATGTGCTTCTATTCTAGGGGGAGAGATGAACCAATAAATAATAAGCAAGTAAACAAACAGCATCTAAGAAGTACTAGAAGAAAAAATAAAGCCACGTGGTTTCAATGTGTTCCTCCCAAATTTACACTGAAATGTACTGCTCAGTGCACCAACGTGGAGGGGCGGGGTCTGGAGACAGAGGCGGGGCCGGCACAGATGGGATTAGAGCATTAAAAACGGGCTTAAGGGGTGAGTTCGCCTCTCCATCCCTTCTGCCATGTGAGGACACAGCAGTTGTCCCCTCTGGAGGAAGTAGCATTCAAGTCCCCCTCTTGGAAGCAGGGACTTAGCCCTTACCAGACACTAAACTCATGGGTGCCTTGATTTTGGGCTTATAAGAGAGTGAATGTGACTGTTCTCTTGGTTGATTTAGAAAAGGGAATAAACAGAAAGGGTTTTTTTTTTTTGTTGTTGTTGTTTTGTTTTCTTTTTTCTTGTTCTTCTATGTGATTTTCTGGTGAAGTGGGAGGTAAAACCCACTTCTATGAATACAACTCACATGCTTCCTAGTTCATTTCTGTATCCCACCCCACCTCTGTGGTAATTTTTGCAAAGACAGCTTGCCTGGCCAGATGGGCATCTGCCTGGTTCTGGCTGACCACAGTCCATCCACCCCTCTGGCATAACATTCATTGTTCACCCAACCAGAGGAGTCTGGATACCATCCTGGCCTCCCTGGGCCCTTAAAGTTGCAAGATGAGTCACCAGAAATTGAATGGCGGTGCTATGGTCCAATGGGGAACCTCCACGGACCCAGAGAACTAGAGGGAAATGTGTGTGACAGTGTACTTAGCATGTTCTTTGAATTCTGGCAGAGGAGACCTTTCTGAGCACAGCTATTGAATCGGGAGACAATGCTGTCATCCAGGTCTCTTCCAAAAAGAGATGAACAATGACTTCTTTTACCCTCCAGGTCAGAGCAGCTTACTTTAACTTTCAGCTGCAGAATCCCCTGAAGAAATGGCAGAGGCTCTCATTAACTGAAGACCTACTATGCACCAGGTGCTCTGAGCCTGTTACTTTGTGGCTTAACAAAAGAATAGGATGGTACGTTGACAGCCACTGATGTCAACCTAGGGGGAGCCCAAGAGCCCTCACCATGTGGGCAAGACCAGGACAGTCTTCCCCAAGGCATGGACAGAATGGGGGATGTCCACGTGGAGCGCCTCATGGCCGTGCTGACAGCACAGCGGAGACAGTGCCCAGGTCTGCATCCCCAGCTAGCAGGACATCTGAGCTTCCCAGCTCATCACAGCACTGCCAAGCTTCTCTGGTGGTTTCTGTTTCTCTGGCAACTCAGGCTACCTCCCCACAGGCTGGCTGGTTCCCTTTTTCCATTCTGGAAGCTAGAGACTGTGAACTCAGCACAAAATCAAAGCCTGCATTTTAGTCCACTTTCACTGCTGTGACCCAAAGACCTGACTGGAACAATTGTAGAGGAGGAAAAATTCATTCTTTCATTTGGGGCTCATGACTCCAGAGGTCTAGTCCACAGATGGCTGACTCCATTGCTCTGGGCCCGAGGTGAGGCAGAACATCATCTCAGAACTGCACAGAGCAGGAGAGCAGCTCAGGACGTGGAAAACAGGTAGCAGAAAGAGAGACTCTGCAGACCAGGCACAAATAACCAGGCAGGCCCCCAATGACCGCCTCCTCCAGCCACACGCTGCCTGCCTGCAGTTACCCCCCAGTTATCAGGGGTCTAACGCACTGATTAGATTTAAGCTCTCGGGACTCAATCGTTTCACCTCTGAGCTTTCTTGCATTGCCTCACACATGAGCTTCAGGGGATGCCTCCTGTCTAAAGCATGGTGGCTTGTTCTCAATTCTTCTTTTATTAGGGAATTTTGTGTCTCATTAAAGCCGATGTGAACCACTGATAGTCCCCTCACCAGCAAGATTTTGGGTGCACATTGATCCCGCTGGGCCAGCCCTCTAGTGAGCCCTCGTTTTCTGAGCTGGTGCTTCACTGGGGATGGACTGAGGGAAATCCGTAAGCATGCAACCACAGGAGGCGGGGCCCCGTCCCTCAGTGAGTGCATCTTCTGCTCCTCTGGATTGCAGACTCTTCACTCTTGCTGAACAGAGCCCCTAGTGGCCACCGCCTTCCACTCACCTGTCACTCAACTGGGAAAGCTTTTGTGAGCCTGGACCAGTCAGGACAGGAAAGGTCTCTGCAGAAGTTGGGGGTAAAACTGAGCAGGGCCAGACACTAGGGAAAGAGGAAGGACATGAAGGCTGGGATGGGGGAGGGGCCCGAGGGTGACAGAGGAGCTGATTTTCTGAGTATCTGCTCTTCATTAGACACTACCCAGAGCCTCTTGAACTAGACACCACGGGCAGGGCCACCCTCCTGCCTTGTGATTCTGACCTTTATCATTTCTGTGCTTAAAATTCTTCAAAAGGTGCCCCAGAATAAGTAGAAAGGGATCCAAACCCTCTATGACTTTAAAGACTCCCTTTCTCTTATCCTGCGCTCACACTCTGATTGACACCTGCAGTTCCCCAAAGATACCTCTCCTGCCTTCAAGCCTTGGCAGCACCAATCCCTCAGGCCATGATGGCCCTCTTGTCTTTCTCTGTCGGATGACATCTGTGTGTTCCTTAAGTGCCTCCTGGGGATGTAGCCTCTCGTCTCCCCAGGCTGGGTCAGCCATCCCTTGTCTGGGTTTGCATGCACCCCATCCTCAACATGGTGCACCACGAACAGTCATCATCCTCCATCACCGGCCAGTGAGCTCCCTCAGGCCTGGCCCATGACATGGTGCTGAGCACGTGGTCAGCCTCCTGAAAAAGCCTGTTGTGTGAATGGCTGTCTGAGCTCATTTGCAGAGATGCAGGCGGGATTCCAAATTCCTTTCAAAAATAATGCCAGAAAGCCCCTAGTAGCTAGTTACTGGAGCCCTTTGGGGGCATTTGAAATAAGAGCATCACCAGAGGGTTTGAGTGGGTGCAGATTTGGAAGGACCCACATTTCTAGCAAGTGCAGGAGAGGAAACGAATATGGTCGCCAGAAGTTCTTACTTCTGGGCTGTTCATGCCTGGGCAATTCAGAAGGTGGTGAGCACTCTGAGCTAAGCCAGGGGTTGATTTATTCTGCCAGTTTCAAGCCAGTGTTACTAATATAACAGCCTGACTTAGCCTTAATCATTGTGCAAGCCCGTGCTCCACCCCTCAGTGTATAGATCTTCATTTACTTACTCATTTATTCATTCAGTCAACACATAATCTAGTAAGTGCCAGCTCTAGTGTTCCTCTACGCTCGTACCTGGAAGCACAGTGATGGCAGGGACAATCGACCCATGAGGGAGGGGGAAGCAGACGCAGGTAGTCCAGCTAGTATGGCGAGTGCTATGGTGGACTGACTTCTGTGCCCAGCCAGTTCAAGGAAGGCTCAAACTTGAGGGTTGGACAGAAGAGGAACGGGTGGGCCAAGTACTGTGGCTGTGAGAAAGCACTGCTTCTTGATGGGACTGCAGGTTGTCCATCACAAATGGGCAAAAATGCCAGAGAGGAGGCAGGAGTTGGGCCTAGGGGACCTTGAGTGATAGACCAATTGCTGCTGTCTTAACCTTCGGATAATGGAGGCACTGAAGAGCTTTGGGCAAGGAAGGACAGAATCTGATTCACAGAGATCACCAGTTGTGATTCAGAGAATGCAATGAAATCCAGTCCTGTCCCCTCTGTGGTGTCATTGTTCATCAGTGATAAATAACCTGGAGTCCCATGAATGTGCAGCACTTTCTCTCACTCCCAGCACTGGACCTGCTGTTCCCTCCTCTGCCCCCAGGGAGTAGTGAATCATGATCAGAGGGAGGTGGGCCCAGGTCAGGTGCTGACCTACCTTGGGCCACTCTGCTGCCCAACTCTGCACAACATGCAGATCTTCCCCCCTTTTACTGGGAGTTGGCACCACATCCTTTAGTTATATGGCCTGGGGACACTGGACACTTGGATTTCCTGTCCACCTTCTCACCAGCCTGACACGTGTTACAGACATGGGCCTCACAAAAGCACTGAATACCAGCCTCAGGAGGCCTTGGAGACCTTCCATCCAAGCCCTGTGCTGACCACACTAGCACATGTCCCTGTCTCCCCAGAAGAGGTGATCTGCAAAGCTCTGTGGCCACAGACCTGTCCCCAATCACAAGGGCTAGACTCCACCACTCAACCCCCCTTTCCCAGTTTCTATTTATCTGAAAATGTCATAATTTTTCTTTTAATTCTTCAAGGATGAATTTGCCAATATAGAATTTTTAGTTGACAGTTTTTTTCCCCACTCTATGTACTCTGAACATATCATCCCACTGCATTCTGGCCTCCTCCATTTCTGATGAGAAATCAGCTGTTGATCTTACAGGGAATCTTTGTACAAGAAGAATAGGTTCTTTTGCTGCTTTCAAAATTTCTTCTTTGTCTCTGACCCTGACAACTTGACTATCCTGTGTCTGGATGTAGACTTTCGAGGTTGATCTTGGTGGGATTTTATTGAAGTTTGTGGATGTGTAGATTCATATCTTTCATCATGTTTGGGAGCTTTTAGCCACTATTTCCTCAAATATTTTTGTTCTTCTTTCTCTGTCTCTTGTCCTTCCACAATACCTGATTCATACATTGATATAATCGATGGTGTCCCATAAATCCCTCAAGCACTGTTCATTTTTCCTCATTCTTTTTTCTTTCTGCTTCTCATTCTGGATAATTTCAATCATCTAATCTTCAATTCCTCTGATCCCTTATTGTGTCCCTTCAAATCTACTGTTGAGTCCACCAGTGAATTTTTCAGTTCAGCTACTATACTTTTCATCTCCAGAATTTGGCTGGTACTTTTTTTTTTTTTACAATTTATATTTCTTTACCAAAATTCTCATTTTTATTTATTCATAATTTCCCTAATTTTCTTTTAGCCCATTAAACATTTGTCCATGGTTTCCTTTGGCCAATTGAGCATTTTAATATGTTTGAGTCAATGTCCCTGACTAATAATTCTAACGTCTGGTCTTTCTCAGAGATGGCTTCCATCAAGTGTGTGTGTGTGTGTGTGAGGATGAGCTATATATTTTTTCTGTGTATGTTTTGTAATTTTCTATTGTGCATGGGACACTGTGTGTATTATAATACAGTAACTCTGGAAATCAGGCTCTCCCCCTCCTCAGGGACTGCTGAATTTTCTTCTTATTGGATGCCTGTGTCATCTGTGTGTGGATTTCTCAAGTTATTTTTCAAAGTGTCATTCCCTACTGTGTCTGATCACTGAAGTTTCTGTTCTATTACCTTTTTAGTTGGCTAGTGACCTGACAAAGATTTTTCTAAAATGCCTGTCCCAAAGAGGAGGGAGGGAAAGCATTCTATCTCTTCCAGTCTTCCAACAGATGGCCCCAGGGGAAGTCACTGCTAAAAAGAGAGCCAGCAGGTAGCAGGTAGCCTCTGTATCAGTTCCACAGGGCACTGTCAGACCAACCAAAATGCATACCCTCCTGCCAATTTTTGGAGGACAAAGTCCCATCCTCTCACCAGCCACCTGTGCCAAGTATGTGTACCACTGTCCCCCAGGTATGCGGGACTGAGGAAAGGGGTTGGAGGGTTGGTAGGTTAACCTATGGAAGATCAGTAGCTTCTCCCTTCCTGGAGCATCCCATGGGTCTAGTTGGGTTCCAGTGCTTAAAAAAAAATTGAATTCAAATTCTCTTTTCAGCTTAAAACTTACCATTTTGCATGATGTCATTGGAATAGTTTTTTGAGTGCCCCTATCTGGAAAGCATTTGATAGAATGTCAGTGAGAATTTCAGAGCCCAAACAATGGAAGCAGGGGCTTAAGCACTTAGGTCTGGTTCCTGACATTAACTCAGAGTGAGAGGGGTGAAGGGGAAGGGGGCCACTGGGGTCCTCTTTAGAGTTTCTCAGTTTACTTCCTTCGGGCAGGATTAAGAAGCAACTGAAACTTATTGGGTGTCCACCTTTGTTATTAAAGTTTCACCACTCTTGAATGGCAGCTATTACTGTCCCCATTTTACAAATGAGCTGGAGGTTAAGAGGGGTTGAGGGGTATTTCCCACACCATATATGGTGGAACCAGGATTTGACTCTTGGTCTGTGTGAATCCACAGCTTGAGCTCTCTCAGCCCAGCGTGTGTTAGATAGGAATTCCAAGCAGGAGTCCTGCCTTGGAATAGAAATGTGTCAATTTGAGAAGACCTTCTTCTGGGTTGCATCTCTAAGAGGCTAAGCTACTTCTGCTACCTAGATCTCAGTTTCTCCATCTCTACAGCAAAGGGTCAAAATTCTGTGATTCTATGAAGTTCAAAGAAAATGTTTCAGGCTTGCACAGCCCAAGGTAAGATCTTTCCAAGACTCAGAGAGAGGAGCTGCCGCTGGCCTGTTCCCTCCACAAAAAACAGTTCTCAGCAGCACCTGCTTGGCCCTTTCTCTGCTGAAGCTCCTGATGACTACAACAGCATGTGAGCCCCTGCCATCTGCTCAGCATCCTGGTGGGAGGATGCAGAGGGGTCCAGGGTTGCAAGAAGCTTCATCTCCCTTGGAGGGGGCTTTCCTTACACTCACAGCTGGGTGCTGCAGGGTGCCTTGACTGTCTTGTTCCCAACATGCACAGGGACTGGTCTTAGCTGAACTTGGCTTCTTTTTGAAGAACACTCAATGCTCAGCTGCAGGGAGAGCCATTTTTCACCTTGATGCTGTCAACTCCCCAGCCCTCGCTCCCTGCCTGCTTGACAGCTGTGAGCCCCTGGTAGCTGTCTTGGCTGATTCGATTCTCCAGCCAGGCATTTCCACTCACAGTTGAAAGTCAGCCCTTTCACAGAGCAGCCTCCCCTGCCTCTGAGCCAGCTAAAGACCCCACTATTGGCCTCGCCCCCCGGGAGAGTGAAGAATGGTCCTTCCATATCCTCACCAACGCCTGGCACCAGCTGGACGGTTGAAGGTAGGATCCACTCCCAATGCTTCTCCACCTTCCCTGGGCTGTTCCGCCTCCTCTTGTATATTGCTCCACCTTCAAGAGTCACATGGTTTCCTCGTCTTCCCTTCTTCCAAATGGAGTTCAAGCCAGCAGACATCCTGCCTGCTAGCACCAAGATGGCCGACCTGGTCTCTGGCCTCCAAAGCACACAGCGTCTCATGATCAATATCAGCATAGGTCAGAAGAGGCCGAGAAGCCCCACAGTTGTGGTCAACAGGACACCCAGCAGAGCTGACCTGTCATTTCACCCCTAAGCTGGCACAGGTGAGACCCAGGAAGAGCAAACGTTTTTTGATTCAAGTCTAAAAGCAGGAAAAAAAGCAAAAAAAAAAACCCAAAACAGTTTAGCCATTCTGTTTTGTGTAGGCCTTCAACTAATTGGATGAGGTCCACCCACACCTGGAAGGGTCATCTGCTTTACTCAGTCCACTGAGTCCAATGTTAATCTTACCCTTCATAGATGTATTCCAAATGTTTGACCAATGTCCAGGCAACCCATGGTCCAGGAAGTCCATGGGTTAAATTAACCATTCTAGAGAGGCTCAGTCACTGGATTTCCGTGTGTGGATTCTCACCACTGTGCAGAAGTATTAGCCATTTGATGGGGACGCCTAGCAGAGGTGACAATGCAGGACTCGGCTCCCAGCTATCATGGTAAGGATCGAAACTGTCCTCCAAAGGCTTGTGTGTTGAAGGCGTGGTCCCAATGCAGCAGATTTCAGACAGGGACCCTTGGACAGTGGTTAGATCATGGGGACTATGACCTCATCCGTGGATTCATCAATCTATTGATGGATTAATAGTTAGATGGAATCATTGGGAGGTGGTAGAAACTGGGAGGTGGGGCCTACGTGGGGGAAGTCGGTCACCTGGGGCATGCTCTGGCAGGGAACATATTGTCCCTGACCCTTCCTTGCGCTCGCTCGCTCTCTCTGTCTCTGTCTCTGTCTCTCTCTGTTTCACGGCTTCCACAAGCCGAGCAGGTTTCCTTTGCTGTGACATTTCTGCCTTGGAGCCAGCTGACTGTGGCCTGAAATCTCTGAACCCAGGAGCCAAGATAAATCTTGCCTCTTAAGTAGTTTCTCTCAAGCTTTTTGCCCCAGCCGTGAAGAGCCGACGAACACGCCAGCTGTCAGCGTCTGTGCCCTGGACTGCTCTCTCTCTGTGTGAATGTGGTCGCTCTGTTTAACCTTCTGTGTCTAATTTATCACACCAAGAAAAGGGAGCTATCCACGGGAACCACGCTGTGGTGTTGCGTGTCGGAGAAAGAAGCTTGTGAGGCACTCACCACAACAACTGCCGTATGGAGGCTCAGGAATGGCCAGTTGCCGGTGCTGAGGCTGTTACAAACCTCCCACCTCCTGTCCACACTGTGAGCTAACTCGGTGCCAAGGAAAGCGGATGGGTTTGGATGCAGAGAGGCCATCCCCCCCACCAGCGGCACATCCAGAGCAAAAGGCCTGTGCTCTTTGTGCTTCATGTCCCCTAGGGTAAAGGGGGATAAGTGACCTTGAACGATAACTTCAAGGATTGGCAAAAGCATCTATATGGTGGTGTCCAGCCATAGGGGCCATCAACAGCGGTTGTTCCTGTCTACCCCTGAGTGGCGGGGACCACAGTGTGGACAGGTGCTGAAGTTCTCATCCCCAGTGAGCACCCAGCTCACAGGAAGCACTCCTAAGGTGCTCAGAGTGAAGTGGCTTTGCCTGAAGGGAACACGGCCCGACTGTCCCCAGAGTGCATCTGGAGATGAGCCCTGATGGGCGTGTTGTCACATCATTCCACACAGCCTCGGTTACGCCCGCTGGTGCCAGGACCCAGGGAACTGAGGGAAGGCCAGAGAGATGGCTGGGAGGAGGAGCATGGCCATCGCTCAGCTCTGGGACAGCTGGGAGTGGACAGACAGAATCTATTACACTTCAGAGTGACTCAGACAAAATCAGCAGGATGCTCCAGGCCCCGGAGCCTGGTTGCCTTCTGCCCCAAGGGGACCTGGGCACTGGGCTGGGGCCGTGTCTGTGCACGTGGGTCCACTGTGCTCCCTGGGCCCTCAGCCTACATCCCTCTGCCCTTCCTTTTGTCCATTTGGGTTTTCATTATGAAGAGCACCTGGGCTTCCCCATTCCCTGAGAAGCAGGACAGGTAGGCGTGATCCCTCTTAGCTTTCAGAAGAGAAAACTGAGGCTCAGGGAGGTAGAGTAGCCAGTAATAGCAGCTTTTCTTGGTCTCACATTGACAAAACCGAAGTCCCTGTGGAGCATCCCTGGTGGCTGCTCATGCAGAAAGCACAGCCCCACAGCTGTGTTTCTGGCTGGCAAACATCCTCAAGTGGCCAGAGATGGAGGATGTCTTCAGCAGCAAATTGAATCTAAGGCATCGTGACAGAGTGGTCCTTCTCACTCCCAAGGCAGCCCAAGTGGGCAGGACACGTGTCTGGCTCCCCAGGCCATTGCTCCCCGACCCTTGTCAAGGGGTGCTGAGCGCTCCCCCACCCCCCGCTTCTTGTCTGCTCTCTGTGTTCCTTCTTTGTCCAGAATCCCTTTTCTGGACTAGACTAGATTGCATCATGAAGACTCACATTTTATTGGACTGGCCATGGCATAAACTCCCCAGTATTCATAGAACCCATGCAAATAATTTTTTAAATCCAGGGCTTCTAAACCTGGTGTCATAGACAGTGATGGGCTCTGAAAAATAAAAAAAGTATTTGAAATTATGTTAAGTTTTTGTGGAATTTTAAGATATGAACTGGAGATGGTAAACATGACACTCATCAAATTCCCAAAGCAGTATGAACCCAGGAAGGGCCTTTGATAAAGCCTACTGACTCGCTTCATACACAGTGAGGACCAACTGGGCCAGGGTGGGCTTCTTATCCACAGCAGAAGGATGACAATGAAGGCACAGGCCCTGCACACAGAGGGCCTGGGGCCAAGGGGGCGGGTGTCTGTGAGGCAGAGCAGATGGAAAGGGTGGACACTCTCCGTTCAGAGGAAGTGACATGAAGGTGGAGACAGGTGCTGAAGTTCACGTTCCTCCTCTAGAACATGTCCAGTCGAGAAGCTAATGAGAACTTGGTTGGGCAAAAGGCAGGACTCCTTGGACACCATGCAATGAAACTGGCGTTTGGCATCCAAGAATCTAATTTTGGAAGCAGCCCATGGCCAGAGAATTTAGGATTCGTGGGTCAACCTGGAGTCCAGGGCTGGAGCAGATGGCCTGTTGGGATTCCTTCCCCTTCGTCACATCCCAGTTCTATCCACGCAATGACCCAAACTAAGGATAATCATTGGTGGGGTTCCTTACCAGAAGCCAGGTGTTCTAGTGAAAAGAAGTCAGTCTTTGGAGTCATCAGACTTGGGCTTTAATCTTAGGTGCGATTCATTGGCTGTGACAAGTTTCTTCCCTCTTTAGCATTTTCCTTCCTTAAGCATAAATGAGGCTGAAGACACCGACCTTACCCATGGTGATAACAACTTAATGAGACAGTGCAGGAAAAAGAGCTCAGCCTGGGGCCCCTCATGTCCATTCCCACAAAGATGTTTATCCAAAGGTCGGGGTCCAGGTCACCCAGGCTTCTTACAACAGAATCAGAAAGCATTAGATCCTTAGATGCAGATGCAAATAGATCAGATGCAAATAGATTCTTAGAAAACTCAAGCATTAAGCCCTGCTTGTAATCTTATTAAATAAGTTCCCATTCTGAGGCTGGGAACATAGCTCAGCTGGTAGAGTGCTTGTATAGCATGGACAAGGCCCTGGGTTTAATCTCCAGCACCACCAAAAAGAAAAAAGAAATTCTCATTCTGCACTCCTGCCTAACCAGCTTGAGCATTGATTTTTGTCAGTGGCTAGTTGATTAGAAGTTGAATAAGAATTACATTCATAAAGGGAGAAATTATTACACTCAGGCATAAGATAACCAAGAAAAGACATTGAAAAAATTAAAACTAAACCCTAGTTAGAACTAGTGAGGGCAGTATATGAGTTTGCCAGGCTTCTGTAACAAAGAGTCCCAGACTAAATGGTTTAACCAATTTACCCTCATAGCTTCAGAGGCCAGAAGTCTAAGGTCAAAGTGTGGGTGAGAGCACTTGTAGGACCAGGAAATCTGGGTCTGAGGCCCCGCCCTCTGACTTCCTGGCAGAAGAGGGCTATCAAGTGCATTATACCCTCTCCATGTGTTTTTGCTTTCATCTGCAAAATAGTGCTGACTTCCACACAGGGCAATCGTTAAGTATCAAATGGGACAGTGAGTCAGAAATTACCCTGATTGGGTTGAGGTGGGAAATAGGGATGCTGAGCAAGTGGGTTTCCCACCTGGACACTCTAAGGGACTCACTCCCTTGCCAGCTGCTGGTGTTGGCTGCTAACGGCTCTTTTTTCTTTTTTAATGAAATAAATGATTTATTCATTCAACTCAATTCATTTTCACAAAGTGTGCCCAGCAAAAAAAAAGGAAGAAATTAACCAACTATTAATAATTTAAAAAAACGATAGAACAGTAGAATTGGTAGGTACCTTTCCTGATTAGATTCTTGAAAAGTACAACAGAAATAATAAAAATAACAAAGGTACTGAAATACAGATGATAATCAGAGACTACTTTGAAAATCTATACTCCAATAAAATAAAAAATCTTGAAGACATTGACAAATTTCTAGAGGCGTATGGCCTACCCATTGAATCAGGAGGACACAAAAAACTTAAACAGATCAATTTCAAACAATGAAATTGAAGATGACCTCAAAAGCTTACCAACAAAGAAAACCCCAGGACCAAATGAAATCTCAGCTAAGTTCTATCAGACCTTCAAAGAAGAACTGGTACCAATACTCCTCAAATGATTCCAAGAAATAGAAAAGGAGGGAACCCTTCCAAACTCATTCTATGAAGCAGAGCATCACCCTGATACCAAACCAGACAAAGACACATCAAGGAAAAAAATTTCAGACCAATATCCCTGATCATCATAAATGCAAAAATTCCTAAGAAAATACTGACGAATCACATACAAAAACATATTAAAGAGAGTGCACCACGATCAATTGGGGTTCACCCCAGGGATGCAAGGTTGGAATATAATTTGTCTCATCAATAGACTCAAAGACAAGAATCAATGATTATCTCAATAGATGCCGATGGCTCTTGCTTGTATCCCTCAGGGGGTGTGGCCGTTGGCGGATGGATCTGCTTTGCCGTGGATGGCTGGATGTGCAGCCACCCCACAGGAGTGACCTATGTGGGTGTAACCACCTTGCCATGCCAGGGCCGCCTCTGTGGTGCAGCTCAAGGTGACAGAGCCCTGAGGTATTGGGACACCAGAGCCTCCTCAACAACACCTGTGACCAGCTCCTCCCTGGCATGTTCCATCTTCCTTATTCCTTCCAGGTTTCTCCTGAGAGCCCCTCTAACTGGCCACCGGCATCTCCCTCTCAGGCCCGTGTCTAGGGGGCCTGGCTCAAGACCAGGCGGGTACAGAGTCACCCTGGGCATTGGTCGGTGACACCAGTCCTGACTCCACTCCAAGGTCTTTGCACTGATTCTTTATTTCACCTGGTTCTTCCCACAATCATCAGCTGGCTGTCACTCAGACCTCAGCTCAAATGTCACCTGTGTAGAGCAACCCTGCCTAACTACATGATGGAAAGTGTCCCTTTAAATCCCCAGCATGGCCCCAGCGAGCTGCGCCTGGCAGGTCTCTGTTTATCCTCCCCTCCCTCCCCGCCCCTCTGGTAAGCCAGCTTCAGTTTTCCTCTCTGTGACAGCACATTTGGGCTGATCGGTCTCCAAGGGCCCTTCCACTTTCTGTGTGCTGGGACCAAATAGGAAGCATCAAACAGCAGACAAATGACACCTGACAGCTCTGTGGCCACCTGGCAGCAGGACCTGGTAGACCCTCACTGGATCTGTTTCCTAACCTGTAGCCCAGGCGCAGGATGAGGTGACTTCCCGCTCTACTTCTGTGCTCCTGGTGACATTTAATAGTCTTTGTTTCTGGAACCGGGGGACACGCACTCCTGCAGAATGGCTGTGTCAGCCTTTGTTTCCTGAGCTCTCTTTGAACCCTTGCAGTCGGCTGGTCCAGGGGCTGGGAAGCCTCTTTGTTATTGAGGGGAACACGCCTGGCTTCATTTCATTACCATTAGACCTGTGTCCCTAAAACCTCGTCCTTGCCAGTCACAGATGCTGAAGAGAAACCTGCTTCTCCCTGCCATCCACAGGCACTTGGGACCAATGAGACATATTCCCTATATTCAAGGGCTCGCTGCACAGGTGGACCCTCTAGAGACAGGAATCCCAGCACACAGTGTCCCATCATCCCTGCATTGATTCGTGCATTTATTCAACAAGTCTTTAGAATATTTCTGTTCCCTAGACTCAAGGACTCAACTGTGCATAAAACAAAGTGCCTGCTCTCGGGGAGCTTACATTCTTGTGTTACCTGCTCTCACAGAAGTATTTCAGGGTGCTCTCAAGCATTGAAGAGGGAGCAGACAGCCCCGATGTCCGGGCAGATCTTGAAAGCCTTTCCTGAAGAGAGAAAGTTTGGGCCGGGTTTTGATGAATGAGTAGGAGCTTTCATGGTGGGGGGCATGGTGGGGTGCTGCTGTGGCTACATTGGAAGGTCTGTGGTCTGAAGGCTAGGGAGAGTCAGAGAGGGGAGCGGCAGATCCTGAAGGACTTCCAAGCAGGAGTGAGTTTGGGAGGATTCCCTGGCCCTCTCATCAGTATGAGAAAACCATCAGTGTCCACAACAAGGAATGGGGAAGCTGGAGATAAGGGAGCGAACCCCACCCTCGGGAATGCCTCCTGGCTGGACGGCTTCTCCGCTCCGCTCCGGTAACTCAAGTCAGCCCAGCACATCACTGTGACCTTAGGCTCTAAACCACGTGCACAGCGGTGCCCCGCGCAGCCACGCCCACGGCCTGCCCCCCCACCCCACCCAGCGGCCGCCGCTCCTCTGGGTGCCCCGCCCCTGGAAGACCTCTGCAGACTGCGGCCAGTGCGCAGCTGCAGACCCTTCCCCTAACTCCGCGGCCTCGGGACCTCTCTGAGCGGCTCCCTCGCGCCCCAGCCCTGCTGTGAAGAAAGGTCTCCCTGCCACTCCAGGCGTCTTGGAACCTGGAAGCCAGCGGGGAGAGGCTCGGACGCCCCGACAGAGGAGGGGACCCGGAGCTGCCAGCCAGGTTCAGCCTGGGCCATCAACTGGGGTGGGCATGAGGTCAGATCGCCCTCGAAATGTCAGATCCGGGAGAGTGAAGATTGGCCGTGGAAAGCGCCCATTATTCACCCACCTGGAGGGTGCCAGGTGCTGGCCCAGCAGCCCGAGGACCAGGTGGGGCGGGATGCTGCAGCGTCTCTCTTCACTGCGTCACCTGCAATCCCTACCCGGTCCTGGGAAAGAATATTAAGTCACCTGCAGAGTGGCAGGCTGTTAGGACGGGTTCCCTCAACCCATCGTGTCCATGGCAGGTGCCTCTGTGGCGGTGACATTACAACCGCAAGTGGCTTAGTCCTGAGGCGGCCTCTGGAGAGATGCGGTGCTGCTAGGCGGCTCTCTCATGTGCCCCGGGAGGTAAGAGCTGGTTTAGAGCAGGATATTCCGGACCCAGTGCTCAGCCACGGAGGCAGCCCCATCACCTGCTTTGGCAGGGGTCCGCTTGACATTTTCCTTGTGTGCCTGTCGCTCCGTTTTGATCAGAGTTTCACAGAACAGGCTTCTCGTTAGCGATCTCTGGGGCCTTCCGTGGAAATGCACACAGCCCCCACTCGCCATCTGGTCCCCCACGGCCCTGCTTCCAACAACCCTGGGAGGCACATGGCACAGTTAGGGATCTCCCACTTATAGGAGACAGGGCTGACGGGTCCATCCAAGAACCTAGGTCCTGAGGCAGCCTTCTCCTGGGGAAGTGTTCTCAGTCCCTGCCCTGAGGCCATAAAGCGAGGGATCTGGGGTTTCCTTTTTGCCCTCTCCCCTTGTGGTGCACATGCCGCCCCCCCCCCCCCCCCAGTCCCAGGTCATGCCTCCTGAGGTGTGGATGGAGTCCTATGTGACTTCTGCCATTCTGGCTGTCCTTGGAGCAAACCTCAGCCACCTGTCTGGATTAGAGGGAACTACTGAAGATTCTTTTCCCTTCTTCCACTGACCCCACACCTTCCCTCCCTCAACTCCCACAGATCTCTTCTTCCTTCACTCATTCATGACCTTCACATAGGTTAATGAATGCCCACTCAGTGTCATACGTAAACAAATGGAGCAAAAGCCCTGTCTTCCAGAGCCAATGCTTGGCCACTCTGTGCTGAACATCTTCCGTGAGCAGAGGCAGTGGTTAGGGGAAGGGGCTGTGGACTCCACACTCAGGTGCTTGGAAGCGAGGAAAGCTCTGGCTATGGGCTGTAACCCCTCAGAACCTTGGTTTCTTTGGGAACCGAGAACAACAATATCATCCTAGGATCAAGTGGAGGATGCATGACAAGTGTGCCCCAGAGTCTTCCACACATGGCGAATGTTCAGTGAGCATCCATTCCCATCCTTATACTTGACACCACCATTACTAACAGTTACAAGATTGTGTGGATCTTCTCTTCCCCCGTGTCATATGTGTGTCAGTTCATAAATGCACATCATCAATGTGGAGAGAATCTGCAAAATAATTGAAAACAACTCCAACAAGAAAAAGAAGAAAAGGGACAGATTAAACCAACCAACAAGAAACCATAAAAATATGGAAGGGGAATGGAAGATCACACAAAGGCCATTTCTGTAATAGATTACCCAGGGGCCCCCTTCCACCAGGTGGAAAGAGGCCAGGTGAGGAGCAGGATGGACGCAGGTTTTCAGAGGAGGCACAAGCTGTGATGAGGGTGATCTGGGGATCAGAATGGATGAGCCCCAAGGGACTTTTTATAAGAGACCCCACAGGACACGTGGGATGACACTCTTCAAAGCACTTGTACCAGAACCCTGCAGAGCTGCTCCTACTGGGAGCTGAGGGGGCAGCTAAACCACCTCCTCTCCTGCTCTGGCTGAGAACACACACAGGATCCAGGTGAGGCCAGGGGCAGTGTTGTCATTGGTGGAGCTACATCAGGAAGGTTCCCCAAACTGCAGTCACCTCAGTAGAAACCCGGAGTCGGGCTGGTGTACCTCTCAGGGAGCACAGGCCTGGGGTCAACACAGAGGGCAGCCTGGGCCTCCATCCCTGCCACAGACACACTGGCAAGACTTGGACCACAGTGGCCAGAGGGTCCTCTGTCTCAGGCCTCACTTACGCCGGGTCTCAACTTCACACCTTCAGTGTCGTCTCCACAGAGGGTACAGGAGCTCGCGGGGCTACCCTAGCAAAGGGCCAGTCGGAGCAGGCGAGGAGAGGCCTTTGTTTCCCTGCAGTCCTGGAGGCTGGAGGTCTAAGTCGAGGTGCTTGGAGGCTTGCTTTCTTCCAAGGCCTCTCTCCCTGGCTGGCAGACGGCCGGCTTCTCCCCGTGTCCTCACGTGATCTTCCCTCTATGTGTCTGCGTCCTAATCTCTGTTTCTCATGAGGACACCAGTCAGATTAGGGCACTCTAACGGCCTCATGTTAACTTCTGTACCTCTTTAAAGGCCTTGTCTCCAAATACAGCCACATTCCAAGTCACTGAGAGTTCAGGCTTTGACATGAATTTGGGGAGGGACACAATCCATCCCTCAACTCAAGAGATGTTCATGGAGAGAGTGAAACTGTGCAGCATGCTGCATTAAAGACGCATGTTCTCACTCTCCAGAGATGTGACGCATGGGCTCACCTGCCAGGGGCAACTATAGACCATGGAGGGAAGCACAGCTTTGTTTCCTCCCTGACCTGAGTCTCCATAGGCAAGCAGGTCTTTAGTGCTTGACCATTCATAGAGAGTGTGTTCACACACATGCACACACACACACACACACACACAACATGCCCATACATATATAGAGCCACATATGCATACACATACACACACACACACACACACCTATTCACATATCCATACACATGCACACACAGGTGTCCACATACACACACATACACCCCCACACACATAAACACACAAGCACACTCTGTTCTGCACCTTGCCTTTTTCCAATTAAACGCTGTCCTTGAGCACACACTTTGGAGAAGGAGAGAATGTGCTTGTCCCTACTCCTCTGGTTAGGTGCTCAAATGCCAGAGGCATTCTGTATGACGCAGGCAGAGGTGTGACCATGAGCTGGAGGCCTCATGACCCAGTGAGTAGCATGGCAGTGAGTTCCTTGGGGGATTTGTTCTGCCTCACTATCCCACACAATGGACCTGAAGAAGCCGGTACCACCACAGCACCAGTAGGAGCACACAGTGAGGATGCATGCGTGTGAGCGTGTGCGCGCACACACACACACACATATACACAACACACAACTGTCTTCTGAAGTCAGAGGACCTGGGAAGAGACTGCCCGATGGGACTTTTACATAATAATCACTCCACTTTAGCCAGACATACCACAAAAAGTTCTGACGTTCTTATCCTCACTTATGCCAGGAAGTGCTGGATGGGGAGCCAAGGTTTTCACCTTGTGGTATCATAACAAAGCACCCAACACCTCCTGCTGGCATCAGAGATGGTCAAGTGAGAAGCCAGGAACATCATCCCTGCCAAGCAACAAGGAGGCTGTCTTCCAACAAGGTCTCTAGAGCCCCCGGACTTCCAGTCCCCAGCATGGTGAAGAGTCCCCTTCTCAAGGGTAACACAAGCCAAATGTGGAATTGAGACCCCACCTCTACCCACAGGTAATGAGCTGCCCCTGCTTGAGCGGTATCACAAAAATAAGCCAAAACTCTAGCTTTAATTAGATCTTTTGTATAATATAAAATGTTCAGATCATCATAAAGATTCCCTTGTTGTACCATAAACCAGAAAGATCACAAACTGAAGGAGAAAAGACTGAGAGGACAGGGACGTTAGAATTATGATGGAGATTTTAAAGCATTATTATAGAGATGGCTCACGGCAGTGGTGAACACTCTTGGAACAAATAAAATAATAGAAAGTCAGGAAAGAGTTTTAGGAAAATTTAAAGATATAAAGGCTTAGGAAAAATTAAAATATATAAAGAAGGATCAAGCAAAAAATTTGAATTGAAAAATACAACAACCAAAATAAAATAACTGTGAATGGGCTGAAAATCAAAATGAAGGGGACAGAAGACTCATCAACAAACTGGAAAGCAGAAAAAGAGGAATTACCAATCAGAACAGCATAGGAAATATTGACTGTAGAAACATGAACAGCATCTCGGGGACCAACAGAACCCCAATAAGAGACCTGACATTTGGAGCCCCCCCCAAAAGGAAAAAAATGGGACTGCAAGTGTATTTTTTAAAAATCAGCTGAAAACTGCTCATATTTGGCAAGACAAATGAGCCTACAAAACCAAAAGCTGAGCAAATCTAAAACAGAAAATACTCAAAGAAATCTGCACTGAGACACTTCATAATTAAATTTCTGAAATTTAAAAACAAAAAATCTTAAAAGCAGGTAGGAAAAATCACTTACCTATAGAGAAAAGAAACTAGAATGACAGCGGATTTCTCCTTAGAAATTCTGGAGGCTGAAAGGACGTGGCATGATATTTTCCAGTGCTAAGAAAAGTGGGCTGTCTGCCCAGAAGTCTATAGCCAGTGAGAAGACCCTCTTATAAAAGGAAATAAACATATTTTCAGATGAACAGAAATTAAAAGAGAATTTGTTATCTGCAGGTCTTTCATAAATAATGGCTAAGGAAATTATTCCTCTAAACAGAAAGAAATCAACCAAAGAAGATATTTTGGGATATCTGGAAGGAAGAAAAAAAACAGGATTCAAGATAAACAAAGAAAATCAATTACATTTATATATACTAGCAATGAACAAGTGGCCGCTGGATTTACAATCATTTAATAAAAGAAATACTTGAGGGTAAATTTAGAAAAATGTGTATAGGATATGTACCCTGAAAACCGCAATACAATAGCCAAAGAAATTAAAGAAGATCTAAATAAAGGGAGAGATGTATTCATAGATCAGAAGATTCAACATACTAAAGATGCCAATTTTTCCCAAACTGATAAATGGATTTAATGCAATACCCATCAAATCCCAGGAAGATGTTTCTGTAACTGTAGATAAGACTATTTAAAAATTTACATGGCAAGACAAAGAAACTAAGCTGGGCAGGTGGCACACACCTGAAATCCCAGTGATTCAGGAAGTTGAGACAGGAGGATTACAAGTTTAAGGCCAGGTGTGGCATTTTAGTGAGACCCTGTCTCAAAATTTAAAAAAATAAAATAAAATAAAAAATAAAAAAAGAAATGGCTGTGGATGAAGCTCAGTGGTAGAGTACCCCTGGGTTCAATCTCCAATACCCTCCTACACATACTCACTCACTCACATATACACACACAACAAAGGAACTCAAATAATGAAAACAATTTTGAAAAAAGAATATACTCAATTTTTATTAACTAGCTACAGTAATTGGAGAGAGAGAGAGAGAGAGAGAGAGAGAGAGAGAGAGAGAGAGAGAGAGAATCATTCCGTACTGACCTGGACATTGCAATCAGGCCGACTTTCACTCCGCCCTTGGCTTGGAACAGTGGGATATCCACAGGCAAAGAAGTGAACCTCTACCTGAGATCCCATCCTGTACAAAATTGAACTCCAAATGGCTAATGGATTTAAATGTAAAGCTGGAAAATTTTAGGAAAAAAAAAATACAGGAGGATACCTTCAGGGGGAAGGGAGACTTCTTAGACCTGACACCACAATCATGATTCATCAAGGGAAAATTCGTAAACTGAATTTCCTCAAAATTGTAAACTTTTGCTCTGCAAACACAAAGTTCATGTACTAAGTTCTTTGGCCTATTTCTATGACATTATCTGCTTTCCTGTGAATGTGCCAGTTCCACACTCTTAATGATGAATACAACTTTAAACTGACACAATGGATAGAGACAGAATAAATGCACTTTTAAAACATTACTTATTTTATGAAGAGTACAATTAATTGTATGTCATTGTATTCCAAAAAAAAATTTTTTTGGTGGGGGCAGGGGGAAATACCAGGAATTGAACTTAGGTACACTCGACCACTGAGCCACATCCCTAGCATTATTTTGTATTTTATTTAGAGACAGGGTCTCATTGTGTTGCTTAGCACCTGGATTTTGCTGAGGCTGGCTTTGAACTCGCAATCCTAATGCCTCAGCCTCCCAAGCCACTGGGATTACAGGCATGCACCACCACACCTGACCAAAAGTATGTTTTTTAATTGTTGGTAAACTTGTACACTTAAGATACAGCCTAAGTTTGGTAACTATGTTGCATAATTTCTTAATTTTTAAATGTACATTTCAGTCTTCTTTGTCTTCTGAGATATTCTGCTGAAAATTGGCCTGATGAGAGAGAGGAGGACCAGGCAGGGCTGAGGAGCCACGAGCCCTGTGTGCCTGAAAACCACGGCCCCACGAAGGCCACGCTCGAGCCCACACCCCAGCCCACACCCTGAGAGACAGGACAGTCCTGCCAGGTGGGACCTGCCTTCACTGTTCTCTCCTGGCCACTGAGAACTGAACTTGACACATGAGGGGTGATCAATGAATTTGTGCTGATGAAGGTGGTTCCCCAAGGAGGAAATGAAAAGGGAGACTCATTTCTGGTCAAGCGTTCACCCTACTGATGAGAAAGGGGTTGTTGGTAGAATTTTCTTCTTTTCCAAGGAAATGGGAGAAGTAGTCCTGCTCCATCTCTGAATTCTCAGTTGGTCTTTATCACTGGATCTCAGAATAAATGACAAGTTCTCCTGATAGGCTCTGGTGTATTAAGGACAGTTTTCCAGGGTGTATAGAGGTAAAGCTATGATTGATATTGTCCTGATATTGTAGGTTGCCAATGATATTCCTGGACTGGGCTACAGCTTGAAAGTCACAGATTTGGGGAAAGTGGTATGCAATGTTACAAACAATGTGAGCTCTGAACACGGAGAGATTCATGTTTGAAGTCAGTTTCTTCCATGTAATAGCTGTGTGACCTTTCCTTCTGTGCTTAACCTCTCTGAGGCTATAATAAGATTAAAATGAAATCCTATATGTAAGTTATTTACATACTTCATAGTCATTAAATAAACATTTGTTAAATTATTTGACAAAAGAGAAAAATCTTTATCATTAAGGGCTCATTGATCTGACTGCACAGAAAGTCTAGAGCAGGCTTCAGGAGGGGTTGGTTTGGAGACTTGGTCTCTTTCTTCTTTCTGCTCAACACAACTGCATCCGAAGGCTGGTTCTCCCCATGCCCACTGATGCTGCCAGCAGAAGCTAGGCTCACAGCTGAGCAAGAGCATCTGCTCAGAGGGCCCTGTGCAAGCCACGTGGCCCACCCGATGGCATTGCCCCCGAGTGCCACGTGTTGCTTATTGGAGATATTGGGACCAAGCTCTGGTCCAGGGATGTGGTCACCTCTTTGTGGACACAGGGGGCCACTTGGATAAAATTGTGGTTCTACCAAGGAAGGAAGAGGCCCATGCCACGGGGAGCCTGGAAAGTGTTCACCGTCTGTTCAGGCAGGACGCGTCTGACCAGACTCCGTGACTCTGCTGCTGCGATCCGGGTCCTCAGCCTCAACTCCTCGCAAGGGTCCTGGGGGAGAGTGTGACGTCCTCTGTGGGTGGGAAAGGGCTGCTGAGGGAGACAGGGAGGCCACAAGAAGGTCATTTCCTGCCCTGGTCTCCCTGAGGGTCCACCAGGCGGAGGCCCTGATGGCCTGTCTCAGCAGCTCTCGGACTCCAGGCTGCCCACTCCTGCCGACTCAGATGGCCTTCCGGCCCCTCCCGCGCTGCCCAGGGAAGAAAGCTCCACATAAGCATCTTGCTGCTGCCTCCATGTTCTGCTCAGGAAGTGGCCCTCGGGGAGCCGACTCCAACAAACCACTCCAGAAGGAGTGAGCTGGCGAGCAGGGGGAGCCAGGCCGGGCGGCCCTCTGAGAACATGATGACGCCGGGCTTCCTCCTGCAGCCGGCACCGGCCAGCCCCTCCTACCAGGAGGAGCTGAACCTGCTCATTAGGATCCCCTTTGGAGGGCCCAGTGCCCATTACAGGCCCAGCCTGCAGGATAGGGGACCTGAGCCCTTCTTCACCTCTGTGACCCTTTCCTTTGCCCTCCTTAATCTTAGTATTGATTTGCCACCAACAGGCAGGGACACACACGGGGGTGAAGGGAGGGACCTGGGAGCTCGGGACTCAGACTTGAGGTCACACCTTGGTTCTGCCATTGCCTCGCTGTGAGTCTGCAGGGAAGTGACTTAGCTCCACGAGCCTCAGTTTTCTTGTCTCTGCACCGCAGGGAGCAATTCCACCTACTTCTGATGTGTAGAAGTCACTTCACCCTTTGCCTGGCATTTACTAAGTGTTCATTAAAAGGTGAATTTTTTTAAAAGTTCCATATTTGACTTTATGATCCAGAAAAGTGTTAGGAGTGGATAAGAAATTCCATTTTCAATTCCTATGGGCCAGGCATTTATTAGTCTCTGGGGACATTAGGAGCAAGCAGGTATTGACTGGAACCTCATGGAATCACATGGGAAGGATGGATATTATTCCAACAAAAAGAAAGGTGTGTCGTTTATTGAACACATACTTGGTTAGAGCTTGCTAAGGGCCAGGAGCCTTTGTAAGTACTTTACAAAAGTTAATTAATCTGATGCTCATGAAAATCTCATGAAGCAGGTACTATTAATTCCCAAATTACAAATGGGAAATGAGGCACAAATAGATTTATCAATTTCCCCAAAGTCACCTGTGCCAATTAGCTATAGCCACATAATAAACCATTTCCAAAAGTCAGTGGCTTAAAATAACCATTTGCTGCTTTGCATGAGTCGTTGGTTTAGTGTTGGCTCTGATCCAGGCTGGGCTCAGCAAGGTGGTTCTGCCGTTCTCAGCCATGTGCCTGTGGCCAACTTGGCTTTGCATGTTTCCCCCCTCTGGGGCCTGAAAACCAGTCCTGCATGTACTTCTCCTAGCTGACAGCAGGAGCACAGGAGAGAGGCAGCAGGCTCTGAGCAGTGCTCTGTTGCTCTCCACCTAATTCTACCAGTTAAAGCAAACTGGGTGGCCAAGTCCAGGGGCAGGAAGGCAGCCTGGCACACAGAGGAGGACACTAGCAAGGGGGAGGGGCGGGCTGGGACCAGGCAATGGTGTAGCTCAGCACATCACCAGCTGGGAAGTGCTGCGCCAGGGGTGCACCTGCAGCCTAGACCCAGGGTCCTGTGCTCATGCAGGAGCCCACTGCCCAAGACCCAATCACACATGGGGAAATGGCATAGGGTGCCATCAGTGTGACATGCCAGGGTCTGGGCAGTTAGAAAACTGGCTCTCCAGGAAAGGTGTGTCCAGGGGTCAGTGCAGCAGAAAGCAGGCTGTGTGGAGGCTGGAGGCTGGGGCTTCCCTTCCCAGCAGGGGGCCGGACCCCCACAATGCTCTCTGTCTGCCCCTGCAGATCCCTCTTTCACCAGGGTGTCCTCCCTCCCAGCCAGCCTGCTTGCAGCCCAGGAGGACTCTGACATCCCACTGCCAACCTTGGGCCTCTACTTTCCCCTGACCAGTGCCCTCCTCTTGGTCTTCCCACAAGACCCAAGACCAGCTCGAAGACCCCCTCCATGGTCCAGCCTTCCCTGACCCCCAGAGAGAACTCAGCCCTTTCTTCCCCACGCCAGCCCAGCAGCCTCGTGAATCCCTCCCAGCCCCCTGTACAGGCAGGATAGTGGCCACCCGAAGACATCAGGCCCCAAACCCCAGCCCTGGATGTGCTCGTTATTTATGAAAAGGATCTTTGCAGATGTGATTAAGTTAAAGATCTTGGGATGAGGAGGTATCCTCAGTTATCCTGATGCCGTCACACATGTCTTATGAGAGAAGTAGAGGACGATTACACACACACACTCACACTCACACAGTCACACACACTCACACACATATACACACTCACAACTCTCACACACACACTCACACACACACACATACTCACAAAATACTGTGTAAGAGGAGGAAGCTGGAGTGATGCAGCCTCAAGCCAGGGAGCACCAGCAGCCCCCAGAAGCTGGGAAGAGGGAGGACCCTGGAGCTCCGGAGGGCACCGCCTTGATAACGCCCAGATGCTGGATGTGTGCCTCTCTGTTCCTGAGTCACCCAGTTGATGGTGCTTTGTTACAGCAGCCATAGAAAGCTAGCAAGCCCTCCTTGGTCCGTGAGAGGAAGAACCACGCCAGCACTGCCTTCACAGAGGAGTTGGAGGGAAGCCCTGTCCTGAAGGCAGCCTGAGTCAGTCCCTTGTGGGCCTGAGCCGGGTTACCAGTGGCCTTTTCAAGAGCAAAGGTCAGGCGCTCTGCCCTCTCCCTGGCTCTGGGTCCCCAGCTCATTCTCAAAGGAGCTGGACTGGTCTTCCCTTCCTGTCCCACCAGGAGATTGGATCGTTGATCCAATTTCAGCCCCTCCTCCTGGAGAACGGCAGCTCTGCAGCCAGGGAAACCAGGGGCGTTTCCTATCTTTGTGGTTTCAACTCCAACTTCAGCAAAGGCCAGACCAGGCCACTATGTCACCAGGGAAGGGACAGGAAAACCAAAGGCTCCTGCTTGGGCCCAGATCTCATCGGCATGCGGCCCAGGAGTCTTCATTTCATCCAACACCTCATGTGTGCGGCCAGCTGTGGGGACAAGGGCAGGATTCTGTGCCTGCCCCAGAGCTCAGGGGTCCACAGGGCACCAGCCAGGCATTCCTTGTGTCACTCATCAAACATGCCTGGCAAGTCATACTGAGAACTGCCAGATGCAATCAGAGACATAAAGACAACCAGAGGTCCTGCCACTGGAGATCGGGGTGGGGCTGGATGCAGCACCCCCTCATGCTGCCCTTCCCTGGGGTTCCTGCCAGGGGTTCTTCAACAGAGCACTGAGAGAAGGAGGCAATATCAGCTTCTTTCACCTTTACAAGACCCAAGGATTCTTGGCAAATAAATATGGTCCAACCCCAGGTCACACTGTGAATCTCCTCATGCGCTAAGGGCACAGGTCCTGCAGAGGGACCTTCTTGTCTCCTGCCAAATTGCCCGTGGGAGTGGTGGACCGATAGGACAGAGGCTTGACTTGCAGGCCCTGGATTCGAAGAGTAGGGTTTTTATTCCAGGAAGACTGGTGGCCTTGGACAAGTTGCTTAATCTCTGAAGCTCAGCTCTCTCCCAAAGGAAGAGCAGTACATGGACCACTGTGTGGTTATGGCCGAAGAGACTTTGTGTGCATGATCCCTCCCCTTGTGCCTGCACAAATGGGGCTCAGCCGTTCCTCCCACCCTCTCTCTCCTGACATGAAGTCAGAGCCCAGGGCTGTCTGGGGTGGGAGAGAAGGGGTGCTTCAGAAGCTGTCCTTGAACTCCCTCTCCCACCCCTCCTGCTTCCCCACCTCCTGCTGTCTGCTCCACTCACCTCCCCTCTGCAAGATCCTGCTGAGCCCTTTCATCTTGTAAAAGCTGCAATGAGAGCCCAGGGCCTCACGGGCTCCCTGGAGAGGGAAGTCACCAAATAAGAAAATGTGCACGGGGCTGCCGTTCACATGGTGTGACATCAGCTGCATTCTGATGGACTTAGACTCTGCTCACAGCCTTCACGGGAGACACATGGGAAAGACGCAAACAGGCTGCAGGCAGACAGATGGGTGTGTGGGGGCCTGAGGAGCGCCACTTGCAGTTTGTGATCTTGGCACTTTGCTTGTGTCTCTGCATCTCAGTGTTCCCTGCCTGGGAAATGGGGACAGTCACCTCCCCCTCTGCTCAGCTAAGCTGATGTGCAGTTTTGATCACATGCTTGAAAATTTTGTTGAAGATTCTCAGTGTTCAGCATGGAGCTCTGTCCTGAGAGTGACCGGGAGGCTGTCCCAGGCCCCTGAGTCACAGAGGGCTGGGGAGCCTCCGTCCGGGTCCAGGTCCCACTCTAGGTCTAACCTTTGGGTTAGGATTGGACTAAAGAAATGATCGCCCATCCCTTTCCTTTAGGGGGCCCTGGTTCTTCACCCTGTCTCAGTCCATTTGTCCTGCCATAACAGAACACCACAGATGGCAGAGCTAATAAAGAACAGGAGTTTACTCCTCACAGTCTGGAGGCTGGGCAGTCCAAAATCAAGAAGTCGGCATCTGGTGAGGGCACCTCTCTGCTTGCAAGATGGCACCTTAAATGCCATGTCCTGTGGCAGAGGCTGCTCCAAATTCAAAAGCACCAGGGGTTAAGTTTCAACAGGGATTTCTGGAAGGGTCACCATGATTTGAACCATAGCATTTCCTAATGCCTTCACCCTACCGGACTCCTCCCCTGGGGGCAGAGTGCTTCCCAGCCCTCCAGCCTCAGTCTCACCATCTGGATGTCCTCTAGGCCCTGCCCTGTGCCTGGGCAGCCACAGAGATGGCCTCTTCTGTCTTCTCCCTGTGACACAGAACACAGCAGGCCCCTTCCAGGACATGGCCCTTCCTCCCTGTGTGCCTGCCAGGTAGCCGTGGTTTTCTTCCCACACTCCTGGGCCATCTTCCTCTTGTCTGCACTCATTTGAATGTCTCACTTTTTTTTCTTCCTCGTTGCCCTTAGGTATGGGTAAATCCTCGAGCTGCTGGCTCCCCAAAGCCTCTGTGCTTCCTGTTGCACAGCCTTTACCAAATTGCTCCAATGACCCACTAATTGTGTCCCTTCAATCTTCACCCACAGTAGCTTCGAACAACCAGATGCACAGGGTTTTTAGTTTAAAAAAAAACGGTATTTATTGTACTATTCATGTCCTTGACCATTCATATATAAACTATGCTATTGTTTTAGAGAGGTTTTTGTCTTTTTGAAATAACCCTCTCATTTTGGAAGAGTTTTAGAATTACGAAAGTGTTACAAAGAGGTCAGAGTTCCCATGTACCCCTGGCCCATTTCCTAATTACCAGAATCCTACGTAAGTATGATACGTTTGTCATAATTAATGAACTGGTTTTGACACCTTAATATCAACTCAAGTTCATACTCATTTCCTTGGTTTTCCCCTATTGCTTTAGTCACCTTTTTTGGTCACCGTAACCAAAAGACCTGACAAGAACAATTTTAGAGGAGGAAAAGTTCATCTGGTATTCCCAGTTTGGGAGGTCTCAGTCCACAGATGGCCAACTTCGTTACTCTAGGCCCAAGGTGAGGCAGGGCATCATGACGAAGGATGTGGAGGAGGAACGCAGCTCAGGACATGGTCCTCAGGAAGCAGAGAGAACTCCACTCACCAAGAACAAAATATAAACTCCAAAGACACGTCCACAATGACCTACCTCCTCCAGCCACACCCTACCTGCCTTTATTTATTTGTAGAAGCATGTCGCCCAGTTAATCCACATCAGGGGATGAATCCACTGACTGAGTTACAACTCCCATCATCCAGTCATCTCACCTTAGGACCTTCTTGTGTTGTCTCACACATGAGCTTTTAGGGACACATCATATCTACACCATAACACCTAAAGTCCTTTTTCTATCCCAAGATTCTGTCCAGGACACCACATTACATTTAGCTTCCTCTTAGTCGTGACAGTTCCTGCAACTTGCCTTACTCTTTATGACCTTGACAGTTTTGACTACTGTCAAGTATTTTGGAGAATGTCCCTCAGTTGGAGTCGGTCTGGTGGTTTTCCTCATGATCAGACACATTGGTCATTGGGAAGAAGACTCAGAAGTGAAGATGTGAAGGGTACATCTGTCAACATGTCACCTCACTGTTATGTTAACACACTGAGCACCTGGCCAAGGTAGTGATGCAGGATTCTCCAACATAAAATTACTCTTTCCCCTTTTTATACAAATGGTCCTCTAGGAAGAAGTTACCACATGCAGCACACACTTAAGACTGGGAGGTTCCACACTACCTCTTTGTGGGGGAAATATCCAAGCAAATACTTTGGTTGATTTGGAATTTTTCTGCATGGAAGATTTGGTTCTGCTCTCCCATTTATTTATTTGTAGAAGCATGAATTTAGATCAATATTGGCCCAGGGATATTTATTTTGTTCTCTGGATTATAATTCAACACTGCATTACTTATTTGGTTTCTCAAATTGTTCCAGTTTGGGCCATTAGCAGCTTGTCTGTTGACACACTGCGTCACTCTGTGTGCAGGACTGTGTGTGTGTGTGTGTGTGTGTGTGTGTGTGTGTGTATGTGTGTGTTTGCTGGGACACTTCCTTACTTTCTGGTACTACAAGATACTCCAGATCCATCCTGTCTTCCCCTACTCCTACATCAGCCATCTCTCCAAGGAATGTGGTCACTTTTTTTGGAGGTGGCATTAGAGACCAAGATCTGGATACCCTGTGGTGCTCACTGCTGCTAGAATGTCTGTTGCTTCTCCACCCTCTCAGCTCACAGAGCAGGGAAATTGATGTAGGCCAGAGCATATCCTCACCCTGAGAAATACTTCTACATGTAACCATGTGTGTCTATATCAACCTGAACAGAGCTTGTCTCCAACTCTCGCCCCTTGCGGCCTGGATGAATCCAGCTATCTTCCACAGTGGATCTCTAATCTCTCTTCCATCCATGAGAAGCTTGCTTCCTTCTCCTCCCTCCACATGCAAACCTGCTCAATTCTAATGTACCTGCTCTGTAGACCCAGAATCACTCACCCAGGCCCTCTATAAAACAGCTTTATCAGCTGGAGGATTGTGCTAGAGGTCTTGTTGCTTATTCACTTGTTTTATAAATATTGGTTGAGTCTTCGCTTTGTTCTAGAGATTTGCTGGAACATGAAGAATCCTAGTGACCAAGACAGCAGGCCCCTGCTCAGTGGAACTCATGCTAGACTTGAGTGCCTTATTAAATGTGTCACAGCTGGGCCCACGCTGGTGGAGGACAGAAAGCTGGCCAGGGCTCTTCGTGGTGGGGACAGTGTGACATTGCTGTGGTTTTGATCTGATATGAGTATGTCCCCAAAAGCTCCCTGTGTTGGAAGCTCAAACCTCAGTGTGGCAATATGTGAAGGACAGATCTTTAACAGGAGCCCAGTGAGTGGCCGTTAGAGTCACTGTCTTCTGGAGGGAGTAGGATAGTTCTCATGGGACCCTAGTTTGGTTGTTCAAAAAGAAGAATCTGGGCCACTCCCCTTGCTCCAGCTTCCTGTCTGCCAATGTGATTGATCCCTCAGGAGCACCTGCCCTTGAGATGCCCCCATCATAAGACCCTCCCCAGAACTGAGCCAATGTCAGTACTCCTGAACCTCTAGAACTTGGAGCCAAGTGAACCTCTTTTCTTCAAAACTCACCCCACCTCAGCCATGTTGTATTATCAATCCTATTTTAGGAAACTGAGGCCCAAGAAGTTATGCAAATATGTTGCTCATTAGCACAAAAATGATGGTCAGAGAGGAGGAGGGGCTTATGGGAAAGACTTAGGAGGTAAAATGCAGGACCAGGTCACCTGCTGCTAACAAGGCCTTTGAACTTCACAGTTTCCATACAGCGGGGCCCACTTTACAGCTTGCCTACTTTAATCGCTCAGTTTCATGAAGCTCCCGATTTCCCTCCTCACTGACTTGGTCCGAGGATTGGATGTCACCCAGGACTCTGGCTTGGAGAAAGGCAGTGTGCTATTGAAATGCATCCCTCGCAGGACCGGTCCCCACTTCCCCCACCTTGGTGTTCTCACTCAGAGAGCATCTTGGCTGGCTGAAACCTGTTCACTGAGCCCAAGTTCAGGTGCACTGCACTCCTCCAGGGTCCCCCCCCCCCCGCCCATAGTGGGTCTGCAGTGCTGACAACAAAAGAATCTTTCAAATTGCAACAAGCACGATGTGTGAATTAGTGCCCCAAATAACTTGAGGGCAGTCATTTCAGAGAACCAAAGCTTCTCAGGATGCCAGGTCCATGCAAACAGGTTTGCAGAGGAAAGTCAGCCCAGGTGGCCCTGGACTGGTTTGTCCAAGGGAGGAAGGACAGGTGGAGGGAAGCCACCAACAGAGAGATCTGAACCTCTCCCCTAGAGATCTTCCAAGACAAGACTTCTGATCCACAGCTTAGTTTTATGAGCTGAGGTGGGATTCCAACCCACCAATGGACACCCATGTCTCATCTGATCGGTGATGGCGGCTGCTCCGTAATTCCTGTGGCTCTCCAAGCATTGCGCTAGATACCTTCACCATCTCTACCATATCTGGTCCTGTGTGGTAGAGATATAATCTCCACTTTGCAGATGAGCAAGCTGAGTCTCTGAGCTGTTGAGTTAAACAGCGATTCAATTCCAAAGAGTCCTATCCAGAATTCCTTCTCCTGCGTGACCACTCTCTGAATGGACTTTTGTTTCATGTTCCTTTTAAAATTTCCTAGGTGTAGAGGGGATGGCAGGGTGGGATGGAATGGCTCTGAAGGGAGAAGTTTAACGTGTTGTGCTCAGGCACCAGCATAGCCTTGCTTGTTAGCTATGAGGGAGTCATTTTATTTCTTCCTCTGGGAAGATGAGGGGACTGGCTGATCATGTTGTGATCTCCCCTGTTGTCAACCCCCCAGTGGCTGGCAGGATAGACAGTAAATTCCTTCAAAGCATTCACTCAGCCCCATTCACACTCTTCCCAGATACACATCCATAGCTGTCAATAAGATTGGAGGTCCCTGGACACCCCAGTGCCTTTGAATGTGCTGGGTCTTTGTTAGGGGTCCTTACAGATTTCCTGATGGGCAAGATTTTCCTCATCTGCTGAGATCAAGTGTCCCCTCCTCCACTTCAGTCTTCCTGATCCTACATGAACTGTCTACACATTTTGTATCCATAAGAATTCAATTTACAGACTCTCTCTCTCTCTCAATATTCTGAAATGTTGAGTCATTATTGTCTCTTTCCCTCACTTTTCTGTGACCCAGGACAGGAGACAGGCTACACTGGTGTCACCTTCGCTTTGTTAACCTTGGGCACTGTACCTAGCACATAGCAGGTGTTAGACCACGACGCAAAGAAAAGACCACCGACTCCAAATGAAATCAAATTAAAGCAAGCTTAAAATTCTGACCGGCCGGGCTGCCTCTCCCAAAAACCGCGGGAACAGAAGACAGCCCCGCAGCTCTCCAGGAGCACAGCTTTATAGCACAGAAAGTTACACAAAGGGGGTATTTGAGAACTTACAGATAACAAAATTTTGACAAGCATAACACAAAGGCAGGTTGTAGATCTCAGCATGGAATTTATGAGGCACCATTAGAGTTTCAGAGAGGGTCCTTATCTGGTCAGGGAAAGCCAGAATTTATGAGGTGCCACTAAAGTTTCAGAGAGGGTTGTTATCTGGTCAGGGAAAGCCGGGCATGGGTGAGTTCAAGGCATGGGCAGGCATTCCAAGCAAGTTTAGAAATCGCAGTAATTTATAGTAAAGCCGAAATTAGCTTTTCATGCCTTGTGCTGAGATGGCTCCCAATCTTAAGAGGGAATTAGGCTGGGTTTATCACAGGGACTTGTTGGATGGTGACAGAGTGAATGCCTTTCCAAGTCAAACCTCATATCTGGTATCCTGAGATAGTACAAATTTCACCGTGCCCCTGGCAGGGCAGAAAATGCTAAATCGAGAGATAATTGTCCCTTACCCATCTATTTCTGTCTCTGCACCGTTAGCCTTCAGTACTCCAGCTCCCTGTCAGCTGACGAGCTACCTTTCGAGCTTCAGGCGTGTGGGTCCTGGCTGGGACTCCCTCCTGGAACACAGCCTCAATTAGCCTGTGATGGAGCAGGGAGAGCTTCATGCCTTTGTGGCTAAGATTATTTTAATTTGGAGATCAAATCACCCAGTGAGGTCCCTTGGCCTCAAATACCTACCCTGTTGGGAAGCCGTGACACCTAAAAGACACCCTGTTGGTAACATACAGTGAAAGAATCCCCATTAAAGCTCCCATAACGTGGACAAAGATCAAAGTCCTCAGTCATCATCTAGAAGCACTTGACCCACCCAGTCATTCACCTGTTCACTGAGTAATTCATCTCTTCACCCATTGGAGAGTTACTGTAAATTAGGTATGAATTGTCACAATTGTATCCCTGCAAAAATGCCACACGGTTTATTTACCTAAGGTTGCTAATGCACACTGGAATAGCCAGGACTAGGTATTGCTTCCTGCCCGGCAGGCAGTTGTTGGAACACTCCTTGTGTGTATTAATGTGCTGAGCACTGACGGCAACACACCAGATGGCTATCATTTTTTATCATCTCTATTTTGCAGATGAGTAAATTCAGGCACCAGGAGATTGTTGCATCTGGCAAGAGGGAGAGATGGGATTAGTTGTCACATGCTCCTGAGCACAACCTGGCCCCTTAGCGTGGGAAGGGGCCCTAAGGCTTGGTCATGTTGCCAGGGGGCTGGGCAGAGCGGGCAGTGCATGGACAGGAAGATGGAACTCCGGGCTTCTCCCCAGAGTTGTGTCCCTGGCCGAGGGTGTCACATGGGCAGAGTATCGAACCTCTGGGTAACAATGTGTTGTTGATGGTTCTATGCATCTACCCATATTTTAACACAGAGTGGGATCAGAATACAAGAATAAAGCCAGAGGACTCTCTTACCCTACTATTCTGAAGATTAGCTTTTCTCCCCTCAAATTATCCCGAGTGCTACCAAGATGGCTGGGGTTTGACAGTGGGGCAGGCTGTTCCCAGAGGACCTGGGGCCCTACTGAAGGTGTCATCAGGCCCCTAGCTTGACCTTTGCAGGTAGCTCTGGGGAACAGAGGCCCTGAGCTCACATCCTTGGATGAGCCTGTTGAAAAGGAGTGGGCGCCATTTTCTGTGAGTCCTTCACATCCTTGTCACCCCTCTCCAGCTAGTGGTTCGAACAGTGGTTAGAATCGCAAGGCAGTTGAAGGGTGTTCTGGCCCATGGGACTCCCAGGGGACTCGAGAGGCAGAGAAGAGTGGCACACATATAGATCCAGGGAGAAGCATGTGGCAAGGCAGCTAGAAAATTCGGCGTTAAGTACAGACTTCGTGCATCCTAGGGAGGCTCCAGAGAGGCTTCCACAGGGAGAACAGTGCACAGGACTTCGTGACAGACCCGCGGGTTAAATCCAGGAGCCACCTCTCATTAGCCGTCATCTGTGAGTGAAGTACTGGCCTCTGTGAGCCTCATGCTCCTCATTTATTAAATGGAAAATTATCCCCACCATCTGGGGTGGTGGCAACAGTTAAAAATGATGTGAGTCAAACTCCCAGCTCAGCACAGAGTTGCTCAGTCAAGTGCAACTGTCCCTGGACATAACAGACACTATCCATGCCCTTCCTCAAAATTTCTTTCTTTTCCTTGGGTCCCAGGGATTGAGCCCAGGGACACTTACCCACTGAGCCACATCCCCAGCCCTTTTTAGTTTTTATTTTGAGTCAGGGTTTTGCTAAGTTGCTGAGGCTGGCCTTGAACTTGTGATCCTTCTGCTTCAGCTTCCCAAGCACAAGGATTACAGGCGTGCACCACCATGCCTGGCCCTCAAAATTTCTTATAGAAACCACTTCATTTTATTAAGGCGTCTCTTTTTATTTTTGTATTGTTAAGAGTTTTTTTTTTTTAATTATAAAAGGCTACAAATTTTATTGAATACTTTTTCTCATCAAGTGAGGTGAAAATGTTTTGTCTTTTAACATGTACCTTTTATCTTTATTTAATTTTTTAGTTGTAGATGGACACAGCACCTTTTATTTGTTTTTATTTTTATATGGTGCTGGGGATTGAACCCAGCTTGCTTGGGAAGTGCTCTACCCTTGAGCCCCAACCTGGGCTCCTAGGATGTACCTTTTAAATGAATGTTCTAGATCAGGAATTCTGAGCTAAAGAGTTTGACAAACTTAAATGTCCCATAATGGGACTTTAAAAGTATCAATTATTTTCATCATTCTCCACTGAGAGCTGAAACTTGGAGGGGTCGTCCATTTAAGAACTCTGAGAGGAGTCTGTGGAGGTGACATTAGACATGCCAGAGAGTGACCGGGGCATGCGGGGAGGGGCTCAGAGGGTGGGGACAGCCATTGAATATGAGGGAGGAAGGGCTGTTGGGCGGAGCCTCAGGCACCTGGAAGTTCCAAGAAAGTTTCAGTGAGGGACACTGGGAGTCCTCAAGTCACCGTCACCCCCAGAGGAGGTTCTCCTCTACAGGAAGGGGCCGCATTGCTATCCCTGCTGGTTTAGCCACTGGCTGAGGCTGCCCGTGGGAAGCTTGGCTCTGGGGCAAGTTGAGTGGCAGATTCAGGTGCATCTGGGGCTGCGTGTCCACCGTGCCCCAGGTTGGAGGGCTGAGCACTGTGGGGCAGTTCCCCTGGCGGCCTGGCCTGTGCTGTATTCTCTCTGATTGGCATCCATAGATCAAGGCTGATAACTGTTGGAAGCACTGCAATTTCCCCCAGTTTATAACTTTTCTTGTGACCTAGTGAGAGACAGAGGGGAAGATCTTCACAGAGGGAGAAAACTGGAAATTGGAAAGATTTAGGCAGGAAAATCTGTTTTCTAAATGGCACTTTTTCTTCCCTCCTTCCCTCCATCTCTCCACCCTTCCTTGCCCTCTCCTTCTCCCTCCCTCCCTTTTCTCCTTCCTTTGTCACTTTTCTTCCCCTTCAAACACACTGGCTCGTCAGCATGTATGGAAGCTCATGGACCCACCTGCAGCGGGTGCAGGTGGGAGAGGACAGAGGCACCTGTGCAGCCACACCATGCTGCAGGCAGCAGAGCTCAGACTAGGAAAACCGCAGGGTCAGGGCCACCTCGTCAACAGGGTGAAGGCAAAGAGATGAGGGGGACACTTGGGGCTGGAAAAGACCCGAAAGCCACGTCAACCCATCTCAAAAACCCAGAGGAAAGCAAAGTGGGGAGTCTAGAAACTTTTTCTTATTAAAAAATAATTATTTTTGGAGGGAGGATGGAGCTGTGGTTTTGTCTTGGTCTTTTAGAGACACGTGCAGAAACATTTCACATGAAGGGACGTGAAATCTGGGACCTGTTTCAAACCTCCCAAAGGTGAGGGAAATGGATAGCAACAGGCCAAGCAGGATTGGCTTTGACAAAGCCGGGCACAGTGGCACACGCCTGTCATCCCAGTGGCTCGGGAGATTAAGACAGAAGGATTACAAGTTCAAAGTCAGCCTTAGCAACTTAGTAAGGCTCAGAGAGAGAGAGAGAGAGAGAGAGAGAGAGAGAGAGAGAGAGAGAGAGAGACCCTGTCTCAAACTAAAAAAGAGGGCTGGGGATGTGGCTCAGTAATTAAGCACTCCTGGGTTCAATCCCCACTACCAAAAAGAAAAAAAAAGGATTGGCTTTGATGGCTATTTAAAGAGTGAGGTGCACCTGAGGGATGTGTGTGTGACACTTTTCTTTTCGCTTTCATGTACATTTGTTTTCCATAACAAAACTTGAGAACTACCATCTGTCAGAAATACATCTATGTTATTAGGTAGGTGTGTGCGTGTGCAGGGGCGTGCACACACACGTAAATAAGTGAGGACTCTGGAGTCAGAACTAGGAGTTTGGACATCATCTGCCCCACTAATTTGGGGCCCTGGGCGGAGGGATCTAACCTGTCTGTGCCGGTTTCTTCTGGCGCCCTGGCACATACAATCAGGGCCCTGGCACATACAATGGGAACCAGATTTACAATTTCTTTCTTTCTTTCTTTTTTAATTTGGTGTTGCTGGGGATTGAACCCAGGGCTTTGTGCACACCAGGCAAGCAGTCTACCAACCAAGCCATATCCCCAGCCCAGGCTTACAGTTTCTATTAGTGCTGGATGTGCCAGAGGCTGCAGTCCAGGGGTCAGCATGTGTGTTTTGTGATTACCATTACACTATCATTGGTATCACTCTGTAATCCTATTCTCCACATTCCCATTTTCTTTCATTTGGAATTTACTTTGCTATTAAGAAAGGGTGTGAGGACTTTTTTTTCCTGATATTTTGCCAATTATTTCATATATTCATTTATTAAAAAGTCATTTTTCTTTCAACTCATGTGAAACATTCTCTTGACTATATTCTGAATCCCCGTGTCTATTTCTGGACTCCCCATATTCTCTGATGCTTTTTTAATTATATTTTTGACTAATTGCCTTTATAAATCTATTATTATTTGGCAGGTTTAGGTGAAGAAAAATGCTAATCTTAAAAATGTCTACCTTTTTTTTTAAGCTAGCTTAAGAAAGCATAGTACTGTTTTATTCCCACTTTACCTATAAAGGACATTTTCCTTCTGTGCTCCAGCTCCTTTCAAAAAGGTCAAAGCAAATAATAGACTGACCAGTTGAACTCAGACCATGGGACAATAGCATCCTGTCATTAAGGCTGGCCAGTGGGCAGGGGGGTAAAACCTGTTTCTGTTGGTGATTCTCATGTCAAGTCGCAGCTAGAGCCATCTTTACCCATGATTTTCCCCACTTTTTTTTATTAGAATAGTAATAATAAAATTTTTTGGCTTCTAAGTATTTTGGATTTTAAAATTTTCTTTTAATTGACAAATTGCTATATGACGTACAATGTGGTGATTTGATATACATGTGCAAGTGGAATTATTAAACCAATTCCCTCATATACTGACCATTTTTTTGTGGTGAGAACATGTGAGTTTCACTTTCTTAGCAATTTTGAAATAGACAATACGTTATTATTAACCGCTATGATTTGCATATGAAATGTCCCCCAAGACTCATGGGTTAAAGGCTTTGTACCTGGAACAGCAATGTCCAGAGGTGGGACTTTTTAGGAAATGATTGGATCGTGAGGGCACTGACTCTTCAGTGGATTAGTCCATTTGATGGATATAAGGGTTAATTTGAATTGTCAACTTGACTGGATTAAGAGATGACAAGGATTAAGAGGGTCATGGGTGTGTCGATGAGGGTGGTGTCTATGGATGATTGGCATGTGGGATAGCCACCTGAAATGAAGACCCTCCCTAAGTGTGGGCAGCACCAACCAATAAGATGATGGCTTGGATGGAATAAAGTTGGAAGAACAGGGAAGCAGCAGCAGATGCAAGCTTGATTCTTCTTGAGTGAGCTCTTGATTGCTGCTGAAATCCTCTGAGGATATCGGACTCTTCCTTCTTTTCCCTTCCAAAGCGGATTCTCCAGAAGCCTTTGGTTTCGGACCAGGGTAGCAAGGTTGATTCCTCTTGTTCTGGCTCTTGGGCTGTGCAGCTACTGTTTCTTCTAGCTCTGCAGCCTGCAGATGGCCATTGTGGACTATCCAGTTTCTGGTCACATAAGCCAACCTAATAAGTGCCCTTGTATAATTATACTTCCTGTTGCTTCTGTTCCTCTAGAGAACCCTGACTAACACAATGGATTAATGAGTTGAATGGACTTCAGGGAGGTGACAGAAACTGTAGGAGATGGGACCTAGTTGGCAGAAGTAGATCCCTGGGGGCATGCTCTGGAAGGGTAGATTTTGCTCCCCAAGTCTCCCCCAATTCCTGCATCCTGGCCACCATGAGCTGAGCACCATGATGTTCTGCCTGACCTCAGGCCAAGAGCAATGGAACTGGCTAACATAGACTGAGGCCTCTGAAGCTGTGAGCCAAAATAAACTCAGTTGTTTGCATCAGGTGTACTGGTCATGTGATGGAAAGCTACCATTAACCACAGTCGCCATGCTGTGCAGCAGACCTTAGAAGCTTATTTCTCCTGTCTGGATAAAACTTTGGACCCTGCGACTAACATCTCCCTTTTCCTCCTCTCCCTGCCCCTAGCAGTATATCACTAGATCCTCTGAATGACTGCTTCAAAACACAGAACTCTGATTTCTACATTCCTGGTGCGGAGGGAGGGCCGAGCATTTCTTTGCATATGAATGGCGAGTCTAGGAGTAATTCAGGCTGGCTGTGTCCCATGCCTCCTGTAGACCAGGTACTTCACTGCATTGACTGTTTCCCCCTCTCCCTCCCTCCTCCAGGCTGGCTCCAGCTTTCTTGGTTGCAAAAATGGGCAAGAGAACCATCAAGGCAAGAAAACACAATTGCTCAAAGTCACAACAGTCACAGAAACTCAGTAGGCCACCAAGACCACGGACTCTGCTTCCCCAGACCAGGGTCCACCATGGCGATAGAGGAAGCGGGAATCGGGGGCAGTGTAGGGTTAGCAGCATGTAGTTTTGTTTCCAGCTTGCAATCGTCCCATGAAGAGAACCAGCAGGCACTCCTGAGAGGCTCCGGGCACTCAGTCCATCTCTCTCTCTCTCTCTCTCTCTCTCTCTCTCTCTCTCTCTCTTGCTAGGTCTGTCTCTCTGTCTCTCTCTCCCTATGTAAGCAAACCTTTCTTGGCATGATCCCCCTTCCTTAATTTCCTTCTCCTCTTCCATCAACTGCTGCTTCTTCTCCACCCCAAACCCTTTCCCTAAGAGGAGCTCCTAAGACCACATTCTGCTCTGTTTCTCTGTTTATTTCCCTTGCCTGAGGCAGGGCCCCTTACTTGGGGCAGCAAGGATGGTGTCCACACCCATTCATTTTAAGCACCCTTGGCCAACACCCACCTACGATGCTGGCTCATGTCACTCATGATGTGGTCACAAGAATGTGAGCACTCTGCACCGCCCGCCTCCCCTTCCTTCTCTTGACCACAGCATCACCTGACCCCAACCTGGTTCTTGCTCTTTCTGCTTCCATAGCCCTTGGAATGTTTCCAAGCTCACACACCATGTGGTTCCGTAACCCTTCACTTCACAGACTTCTGCCTGAACCTGAAGCACACCTTTCTTCAGTGCAGTGGGGCTCCTTCCTGCTCAGTTCTATCCAAATGTGTGGGTGGTTCTACTGAACTCTCACGGCAACTAGTAACATTGCCAGATAAAGCGGGGGGGAAAATGAGGCTTGAGAGGTTATTCAATGACCAGGATCGCACATAGCAGAGCCTGAATTCAAGCACACAAATGTCTGACCAAAATTCAGCTTCGTCCACTCCAGCCCTCGGCCTGTACTTCCCACTGCCCCTGTCACTCATGGTGTCTTCCAGTGTCACAGATGGTAGAAAGGGACCCGGGCTCATTGCTTGGGATTTTTTGGAGTTGAGAGTTCCAGAGATATGCTCTGGTCCTTATTCTCTATGTTGATGTTACCTAGATCAGGTGTTTTGAGTCTTCTGAAAAAGCCCATGGAAATTTGATCAAGCGAACTTACACAAAATATTACTATTCAGAGAAGTCCTTAAAATACTAAATAGAATCCTCTAATTGACAAAAGAATCACTCATTAGAAAAGATTCTGAATTATGAATAGAGTCAGAAAATGGACCTTATCAAGAGTCGTACATAGGACAAGATTTCCTCGTATTAACTAATTTCTTGGAAATGGAACTACAATGTGCGTTGATTTCCTCCTCGTCATTCTTTAGGTAACTGGCTAAATGGGAACTGGGCAGATGAGTGGAACATGGAACACACCCATCTGTCTCTGGGATCACGAGACCCTGCCAAGTTTATAGGGTTGAGAATATTTCAAGTATTTGGCAGAAGTTTGTGAGACAGCTAAGCAAGGCCACAGTCACACCTGAAGGAAGGGTGTTGTCCTGGACTGGAGGAGAAGGGTTGTCCGACAATGGTCTTCACTCTCTTGCTTCTCCCCTTAGTACACAGCCTAGTCAAACTCACGGAGAGGTGAGCAAGTGCTTACCCATGACCAAGACATCAGAGGACAGGCCTGTGGGCGCAGGACGACAAACTGGCCCCAGGACACTAGACAAGACACCTCCTCTCAGAGTGTCCCCATCTGTCTTAGTTTTCTAGGGCAAACTACAAGAAACTAAATGGCTTGAAGCAACAGTGACATATTCTCTCACAGTTCTGGAGACTGGCAGCCAAGCTCAGGGTGTGGGCAGGGTCAGCTCCTCCTGATGGCTGTGAAGGGGCATCTGTCCATGCCTCTCTCTTACCTTTGGTGGTCGCTCACTGTCCTGAAGTTCCTGGCTTCAGACACATGGCTCCAGTCTCTGCCTCCACGTTGGCATGGTGTTCTCTCCCCCTGTGGTCTCTTTCATGGGTCCGCTAGACACTGAAATAGGGCCTTCTCTGATCCAGCAGGACCTCATCTTAACTTGATTACGTCCACCAAGGCCCTGCTGCCAAATATGTTCACACGCGTGGACACTGAGAATTAGTACTTGAACGCAGCTCTCAGGGGGACACAATTCAACCCACAACACTGTCCTTAGAGAGTTCTGTGGTTTTCCTGTGTCCGCCCACTTCCACGCGTTGGGAGCTTCGGCCCCAGTGCAACAGTGTTGGGTGGTGGGTCCAACAAGTGGGGAATGGGGTGTGAATGAATGGACTTGACCTTGTTGCCACGGGTGTGGATTAGTTACCATGAAAATGTTCCACCAGTGAGTCCAGCCCCCTCGTTCTCTCTCCCGCCCTTCCCTCTTCCACCATGGAATGACCCAGCCCTTGGCTGATACCTGCACTTTGACATTGGACTTCCCAGCCTCCCAAACTATGAGAGATAAATGTCTTTTCTTTGTAAGTCACCCAGTAGGTGGTCTCCTGTTATAGCAGCAGACAGACCAATGCAGGGAGAGTCTAACTTTTATTGAAACAGTTTTATTCTGCCAAGTAGCCCAGGCATGGTATCTTTATATGATGGCTCTAATTATAACAAAACATGCTTGGGGCACTGTCAGAATCGAAGAGGTTTTCAAAAATCTTGAAGTGAGACTATTTAAATGTACAACATCACAGGGAGGCCTGAGTGCTGGCCAGGGCAGCCTCGTGGTAATTGCAGTTTGACTTGCAGTTTGTTTAGTAGAAAATGTCATCTTTGCACTTAAGGGTAGAAGGGATATGTCCTAGCTGCCCAGTTTGAAATATAATATTTTTTTTTCTAAAAAAAATAGTTCATCATTTTGGCTCAAGTGTGGGTGCTGACCTGATTGTATAAAAGCATTTTCAAATGGCATAAGATAAAGGTCAAACACCTCGTAACTCTGGAGCTTCTGACAAATGGGATTGGAAAAATGTGTGCTTCCAAAGAACGGCCGAGAGACGGAGGCTGCCCACCTCTGTCCTACCCAGCCTCCTGAGCCACAGCGCCTAATCTCTGGAACGTTCTGCCACAGCAGGACTCTACCTCATTCCTGGCCTTCCTCGGACACCCCCACCCGTGACTTGTTCTTGCTGTTCTTCCTTTGGGTAGATCTCCTCCCCGCCCAGCATATTCCTTCTCCACTGACCCCAATCCTCACCCCACCCATTTCTCAAGGCTGGCCAAGCTCAAATGATGTTGCATCAGAGTCAAGATGGTCGCCCCTTGTGACAGATTCCTGACATCACCAGTCAGGAGAGGCTGTTCAACAATCCATCAAGAATTACGAGACCCAGTTGGGGGCAGATGTGGAGACAAATGTATCATTGACCGTGGAATTTTTCCCCCATCCTTTCTTGAAATCGTTTACTTGACGTGTACCCATATTTAATATAGAATTTAATAAAGAATTAATGTTAGGGGTTCCATCTGACAGTTATTACATTGTATTTCTTCGATTATAAAATTGTGTCTTTCTGAATGTTAATGGTCCTGAAATCTGGCTGTGGCTTCAATCGATTTTGAGAACCTGTCCGCTGTGCACATGTTTCTGTGCCTGTCAGGTGTTGTCACCTTATTTGAGTTATTTGACTTGGCAGCACCACCTAGAGTTGGATTTTATCTTAAATTGAATCCCTAATTGTCACTTGCAATGTCTTCAAAGAGATTACTTTCTGGGACGATGGTAGGACAAAGCTTTAATAGGCAGCAAGGCCTGAGCCCAGAGCTGCTGGAGGTAATTGACCGAGAGGGAAGCAAATATCTGTGGCCAGAGGGGTCCTGCCCTTCCTCGATGTTTGGAAAAACAAGAGCCGTCTGGGCAGGAGGGTGCCACCCTCTGCCTGGTAGCTGTCTTTGTCTTGCCGTGAGACACACTTAAAGGATGGCACAGGCCAGGCCATGAGCAAGCTGGTGGCAAGCGGCTCGGTCCAGTTCCTTAGAACAGGTCGGGGACCCAGAGGCTGGAGAGCCCCGGTGACAGGTCCACATTCGTGAAGGACAGTGGCTCAGGGTCACAAGGGGAGTTCGGCTCACCTCCAGGAGAGATTTTTTTCTTCCTGCAGTAGGAGGGCAATTAAGGAAAGAGGAAAATGTTGAGTTTAACAGAGAGGGAGTTCAGATGAGGGCTCACCATTCCTCAAAATGTCTTGAATTCTGCTTTCACTCTTTAGGGGTGAAGGTCATGAGCATGAGTCATGGGCACAGCTGGTTCTGTGGCCTCCACATCTTTGCTGAGAGACCAGAGGTAGTGAAATTTCAGACTGGCTGGTGGAAGACACCTGGGCTTAAACTTGAATCATGAGGCCAGAGATGAAGGTGGCACCAATGGCTGTCATTGTCACCTACATTTTCTTTAATGCTCACCTGACACAGTATTGCTTTTTTCTCTTTTAAAACAAAGCAACTACTGACTCTGGATATTTTGTAATTGCTGAAGCCCCACCAGGCCCTTTTCTATGTATTAAAAAGAATTGAAATCAGGGTTTCCAAGTGACGTCTGCTCCCCCATGTTCATAGCAGCATCGTTCACATCAGCCAATACTTTGGTACGATCTTAACGTCCACTGCTGGATAAATGGATAAAGAAGATGTGGTGCATGTGCCCAGTGGAATATTAGTCAGCCCTAAAAAAAGAATGAAGTGCTGCTATGTGCATCAACATGGGTGGAGCTAGAGGACAGGTCATCGCTAAGGGTGATAAGGGTGATAAGCCAGTCACAGAGGGACAAACTTCATGTTCCACCTGCATGATGTACTTGGAGCAACAAAACCCACAGAAATGGGAAGTAGCATGGTGGTTCCCTGGAGCTAGTGGGAGGAGGAGGTGGGGACTTGTTGGCCAAGGAGTATAAGTTACAGTTATGCAGGATGAGAAGGTTCTAGAGATCAACCACACTGTGTCAGGCACTTACAAAATGTAAGAGGGCTGATCTCATGGTAAGTATTGTTGTTACAAACAAACAAACAAGGGGGCAGGAGGAAGCTTTTGGAGATGATGGGTACTTGTGCTACCTTGATGGTGGTACACCTTCATGGGTGTACATGTGAATCCAAACTCGCCATTACATATGTGCAGTTTTTGTTTATCAGTTATACCTCAATAAACCAAAAGTCAAGTTGGGGGAAATTACTGTTTGATTACACTCAGAAGCACAGCTCTTGCTAGGTGGGAGCAGGTGCCGTTCTTGGCCTGGGGTGACTGGAATCCCTGGTGCTGTCCAGATCCTCTTCTTAATTGTTTTGGGTCTTCACTGTGTAGTGACCTTTGTCAGTGCCCATGCTGCTGCACGATTCCTGTTAGGTTACACTGGAATTGACATTTTCTACTATCAGTGTTTGTCACTTAGGGATTTGCATTTGGGTGACACAGCAGAAAACCCAACAACAGTGATATAAGCCATACCTTTTCACAGAGAGGTAAGTTCAGAAACAGGGGATGGCTAGTACTGGTTCAGGGCCAGTAACACAGTGATGTTCTTTGCTTTTTTGACATGGTTGTAATCTGAGTGCAGAAGCTCCAGCCATCACATTTGTGTTCCAAGTAGGATTATGGAAGAGAGAAAAAATTGTTCCCTTTGAGGAGCTTGCCTGAACTTTCTGAAACTTTTGCTTACATCTCATTGGCTTGAACTATAAGAAGAAGAAGCTGTGAGGAGTGCAGGCTTATTTTAAAACTGGGTTCCTTTCCATCTTCTAAAAATTAAGTTTCTAAAATAAGAAAGTCACAGATAGTGGATGTCCATGGGCAGCCATCAGGGCTGTAAAACTTCCCTAGGACCCCACAGGGTGTTTCCTTCTCTCCTCCTGTGCTTGCTCAGAGGATGCAATTTGGGAGCAGTCTTCTGGGGCTTGGGGCTCTGGCTGACCCTGTCCCTGGTTTGAAGCTCACAGATGCCTCCGAGGATAAGCCAGCAGGTCAGCTCCTCCCCGGGAGCACGGGCAGAGCTTTTCCTTCCCCTCCACATGCCCGAATGGGAGACTGAACCAGCATCTCCATCAAAGACAGGGGTGGTGCCATGTGACCCTGCAGGCCTCACCACGGAGCCAGCTGCGCTGGAATCCGTTATTTCCCCTTCAGGACTCTTGGTTCCGTTCTTCTCTCAGGGTCGCTCTCTTTCTGTCTCCAGGGATCCATTCACAAGTCTGCACCCCCATTGGATGGGGGGTGCTTAAAGGTGATGAGCTTGGTCCGCTCCCCAGCATCCCTTCCCCAGGCACCTTGTGAATCCCTAGTGACACTGGTTCGCGCCTCCCAGGCCCTGACCCCAGGTAAGCCCGCCTCCCTGAAGCATGGACTGTGCTGAGGTGGGGGTTCCAACAGGAGAGAATGGACCTTGGGGGGCCTTGCAAACAATGCTCTTTGCAATTGTCCAGTTAGAATGTTACTTCGGCAGGTATATATGTTTCCAATGGCTGCTAAACAAATTGCTGCAACTGGGATAACTTCAAACAACAAGAATTTATTTGCTTACAGTTTTGGAGGCCAGAGGTCCACCATCAGATTTGCTGGGCTGCAACCCAGGCATTGGCAGGGTTGTGCTCCCCAGGGGTCACCAGCAGACAAGCCAGTTCCTGGCCTCTTCCAGCTTCTAGAATTATGTTCCTTTGTTGAGAGCCACAGCCGAAGGGGCCCCAGCAAACTTCCAGCTGCCAGCAAACTTCCATCTGCCAGCTGATGATTGGCTCACAGCGGCCCCAGCAAACTTCTAGCTGCCAACTGATTGGCTCCTCTGTGGTGATGCTCATTGGGCTGTTTCCCCGCCCTTTCAGACCACGGAGCTGCTCATTGGGGGACTTTTTTTGGCTCCGCCCACGAGACCCAGCCAATCGCCTCAAGAGCAGGAGGAGTGGGGAGGTGCAGAGGCTTGTGGGAAGCTGGTGGTGGCAGTTGGGCTCTGAAGGTTTTTCTGAAGAGCTGTGTGGTTTGGCGTGTGTGGTTCTAAAAATAAAGTTCGTTTCTTTTGACAAGTGGCTCCTGAATTGTGCCCAGCCAGACTGTGGCGTTCCTTGTTTTAGAGTCTGCAGCAGAGCATCTTCCAGGTATTCTCCTGTAGGCATGTTGCTTTCTCCTCTCTGCCTTTGTCTCCTCTGATCCCCTCACCTCCCTTTTCTTAGGGTACTTGTGACCACATCAAACCCACCAGTTAATCCAGAATAATCTCCCACCTCCAGATCCTTGATTTGATATATCCTCAATGTAATATTTTTGACATGTAGCATTCACAGGCTGCAGGGATTGGGACCAGGTACCTTTTTTTCTCTTTTTGTACCAATGATTGAACCCAGGAGCCCTCTACCACTAAGCCACATCTCCAGCCCTTTTTTATATTTTATTTAGAGATAGCGTCTTGCTAAATTGAGGAGGCTGATTTGAACTTGCAATCCTCCTGCCTCAGCCTCCCGAGACACTGGATTATAGGCGAGCATCACCGTGTCTGACTTGGGCCTAGGTATCTTTGGGGTCATGATTCTGCCTCCTGTTGCCCAGGGTAGCATCAGGTATGCCTTCTTGATGTCTCCCAGGCCTTTGCTGCACCTCTGCACCATGTTGTAGCATTCGTTCCTTTCTTGTCACAGACTCCTGTGTGTATTTACAGGTCCGTCTGCCCCGCTGAGCTGAGGGTGTCTCAGAACTACAACCCTGCCCCTCTGTTCATTTCCCTGAAGCAGAGCAGCATGGCTGGCCTGAGCCAGTTCTTGATGAGTGAATGAATACATTTCTTCATCCAAGCAAAAATAATGCAAATTGAAGGCTCAAGACCCGAGGGAACCTGGAACCAAGGACCCAGAGACAGCATGGAGTTAATGCAGAGACCCTGGATCCTAGCCCCCAATCTGCACACCCCTTCTGCTGCCTCTGCACTGAGATAGCTGGCCAAGCATGGCTTATTTCCCGAAGCCTATTTTTAAAGTCTCTCAGTACTAGCAAGCAGCACTGTGGCTATAAATAGAAGCCATGGATTTTATGATCAGAGAAAATGAGTCCATCATGTAAACACACACACACACACACACACACACACACACACTATTTATAGCCCAAGGATTTCCTCAGCAAGCATACTCACAGAAACCCTGGCTGATTTTCCTCCCAGCCAGGCAAAGCCCCTGGACATGTCGCAGCAAGGGGAGAGTACGTCAATCTAAATTGTATTGAAATTTTTTTGAAAACCCACTTTCGAAAGGAGGGGCTCCTGCAAAATGTATGAAACTGAGAGCAGCCTGTCAGAGGAAAGGACTTCCGTGGCTGGTCCCAGTGTGGCTCTGGATTCTGAAGCATCCAGCAGTGTAAAGACATTCAATGTGAAACACCAGATAAGCCAGGAAACCAAGCACCAGCTGAGCCCCTCTGAAATCGTAATAAGAATCAGCCTTTATTGAGCACCAACTGCATGCCAGTTGGACTTACATTATTCCTTGTATCCTCTCAACAGACACAAGGTGCTGGTCCCATACTCACCCCATTTTACAGACGCGTAACTGAGGCCCAGTGAGGAGAGTCACTTGCCCGATGTTTGGTCAAGTCCTGGGATTGTAGAGGCATCTGGCGCTCGTAAGCACTGTGTCACACCGTCAGTATCATAGCTCCAGTGAGCAGGAGGCGGGTGGAGAGTCGTCTGGTCACAGCTTCTATTTGGTTTTTGAGACCTTCACCATCAAGTTCCCTTTGACTCCTGGGACACCTCTTCCTTCCTGACTTCTCTTCCTTCCTCTTCTCCACTCAGAGAAAACATCCTGTCCAGGGACATTGTCACCTTAATAGCAGGATGTTTTCCATAGTCACCATTCAGAGTGGGATGCCCTGGCCCAGCAGGACAGCCATGGACCTGAGACAGCCATCTCTGTCTCCCTCTGCCCCCAGGAGGAGGCTTTTCCTTCTAGCTGGAGGCTCTCACATCTGTGCCCCGCCTGGCCCCACCTCCTCCTCAGATGGCTTCCCTGATGGCCTTTGTCTTCCTGAAGGGGTTGGGCTGTTAGAACTGCTCACATCATAAAACCCCAGACACCTTGGTACAAGCAGATGCTGCAAGGACCAGCTGTCGGCACCCAGGGGACAGACAGAGACACGGAGCTAAAGCTAGAGGAACAGCAGCTCATGTCCCAGGTGTGGCTGATGAAGAGACTGAGGCTCAGCTCCAGAGAATGTGCCTCTCTGGCTGGTGCTGGAGACAGCACAGGGCCCAGATTTCCCAGGGCCAAGCGTCTGTGTTGTAGAGGATAATTCTGAGCAGGGTCATGATCATGGGTGAGATGTTATCGCCCAACTTTCTCTGTTGAAAAAAGGGGCATATAAAATAAGACTTTGTAACTACTGCTCAGCAATATCCCCTCTATCTTCTCAGCCATTGCTCTTGTCCAGGTCACCCTGATATTTCCCCTGGTGGCAGAAGACACATCTATTTGGTCTCCTTTTCCTGTCCCTCCTCCCTATTTTCACCAGAAATATCTCCCAGAGACACAAGTGGGTGAGGTCCCCCCTGCTCCTGTTCCTGTAACCTCTCCTCCGGCTACACCTCCAATTCCTCAAGGCCATTCTCAATGGTTTTCATTAGGACAAAGCCCTGCCCACTCCTCCAGGTTTTCCTCCTCCTGTTCCTCCACAGGGGGCTTGTCTCCACCCACAGACCATTACTCGCTGTCCCTTGAGCCCACCTGCTCTCATGTGGCTCCACTCATGGAGTCATTTGGAACACAGATTGTATCTTTTTGCCTCCTTGTTCCATGATCTGTAAGGGATGCTTAAAGCTTATTAATGGGAAGAAGGGAAGGATGAATGGATACATAAGGGAGGGGTAGGAGTGCTACATTCCATTTTTGCAATCAACCTGCTTCCTGCAAATTCTTACCTCAACTTTGTCTCTTTCTTAAAGACATCTCCCCCAGCAGGATACAATTTCACCAAGCCTTCTGTGAGTCCAAGCACTTGAACACTTCCCTCCCCCAGTAGACTGCCTCACCCAAGGACAGAGACCCTTTTCTATATGTCCCTGGCACCTAGCATATGGTCCAAAGCTTTGGTGACCAACGGAACTGAAAGACTCACCAAATAAGTCAATAAAAAAGTCATAGAGGGTGGCACAGAGAACTAGGGGAAGAGCTAGGGCCAGATCCTGGCAACTGCCAGTGTAGATAAGACGCTAGGGATTTCACTAGTTTCAAGGATTTTTTTTTTTTTTAAGAGATGGAGTCTCACTAGGTTGCCCAGGCTGACCTTGAACTTCTGGGTACAAGAGATCCTCCTGGATCAACCTTCCAAGTAGCTAGACTACAAGTGTTCACCATAGAGGCTGACTCAGGTTTAGGATTTTTTTTTTCCTGAGGTGCCACAAAACAAATTAAGCAAATAGAACCCACCGCTAAATAACCAAACCAGAAGTGTGTTTGCCCACGTTACCAAACTCAGTCATCAGTGTTTTCTTCCCTGAAAGAGCAGCATTTTGAGCGATTGATTCACAAAGCAGGTGATGATGTCCTGGGAGCAAAGCTGCTGCCTCTGCCATGTAAGATGGGGACAGACTTCAGAGCGGGGAGCAGTTTGGAGCAGTGGAAGAGCTCTCGATGGGAACCCAAATTATAGTCCCAACCCTGTCACTAACTTACCAGTCTCTCTGGGTTTTGGTCCACATTTCTTCAAGAGGAGGGAGCAAGGGTATGTTTTCCCTAAGCCATGTCACAGCTCTCAAGTTCTAGGTGCTTCCACCTGTGGAGCTCATTCAGGAAAACACGGATGGCTCAGGTTAATAATGAAGTAATGTGAAGTCATAGGTTTATTTTCTAAGTGTTCCCTATTCGAAGTCAAATGCAACAAAAATAACGAGAAGGGAAAAATTTGAAGAGTTTCATACAAATACACTTTCTAGACAGAATTAATTCATTCACTATGCTAACCAGGATCCACACCATTTCCAAAAAGGCCTCTGGAACTTTTCTTCTGCTGATCCCTGACCCTTCCTCTGCTGGAAACACTCTCGCGCTTATTTATTTATTTATTGTGGTCAGGTGCAGGGAGCAGAGGGCCTGCCCAACTCTATCTCTAGGGATCACTTCCATATCCAGGCAATATAAGTGTGCCATCAAAGTGAGCTGAAGAAATAGAAGTAGCGCTCAGCATTCCTCACCATCCCTTCCACCATGATGAAATTCAGTCAGCCTTTCCCCGTTAACTAAACTTAAAATATAAGACAACCATGGCACCTCTCTTCCATACCGGCACCCCTATGAAATGAAAGGATTGACCCAACGACATTCTCTTTTGCATGTAGGATTTAAAATTTCCTTCTGCTTTCAAAAACATTATTAACCAGTGACAAAGCCATCACTTGTGGTTTAAACAGGACATTGGCATCCATGATCTCATATGCTGTGAAGCAGCAGTTATAATCCCCATCTTGCAGATGAGGAAACCAAGCTTGGAGAGTGAAAGCGACTTGCCCAGAGTCTTGGACCTGGGCTGGAGATCTCCCCTCAGCACCACAGGTTGAGGTCCCCCTGTGTACCCTTCCCTGCCAAAAACAAACTAGGAACCCTGAAACTTCAGGGACATCAGTTTTAATTCCCTTTTATTCTTTTCCTGCTTTCAAAGAGAATATATTTTTCTGAAACATGGGAAATTCTTTTAAGGAAGGGCAAAAGAAGAGAAGATGGAAGGAAGGAAGAGAAGGAGGAAGGAAGGAAGGGAGGATGGGAAGGGAGGGAAAGATTGCAAATTGCTTTTACATTTAACTTATTAATTTTCATAAGGAACCTCTGAATCATGATGATCCTCATTTTACAGATGAACTGAGACTTAGATAAATCTCTTGCCCAAGGTCACACTACTAATAAGAGGCAGAGTCAAGAAATTGCATGCTTCTTTTGAGATTCCATCCTGACAACAGCTTGGGGAATAGAAATAACAAAAACCAGTCTAAGCCACATGTGTGTCCCCTACTCTCCAAAACAAGTGAGGTTGAAGCCATCTTAGGTAGCAGCAAATTGGAACAATAATTTCACTTTACTGAGTTACAATATAAAAAGCTAACAAAGTCCATCAGCTTTTGGAAAAAAATGTAACTCCATTTAGAAGCATTCAAAACAGTTTCCCTATGCTGAGATTCCAACATTAAAATTTTAATTAAATGTTACATGGCATAATAAAATAACTACCCCTTTTGCATATTCTCTTATAATGTTTTATCTTCATAGCTGCCATTTAAAGATTTTCTTTGTGAGCTACACTAATTTCCAATTAGCATTTTTGAGTCTTAACAACTACTGATATTTCACAAAGAAGAAGAAGAAGAAGAAGAAGAAGAGGAGGAGGAGGAGGAGGAGGAGGAGGAGGAGGAGGAGGAGGAGGAGGAGAAGGAGGGGGGAGGAGGGGGAGGGTGGGGAGGAGGAGGAGGAGAATGAAGAAGAAGAAAAGCAGGAGCATGCCACAGAAGGTAATGGTAATTTGGTGGGACAAACAAATTCAGCTCTTACACAACATAGAACTATTTGGTTGGAGTGACAGAGCTCAGAAAGGCATTCATTTCAAAGTGAGAGTCCAGTGCTTGGCATGGTGAAGGGGCTGACAGAAATATGAATAGCATAGTTTTTCACTTCAAGTTCAACATCTGCTGGGAAAGACAGACCTAACCATTGCTAACTCCTGTGAACCCCACTGAGTAAGGCTATACCAGTCCTCTCCCCACTCCCTGTACTTATCCCCTGTGCAGCTACCATGTGTGTGTGTGTGTGTGTGTGTGTGTGTGTGTGTGTGATACAAAAATGTATATCTTCCCTCTACATTGCTTAATAATAAGTTCTACAGCAATAATACTGTCATTGCTAATAAGGACAACTAGCTTTTGTTCAGTGATTTAATGTTTACAAATTACCATTCCACTCAATGTGCCTTAAAACTGCAGAATCAGAGATGTTTAAACAGGTAATATTTTTCAGCTGAAAGTATTTATGTTCAATTTTCTACAACCTGCAGATTTGAGAAATTACCTTTTTTCAAATATTGTAAAGAGAAGCCATCACGGGCCACTTTCAACCATGCCAAATTGCATGCTGACGCCCTTCAAGTATTAAGAAGAGCAAGCAAAACATTTCAACTATTTTGACTATGTGAACCAAACCAGTAGGGAAGGCACATGACTCTGCAGAAACAAAGAACATTATTCAGCAAAAAAAAGAGACATGCATTCTGCATAAGGCTATAAAATAATTTTTTCTTAGAGCATATTTTTAGATCATTGAACTGCAAGAATGCTGATTTCTTTCTGAAACAAATTGATTACCAAGAATTACTGAACCCCTGTTAAAAAACAGCAACTAAACTAAATTCCTTGTCTGATAAGCATTAAAGAAAATTATATCCCTCACAGCCACAAAAGTATGTGCTATGTAATTCTCAGATACATTGAGATTGTAAATCATATCAAAGCTAATCATTTCATCGAGCTCGGTTTTTTTCTTGATACGCCAGTTATTTTTATTTCATTCTTAATTCATGGATTCAGGAAGCCATTGTCCAGTCAAGGTGGAAATGCACAGAGAGCCGCTGTCCGCGGTGCTGAAGCTCTGTGGTTGCTGGCCATGGTGCTGAACTTCTGTGGCCGCTGTCTGTGGTGCTGAATCCTGTGACTCTGTCTGTGGTGTTGGGCTGCACATCATCCGATGTTAGGGTCTGGTAGTGTGTGGTCATCCTGGAAGCGCCAGGCCCAGAGACAGGATGTAGAGCCTTGTTTTAGCTTTGTCACTATGACTGGTTGTGTGATCAGGGACAAATTACTCATGTGCTCTCTCTTATTCCCTATTTCTTCAGAATGTAAGATAAGCAAGTCAAGAAGTGGATCTTTTGCTCCAACATCTGATGAGCTGGTAACTTAAAATTGCCTGACTATTTGAAAATATGCCAGGATTTCCAATTTGATTCCATGAAATATCATTAAGGGTCACCTCTCATATTCTATACTATACATTGTACTAGGCTCTAAAATACAATGGTGTCTGAGTTTGAAACTTTTTGGTTGAAATGAACACAACAACACTAGCTTTTGTGAGACAAGGTAATAATGATGAGGTGACTTATTGGTAATGTAATAAAACCTGTAAGACTACAGCTGTGGCTATGGCAAGAACCTATAACTCCTCATGTCTTCTTTCTTTATTCTTTCTGCTTTATTCCAAAACCTACTTCTAGAAAGAAGGAGTGTGTCAGATAGAGCCTAAGATGGTCCCCAATTATCCCAAACTTGAGTAATCTCTGCTCAGGTGTGGCAGAGCCTGTGATTTGCTCCTGACCAACATGACATAACAGAGGTGAGGGGACATCACCTTTGTGATTACATTATATAAATCCGAACATATTTCTTGCTTGCATATTTCCCCTTGCTGACCTGGATGATGCTGGAAGATACATTAGAGATGCCATATGGCAAGGAATTGAGGGCAGCCTCCAGCCAACAACCAGATAGGGACTGCAGTCAACCTCTTGCAGCCAACAGCCAACAACATGCTGCAACCCCCAGTGCCATGGGCCATAAGGACCTGGATTCTACCAACAACCATGTGAACTTGGAAGGGGATCCATCAGAGCTTGAGGTGATGTGAGACAAAAGCTGACACCCTGATTTCAGCTCTCATATGTGGCTGGAGACCAAGGATCCAGCAAAGTTGCATCCCCATTCCTGAGTTAACAAATTTTGAAACCACTAGATTTGTGATAATTTGTTAGATAATAAATAAATTACATGATGGACATGGCTGTTAAAATCCCCAGACCCTCATCTCAGGCTTTGGGACCTAATGAAGAGATCTGTTGTCCAGCTTGCATGGGTGCCCACCTACTAACCACTGAGGCAGGCAGGTGGGAATCAGCAACCCCTGTTCTAGCTAATTGAATTGGAGAAAATATTTCCCAGACTAATAGAAAGTACAATTATGGGCAGGAAAAGCAGCAGGTGCTCATTGCAAATAGGGAACAAGGTAAACAAGTTCCTTGCTCATAGTTTGGAGGTAGATGCAGATAAGTGAATTGCTTATTAAATTTCAATCATTTATGTGCTGCAGTAAGGAGGTACAGGTCAATGAGCACCTTTAACACAGACTTGAGAATCGGTCTCAAAAACCAAGTAGGAGAAATACAGGTAAACATGGGACAGCTAAGAAATGTCTCAGACACAGGGGATAGGATGTGGGAAAGCCCAGGGACTAAGAGAAGGAACGAGGTATTTGGTGGACTTCAAATATTTGTATTACAGTCAGATCACAGCGTGGAGCATGTGGAGAAGTGCCAAGAGGGAGGCTGAAGAAATTTGTCAGACCTGGGACATAGAAGACCTTGTATTAGTCAGGATTCCTAATGACAAATGACACACTCCTGTTAGCTCACAGGGTTAGGACACATGCAGTTGGAAACTATGAAGCCCTGACTGATGATGATCACACCCAAACATCATGGTGGCCACACCCACCACTGAGCACCAATAATCCAAGGCTGGATTCCAGAAATTACCCCAGAAAAGAACAGATTTCTCTGCTTTCATGCCTGACAGAAGATTATCCCTGGGCTATGATCGGGCCTGCTTTCACTCAGCATGTCTGCACCCGATTCTCCCAGAAGCAATCTGATTAGAAAAACCCAAGTGACATGCTGCATCCTAACTGCAAGGATATTGGGAAATGCTGTGGCTGCTGCTTTTCATTCTACTATGGGAATGTGGGAATCATATGTGGAAGTTGTCAAGGTCTAGAGAGGTTGTTCAAAAGACATTAGACATCTGCTGTCCATAGCAGACCTCCCCGTCAAGGATTTTACTTTTCTCTTGGTGGAGCCACTGAAGGGTGTTAGGTATGGAGTTGCACAGTTCCTTTAGGAGTTTAGGAAGTTCACTTGGCCCACAGGGTGGATGATGGACTACTGGAGGCCAGGAAGCCAGGTGGGAGCCTGTTGAGGTATTCAGAGGAGGAGGTTTGAAATAAAGTTGGGACAATGGGAATGAAAAGAAGAATATATCTGAGAAGACCCCAGAAGACTCATAAAGGAGTACATTCTCTTAAGGAGATGGAAATACTCAATAAATACCTCTTCCCTTCCATGGCCCATCTTAATAATTCTTGGAAACCTGGATTTTTAATGGTATTTTCCCAAAGAAATGCTACAGTGCTGGGATACATGGGGGAACCATAGTATCGCTCATAACACTGCTGCTCTGACAAGTGGCTTTCAACTATCTATTGAGCATGGAATCATTCTTCAAGTAAAATCAAACACAAAGCTGAAGAAGACGGGTGTTCAAGTGGGTGTGAGAGCTTTGGGTTCATAATTCTGTCCTCCCTTTCTCTCCAAAAGGTGATCCCTGAGAAACTCTGAAGAACCCTGGGGCTGCATGGTGCATGGTTGAGAAGTACCCCTTGAAAGTTTCCTGAGAATCCACTAAACAGCTTACACCAAACATGGTTGGCAACAGATATGTTTTGCAGTTGCAGTGTCTGCTGCTATCAGTGTCAAGAGGATCCACAGGGAGACAGGAGAAGGGAGACTGAAGTTGCCAGAGATGGGGTCCTGGGAGACTGTGCTGGGGCTGAGCTTCTGAGGACAAGCAGGTAAGCTGGAGACAGGGGGCTGGCAGTGCACCTGCTGGCACTAGGCGGGTGGTGTGGTGAGTGGATACTAAGATGTCCATGTGATCCTTGTCTCCTGGTATTCACATTTTTGCAAAATTTCCTTATCTCAATGTGGTCAGGATCTTGCTTTTGGACAATAAAACACAGCAAAGGTCATGGGATGTCACTTTGGAGATGAGGTTTTGTTAGATTATAGGTTCTTCTTTATTGAATTCTTAAATTGCATTCTTTGATAAAGAAAGATGATGGCGAGGCCCATGTGGCACGGAACTGAGGGTGAGCCTTGGACAAAAGTCAGCTAAGAAGTGAGGCACTAGGTCAGTATCCCTCAAGGAACAAAATTGTGCCGACAAAATCTCAAGACAAAGCTTGGGATGAATTTTTCCCCACTGAGCCTTCAGGTGAGACCGCAGCCCTGGCTGATGTATTGGTTTCAGCTTCAGAGAGATTCTGAGCAGAAGACACAACCAAGCTGAGCCTGTACTTCTGACCCACAATAATAAATGTGAGATAATAAATGTGTGTTTGTTCTAAGTTACTACATATTGTGGTTACTTGTCACACAGCAAAAGGTAACAGATACAGCAGCATTGGCGATAATATTAACACCTCTCTGCTCCTGAGCTTTCTTCTTTTTAAGTGAGCATCACATGAGACCACCTTTCAGGTTTGGCCAGGGGGTAAAATAAGAGGAGGCATGGAATGACAGCATTCTGCAAGCCTGATGGCAGGTGTCCAATCAATGGTTGACACTGATGTCAGCACCACCACATACAACAACCCTGCAGAAAGGAGAAACAACTTCCAATAGATTTTTACAAGCTGTGCATGCTTTGCCACCTACAGGAAGAATCAATATGGCCCCATGAACCTCTCCTAGAAATTTAGCTCCAGAATCAGAGCATTAAGAAATTTTCTAGATGCTTTAAAGCCCTTGGCTGGCTCCGACCGCACAGGCTTGCTAATCACATTGCACCAAAGAAATCCCTGGGTCCTGCACTGTGTGGTTGGATTTATGGTACATATTAATTAGTCTATGTTATGTCAGGGGAGAGAAGGGCAATGTTATGCCAGGGGTTTTAAGGCACCAAGTAAATATTTCAAAAGGTATTGCATTTTTTAATCACTTCTCCATCATACTTAATTCCCAGTGGCACATCCAACCTTTGAATACCAGTCACTCTCCAGTTACAAAGTGAACAGGATAAACTTAGACTCTATGCTTCTTTGCCAGGAAAGCTCAGCTGATGTGACAGATTTTAAGTCCGTGGGGCAGATTCTGCTGTATTTGTGTTTTCCTCCTTTTGTTCTGCCTTCCCCTGAGGAGTATTAACTCAGCGTCGCCACCAGGGACCCAGCACTGCCTGCTGCTTTCTAAACTACCACTTGCATCTTGCTCTTTTATAACTTCTCTAGCCATTTGATTAAGTGCTAAGTGTGCATACACGCACATCACAGATGCTCTCCACTTCTAAAATGGCAAACCCTGGATGGGGAAATGGAGAAACCATAAACACATTTTCGTTTCCACTGATTTTGCCTTCGCCTGCCTTTCTCAGTCTACTCAAGCCGGTAGCAGGACTTTGCTTTAGAGCAATAAAAGCTGCTAAAAAGCGCAGTTAGTGAAGGATCTCGGGAGGACTTACAAAGACAGATGTGGGTTGCAAGCTAATGGACAGGTACCCTTCGGACCTGCACTTTCAATAATCTCTGAAAAGGTGATGGATCCCAACGATGTAACAAGGCTGCTGATAGTTAAAACTCAATACTTTAGAAGAAACAGAGAAGAGGTGGAAGAACATTTTTTTCTTGGTCCAGATGTAGGTGTGGTGAGGAAGTGTGGTCAGTGGGTAAACTGTGAATCACATTAGTTTAACACAGAAGGCGTAGAGGCCAGTCCTTCAGCCAGCACTTATTTGTTATTCTGAAAAGTGAGAAATTATATCTTGAAATCCGTGCATTTCTACTTACTGATGTAACAGAAGGTGCTGTGCTGTGCTAAGCTGATGTAAATACATCTTGCTTTGATTATTAAATTGATGGTTTCTTACCATTTGGAATGTTCATCAGGTTAAGATTAGATTTTTGAAGATTAGAAGTAGGACTTGGGCTTTTAGGATCACTGCTTTTTCATCTGTAAAATGGGATAATGGTATCCTTACATGGGCTTCTGAAGTTTAGATGAATATAATATATGGGAGAGTGCTTGGTACAGGCAGACACTGGAGGGATGCTGGTGTTGATGATAACAATGATGGTGATGACGATGAAGAAATCACATCAGTGTCAGGGGTTCAATATTGTGAGGACCAGCTTTCTTTTCTCAATAAAACATCTTTGGAAATTTTCCTAGGTGGGTTATTCACATAGTCACCCCAGCAATTCAGTATTGCTGTGTCAGGATTTACTACTGTCCCCACAGCCACCCAAAGCCCTTCCCTCTTCATTGTTACCTCAGAGGAGTCTTGTGCAGGATCCTGAAGCCAAGTCAGTCTCACGGCTCAGACCTGCCAGTGGGTACACTGGCCTCCAGTGGATTTGTGGGAATAAACAAAAGTCTTAGTGAATATCTTGGTTGGAGAGACAATGTGGGAAACGTCTACCTTCCTTGGGCTCCAGAGACTCCTTCCTTCAATGTGACCAAGGAGACAGTAGAAGGTTCACTTCAACAGGAGCAGAGGCAGGGCTGGCTGGAAGTGTAGTGCAGCAGGCAGGTTTGGGAAAGTGGTTTCTGGTTGTATTTCAGCTGTGTGGCACGCTGTCTCTTCATTCCTGTGACTTTCCTGTTGGAGAATCTGTCAGCTCTTAGAGCAATTAGCATATGGATAGTTGAGACTAAGAAGGAGAAGGAGGGACTTCTTCAAGCTTCACATTTTTAGCAATTTAATGGAAATGTCTATTTTATGGGACAATCTTCCTAGCAGAACTAAATTACTACATTAATATTAATCTTTGGACTACAGCAAAGTGTGCTTGAGTATACATGGAATAATTAGTTTAACAATGTTTTCCAATTTTACCTTGGGAGCCCAAACTCTGCATGCTAGCACTGGAATTATAAATAAAATATCTAAGAATCATTTTATTATAGTTAACTGGGGACAAAGCTATTATTACCATGCCCCTTACACTGTGAGTCATCATTAAAAAAAAAGAGAATCAAGAATCAACTCTCATTTGAGAATTCAGTCGTGCCTGAGCTATGGCTACAGGACATGGTGAAGGAAAGCCAAGGTTGAGGTTTGTGGGTCCTGCCCGGCATAGGGAGGCCCGGGAGGGAGAAGGTGGAGATGAGGCCTCAGTTTTGAGATTCAGACGCTCTCTGTTACAGACAGCAGCAGGAATAAAAGATAACAGCATAATGAGCCTAAGGTATCTCTGAGAAGGCATGGAATATTTGCAGAATTTTTCATGATGTTTATTTTGTGTCTCACCAGGTGGAAGAATTCCCTGGAATCCGTTGTGGTCTTTTAAAATTCTAAACAAACACAGAGCAACACCAAGATTTCTCCTAGTCGGAGAGCAAGCTTAACGTGGTTCAAATAGGTTTTGAGCATGTTTAAGTGCCAGAGAACAGATGCTTTAGGGCCCCAGTAATACCTGCACGCTTCTGGAGGTAGGGGAGCTCTTGGGTGTCAGCCTCTCAACTGGGGAATCCTGCTGATGGTAGCCGACAGCTAGACACCTGATTATCTGTCACCTGAACACAAAAGCAGCAGCAAGAAAAATGGGAAATGTAAAGATAGAAAATGAGTTTGTTCCTGCTGTCCTTTTACTTTGATAGGGAAAGGGAGAAAAATCTCAAAGGTATGAGGGCTTTGGAAGTCACCATGGTATGGATGGGACCAGGCCAGTTAGGAACAGCCATCCTTGGTACAAAGACACTAAGAACAGAGTTTAATCAATTTGGCCTTTGCTGACGCTGTTCATAAAAGGATGTCTCCTTTTCTGGTTTGGAAAGCTCTGCTTTGGTACGCAGGCTGTGCATGGCTGCTTGAGAGTGTTTTCTTTTGTTTCCATCACCCCGTGGCGTTGGCAAGACAGTCTAAGATGGGAAAAATGAATCTGCTTGTATCCAATCTGGCTGAGAAAAAGATAGTGAAATGGTTACAGACTTCTTTCTCTTCAAAGAAACCATTTTTATTTTAGAAAGCAAATTTCTGGCAGTAGCATTGCATGGTGTCACTGTGTCACTGGGCAGATGCACCTGCCTTTGAGCATCTCGCCCTGCCTCTTTACATTCTGGTCAATCTGGCTAGGACCTAGGTGGCCAGTTCTTCTAAGGCAGGTACTCTGTCAAGTTCAGGGTCGGGCAGAGAACCTGCTGGATTCCAACAGAAGCCCAGTGAAACTAATTTTGCAGATACCAAATCTAATCCCTTGCAAACTCACAGAATACCATGGGAGCCACCTGCACAATGGTAGCCCAGAGATGATGCTCAGAGTTGTTCATCAATGAGCTTACACATGAGTGCCTCCTTCCAGCAAGAGAGGCTTGGGTGGGGAGAGATTTGCAGCAGATGTTCACCCTTGAGATTGCCTGGATTTGCACAACATCTATCTTGTCGTATTAAACAGGCAGAGAAAGCCCCTGCTCTCCTCAATAGGCATCAGTGCCAGCAACGAGAAACTGTACACCTGAGAACCTACTGAGGCTGCTCTCTAGGAGGACTATCTATCTATATTTATGACTGTTGTGACTGTTGGAAAGCAAAGAAATTTGAATAATTGTCATTAACTTCTGAACTCACATAATCACAAAGAAAATTTATAGATATCTTGAGCCCTTTCCAGCATTACTGCCTTCCAAGTTTTTGCTTGAATACCACACATGATGGGGAACTCACTATCTACAAAAGCAGCCCATTTGGTATTTAGACTTCTCTCAGTCAGGGGTGGGCAAATTGTTTCTGCACAGGGCTGGACGGCAGATACTTCAGGTTTAGTGGGTCTTGCTATCTCTGTAGCAGCCACTCCACTCTGCTCTGGTAGCATGCAGGTACCATAAACAATATAGAGTGAACGGGCAGTTGTACACCAATAAAACTCTATTTACAAAATAGTGAGCTGTAGTTGCTCACTACTGCTCTAAGTGCTAAAGTGTTCTTCCTTGATCTGGAAAAAATAAAAATAAAAAGCAACTGTGTCCCTGGAAGCAAGGTTCAATGTTTTGGAGGCCCACGTAAGAGCTAGTCAAATGCTCTCCTACAAGAAATCCCCGTCAGCTAATCGAAGCTGATGACACATCTTTTCTAACTCATCTCTCTTCTCTCACCTCCGCTGTTCTCCTGTCCTAATTTCAAGTCTTTCTACACCTCTGCGGTGGGGGGGACAGATTCTTTAATTTTTGACAACCTCTTCAATGTGGGTGAGGCAGAGGAGGCTCCTGACCCCACCCCTCGCTTCCTACACAGATACTGGAATCCTCTTTCCTTCATTTTACCCATTTGTGTCACCACCACTCAGACTTTGTCATGCCCCAAACTGTCCTATCAGCATGAATGTGACTCCTGCTGGAGGCTGTGACTATGCAGACAAGCCCAACCAGTCACGCTCCTGTCCCCTGCTGCCAGGGGCTCTGCTGGGTAGGCTCTGCACTGCCCCCACCCCCGCCCCCGGTGGTGCTTCTGCCCTTTACAGGAGCTGGAGATGCCAGTAGAGCTGGGTATGCTCGGGAGGAGGCCATGCCCTGTGAACCTCAAGGACTCATCTATTATCAGGGATGAATGACCAGCGCCAGACCACCAGGAGGAGGCCCCAGGATCAAATCACAGGTTCAAGCCAGCTTGGAGACCCAGGGCTCGTCCCACCCACTCTCCATTACGTGAAGCAAGGCCGCCCAGGTGGGGGAGTGACAGCCTTGGGCAACAGCAAGCCAAGAGCTTTTAGAAAATGAAGAGCTGTTGACGAGGAGAGACATGGTTTTATAATAATTGTACATACTTACAGGGCGCAGCGGGGTGTTCTGATCCATGTACGAGATCCTGTGATGATCCAATCAGCACATGCATTGCCTCATGTACTCCTCTGTGGTGAGAGCATCCACAATCCTCGATTCCACTACCCAATACAACACTATTAACAAATGCCACTCTGCAGCTGGTAGAGCACCAGGCCCTCCCCAGCCACCTCCATGTCACTTTGTGCCTATTAACCCAGCTCTCCCCAGCATCCCCTGACAGCCCTTCCCCATTCTGGGACCCATTACTCTATTTCCTGCTTCTAAGTCAGCCACCTCTTCCCCTCCCCCCTGAGTGGCATCGTGCAGTGTTTGTCCTTCTGTGCCTGGCTCATTTCACTTTATATAATGTATCACAATCTCTCTTCCCATTCACTGGCTGGTGGATACTCAGATTGAGGCTACAACTTGGCCATTTGATCCTGTGACTCGTGCTGCAAAGAACATGGAACTGCAGGTATCTCTTTGACAAACGGACTTCATTTTCTCTGGATATATTCCCAGTAGTGGGATTGCTGGATCATGGTTTTTTGTTTTTTTTTTTTTAATGGGCAAAAAACCTAAACATATTTCTTAAAAGAAGACATGTAAATGAAAAATATTCAACATTGCTAATGATCAGAGTAGTACAAATTAAAGCTACAATGAGATATCACCTCACATCTGTTAGAATATCTGTGATTAAAAAATAAACAAACAGCTGGGATGCATGCCTAGAGTTCCAGCACCTTAGGAGGCTGAGGCAGGAGGATCACAAATTCAAGGCCAAAATCAGTAACTTAGCAAGACCCTGTTATAAAACAAAACAACAACAGCAACAACAAAAATGAAATATAAAATCATGCTGGTGAAGACCAGGAGAAAGAAGTCGTCTCATGTACTGTGGGATGGAGCTGTGGATTATTAACACAGCCATTGCAAGAACAATATGGACACCCTTCAAAAAACTTAAAAGCAGATAATGAGTCTTAAGAGGAGTGATGCTTCCAAATCTTCCTAGGCCATTTCTAGGGAATTCTTTCCTCCATCTTGGATTCCTCTAACTTCACTCCCCCATCACACACCTAGCTGGCTGAACTGTACTTTTTTTTTTCTCTCCTCTAACTTGCACAAGGTTTGATTTTTCTCCATGGCCTCTGTTTCCTCATATTGAAATTTCCCATAACTCATCTTTGAGTCTTCACAAGTGAAATTCAGCTCCTGTACTTGGAACCTTCTCCCTCCCCCAAAACATTTCCCCTTCCCTGGACTGACTCCCACTTATCTCTCAGGACTCACCTTAGAAATCACCTTCTCCGGGAAGCCTCCCTCAATCCCCTTGGTCAAAGGAAGGGACCCTCTTTTGTACAACCATGTGACCCTCAGACACTACAGATCTGGTCCGGATATGGTCACATGATCCCACTGACTAGTGCCTTTCACCTTGAAATCTGAGTAACTTGAGCACAGCACCAACAGTTACTGTGAATGCCTGATGTCATAGAGCACTGAGGTCTCCATAGACATTTACCAAATGAATGAATGCACAGATGAATCAAGGGGTTGTAGAAACAATAGGCTCATGTCTGCAAAACACTGAGAACATGTGTGTTATCTATGCCTCTCATTTGAACGTGCACACCACAGGACATCAAGGCCTCTGGCACACACGTGGTATTTGGTATAGTGTACTACATGCCTCACCATGTCCCTGCAAGGCTGGCAGGAATCGTTATTCCATTGTCCTTGTGAGTGATGGGAGGAAGTATCTGACCCACTCACAGCCACTAAGTCTTTGCTTGGGTGGTTGCCAGGAGGCTGACCCTCTTTTCTGGCTTATTACCCATCTCAAAGGCCAAGCTCAGCAGATGGCCTTGCTTGCTACTTCAAGGAGGGAGCCAGCACTACTAGGGACCATGGGCTCCTCCTCTCCCTCAAGTCTCAGGAGAAGGGCAGCCCCTCCAAAGCTTCAGGGCATTTTCTCCACCTGTGTCTTTCAGCAGCCCTGGGATTGCTGCATCTGCCCAACCTCATGCTTTCCTACCTTGGTTCTTTCCAGATGCTTGTCCACAACTCTGTGTTCCCCTTACATATTCTTCCTAGTCAGCTCAATCTTGCACCTGCCTTCTCCACCTGCCCGACCTCTACTTGCCCTTGGAGATCCAACTCAGATGCCTCCTCCTCTGTGTAGCCAGCTGCAATCCCCCACTGACAGGTAGTCATTTTCTTCCATGCCTCCAAGAGTAGCACTTGGTAACCTCTGTAAGATAGAACATATCAGTTCAATACCACACCAAGGGCCTAATGACAATGCTTACAGCAGTCTTTTACAGAGAATTTATTTTGTTCCAGGAACTATGCTGGGGACCCCATACACACATTTCATTGTAATCCTTGACATCCGGTAGGTATTATTTGTATTATTATTGCCCCAATTTTTCTTTAACCTGGCAGACAGTAAGAGGATGGTTATAGCAACTTGGGCTTTAGAATCAGAAAGACTAAGTATAATTACCTGAGTCCATCATTTGCCAACTGTATGACCTTAGGAAACTTAACCTTTTTAAAAAAATTTTATTTGTTCTTTTTAGTTATACATGACAGTAGAATGTATTTTGACATATCATATATACGTGGAGTATAACTTCCCATTTTTGTGGTCGTAGATGATACACTGGTCATATATTCATAAATGAACATAGCAAAGTTATGTCCCACTCATTCCACTGTCCTTCCTGTTCTCATTTACCTCCTTTCCCTTCATTCTCCTTTGCCTAATCCAGTCTACTTCTATTCTTCCCTCCCCCGCCTGCTTATTTTGAGTCAGCATCCACATATCAGAGAGAACATTCAGCCTTTGTTTTTTGGGGGGATTGGTTTACTCCACATACCATGATAGTCTCCAGAAACTTAACTTTTTTGAGTTTTCTCTTATGAAAAGATAATGGATCTCCTAAGAGGGTTCGGTGAGGTTAAATGAGCTTCTTATAGATAGAGTTCTCAATACCTGGAGAACTTGGCAGAGTCTAACCCCTCTATAAATGCCCTTATTGAGTCTCAGAAGACAGAGAGCTCATCCAAACCACCTCTTCATACTTAGTGCTTAACACTGTGTGACTTAAGTGAATGCTCCTTATAAGTCCCCCCAAAATGTTCCTCACCGTATGGCAGATGGACAGTCCCCAAGTGGTCCCAGGGATTCATGGACTTTCTTAGTCCCATCTGGCTTGAACACTCTCCACTTCTGTTATTTGAGGAATGGCAATGCTGCCTCCTTCCCTTAGACCCGCACATACCTGGATGAAAGCGCTAGCCACGGCCATGAGCACAAACCTCAGCACCCTGTGACTGAGTTGCTCACACCATCAAATCACCCTTCCCTTCAGGCTACTTCATCTCCTGGAACAGTGGGGCCCTGATATGACTCTTCAGGGAGTACAAGCTCTGAGTTTTCATTGAAGCACTAGACTCCCTGACCAGATTAGATGTCAAATCGTACCTGCACATGGAAGTCAGGACTGAACAAAGAACAATCTGGAAGGCTGCCAAGTTGGCATGGCAAATCGTCCTTCTGGAGCTTCTGTGGACCAGCTGCCAGCTGCCATCGCCTATGGAACACTCAGGTGTACTCCCAATTTCACGGGGAAATGCCGAAACCAGTCTTCAGAAAATTGCTGCCTTTGGACCTTAGTTTCTGTTTGAATGGGTTTGTAGGGTTTCAACAGGAGTTACTGTCACCTCAAAAATCAGTAAATAAATGGAGGAAAAGCTCCACCTCTGGGCCAAGAAAACTGCTTGGTGCTTGATGAGGTGGCAGGTGCTTCCTCATAGGAATAGGAAGGTATAGTGAATGTGTTCCTAGTCCCTTCGTGATCGATGGTCACTCAGCTACCTTGTCATGGGGTGTAGAGACGCGGAATCAACACACACAGACTCCGGGAGCTGGTGAGAGAACTGGTTGGAGACCTGCTTCAAGTGGTTGTCTAGTAGCTCAGTTTATTTTTGGAATGCACACAACAGTTATAGGGTTTGAGTGGGGCGTGCCTGTCAATCATACATAAGCAAGGCAATATCCATAAACCAATCATCTTCTGCCTAATGTAACTGCACTGTGAGGAAACTCTAAATATTGCTGTCCTAGCAGAAAGCAATCTGGAAGGGTCTTTAGCCCTTACTGAGTCAAGGGGTTTCATGCCCTGAAGCCCCTGACTCTCAGTTTCTTGACCGGGCATTTTGGCAATGCTAACCACAAGTGCTGAGGATGTGGTTTCACCCCATCCTGCAGGCGCTCCTGTCAGGCCTGAAGGAAGGTGGATATTTCAGGCACTTCCAAGCTGCTAGTAGCTGCTAACTGAGACTGAAACTTATTCCAACAGTATAGGAATAGGAAGCACCTGCCACCTCATCCCCAGGACCTATCTCATGCCACACCCTTCCCAACCTTGTGGTTTTTTGCTCTCTGCTCTCTGGAGGGGTAGCACTTCTGTATGTGGATGGAGTTCTGAGAAATGCAGAAGGAACAGTGCTTGCACCCTGCTGTTGAAGTTGGGCAGAGGTAGGCCTGGGAATCTGCTAACTGAGAAGTCTGTGTTCTGTGCCCATTGCAGCTTGTGGGGCACAGTAGACCTGGGCAAGTAACCACCCTCACCGGCAGAGCCAGGGGTCCCTCTGTAGTGTCATGTTTCCAGGCCATTGCGCCTCTCACCTGGGCATGGGGGTATGTTCTGGAGAGACAACCAGCAGACAGGCTGCTTGCCTTACAAAGCATATTCATGGAGGGTCTTGGGCACCATTATTAACTATTTACCATGGGCATAAAGACTCCGTTTTACTGAAGATGTTAACTTAAAAAGGTAACTGTAATGCAAACAATTGGAGGGGCCGGCAGGAATTTGAACCTCAGTTGATCTGAGAGAGCTCAAATCCTGAAAGAGGCAGGCATGGGGTAGGTTATAGAGCCCCCAGGGCGGGCGAATGAATATAGGGATGGGAAGGCCACCAGACTTGGGGCGGGGTAGTGGTTCTTCCCAACGCAGCTGCCTTCAAGCTGGGCCACCCTCCGGTTCTCTGGAAGGTAGGAGGAGCTCAGAGCTGGGAGCTAAGCGACCTGAGCTTCCATGATGAAGTCAGTCAGCGCCTGAGCAAAATGTCCAGGAAGGAGGGAGGGAAACCAGAGGGAGGAGGAGGCGCTACTTTCACCCATATCCCCAGGTCCTCATATATGCCACGTGGGTGGAAGCGTGTCACACACATCCACGCACCCATAGCCACATTTGCCGAGCTCCCGCAGGGGTCTCGGAGGGCCTATGGGTGCTGGGCCTCCACGGTCCACGTCGCCGCCACCTGCTGCTGTAGCCCCAGCGCAGAACGAGCATCATCGTGCCTTTCTCTATCCACCCCCGCCCAGTGCAGGGCCCTCATCCTCCAGCGCCAGGATGAAGCCACGTCTTCCCCAGGTTCCCTCCCCAGCGCAGAGTGGGAGGCGGAGGGAGGAGCTCGGGCCACCGCCGCCGGCCTTCCCTCCCCGCCCCCCGCTCACCGGAGCTCCCCCTCCCCTCGGCTGCCGCAGCCTAGCTCGTCGCACGCGTCAGCGTGGGCTCCCCGGAGCGAGTCGCTAGGTAACAGGCTAGCTCCGCAGACCCGGGGCCGGGGAAGCCCGCGCGCGTCGTCAGCAGCTGCGCCGCGGGGCGGGGGGCGCACGGACCCTCCCCCATCCGGGGCTGCAGACGCCAGGCTCTCGCTCAGCCCCCTCCCAGGATGACTTAACGACACCGATCGCGGCCCCCGAGGTGTCCCTCCCCTGCAGAGACCCCAACACCACCAGCCCCTTCCTCCTTCCCAGCTGGTGCGCGCTGCTCTGCGCGCGGCCAGGTGGGCGACCCGCCGCTGCGGTCACGGTCGCGGTAGCAATCGGTAAGCCGCGCTCCAGGTCCTGGGCTGGGGCGGTGAGGGAGTGGGGGGCGCGCGACACGCAGGGCAGCTCCGGTCACCGTGGCCGCCTAACTGGCCATGTGCTAAAGTTTCTGGGGCTCGGCGCCCCACCGGGCGCGCCGCGCGGGGAGTCAAGGCGCGTAGGGTGGGGCGGCGCGGTCCTGCTGGTGCCCGCCTGCCCCTGGCCCCGCGGGGCGCAGCTCTGCGCGCTCTCACGCTTTCTTTTTCTCCTTCTTTTCCTCCGCGCTGCTCCCCCGAGGTCCTCCAGCCGAGCCCCGGCGCGGGGCATGAGGAGCCCCTGGGTATCGCCTGGAGACCACCCGGCTGCGCGCACACCTCGCCAGCGGCGGACAGGGACATGAGCAGCGCGCTCGGGGTCCCGCGCCCAGCGGCCAGCCCCAGCCCGCGGCGGCCAGCGAGTCAGCGCTGCCCGGGAGAATGAGGCAGGAGCCGGCGGCAGCTTCCTCTTTCTCCTCCTCCTCGCCTTCCTCTGGCTCTGGCGCCCCGGGCCCGGGCCGGGTTGTGGCTCTGCTGCGTGCCCCGCGCGCCCCCCGCCCGCCTCCGGATGCTCTTCTCGGTAAGCCAGGCCCTTCGCCTCGGGAACAAAGCCCCTTTCCAGGGCTTGGAGGCCGCCTCTGATCCCCCTCCCCGGCTCCCACCCAGAGCCTGGAAACCATCAGGGCGTCCCAGCTTTCAAATCCTGCCTGAAAGCCGAACTGCCTAGGAGCCTTCAAGACCTAAAGAGGCAGATGCGGGCTTGACGTGCAGGCAAGAGACCTGTTTGGTCTAGATATCGATATGTATGCAACCTGGGTTCGCACGTATCTTTGGGGGGACAACTGATGTCCAGGCTGTATTGGGCAGTGTGCCTTAAAACCACCCCAGGAAGTAGGACCCCCTTTCTCCATAGCTCAGATGAGGAAACTGAGGCTCAGAGATTGAATGACTTAATCAAGGTCACAAGGGTAGAGAATGAGAGACCAGGATTGAAAACCTAGGTGCTCCTCTGCCCTCCACCAAGCCAATTCTTCCTAACAAACACACTTGTCCCGTTTCTTCTACTAGCTGCTTCGGGCTCAAGAGTCTGTGTGAGTGTATGTGTGTGTGTGTGGGGGGGGGGGGATAGTTGTTGTAATGACTGTCAGTTCAGATAGAATAAATCACTGATAGTAAGCATTTTTGTTTCATCGCTCCATCCATTGCTGCTAACCCCTAAGGTGTACTGCAAGTGTGAGGCTACTTCTCTTTGGGTAGGAAGACAATGTTTTCTTGGGTGCTTTCTTTCCCTGGATTCTGTTTCACAGGCCTCTGGAAGGATGGAAAGGGCAGTGTTAGTTCCAATCTTGTGTGCCCCTTCTGTGCTGTGTGCCCAAGGGACACTCACAACTGCATCTTAAAACTTCCCCCGGGTGAGGGCTGATGAAGATTATCTGCTCGGGTTGTATAAGTCGGGTTGTATAAGCCGGGGTTGGTCCCAGATGACCACTACGCAGGGGCCACCTCAGTCTTGACTCACATTTGCCACCCCTCTGTGTCAACTGAACTTCACACTTCTCAGTTCAAAAGAAGAGGGGTGGGGCTTTAATGCAGTCATGAGCCCTTCTGCTTACACCCCCCTGCATGCCCCCCAGCTTTCCCAGTCTATAGCTCTCAACTGTTTGTGTCAGTGCACTTAAATTGATCCTAAAAGGGGAAGCCCACTTGGAGCCATTTGTTCCTGGTCTGAGCAGCTCGTTTCAATGGTTGAGTCACAAAGTGTTGAGCTCAATTGTCTACACCACATGGACAGGGAAGGTGTAGGTTTGGGGCAACAGCCTTTGCAATGGGGCATCAGTTTCCCCCTTAGTGAACAGGGGGCAGAGCTGGGCTGATGGCTTCTCAGATCTGTTTCAGCTAATAGAGTATAGACCTGAGCTGGGGTGCATGAGCCCAAGGAACACAGATGTGTGGGCTGAAACCTCTGCCACTGAATAGGTTGTTGATTTTCAAGAAGACTTGGTGCCAAAGGTGCTGGGGAATTCAGGTTCAGATCAAAGGAGGTGAAGCCTGTGTCATGCTTTAGTGGACTATTTATTTGGCTAAAGTATGATGGCTATAAAATGTGCCAAGGTACCATGTTGGGGTTATGGGATAGGTTAGACATTTCGATTGGAGAGATGACATTAGTCCCTAAGAACAGATGAAATGTATCAACTAGATACCCTGAAGGCTAGAAAGCAGCAAGCCACTGAGCGTGTCCTGTCCATCTCAGAATGAATCAATCATATTTGCATAGGTAAAACCTTCTCAGTCTGAACAGTTAGTGCAAGCAAATAAAGAGATGGTTTAATCTCCCAGCTCTGTCATCTGCTGGTGATGTTAGGGAGAGGTGGAGCCTGGACACAGAGGCCTGAGACAAGGAAAGTGGGTGACTAGGGTGTTCAGACCTTGAGTTTGCCTTGGCCTGTTAATTACAGCTAAATGCATCAACTTGACCTATGGCTGTTAATGGGGTTGTCATCATTCTTTTTAAGATGTGGATTGATGAACCTTTTAAAGTGTTACTGAATCCCGAATGAAATGGGCATGTACCACCTTTTTCCCAGAAACTAAGATCCCAGCAGTTTCCGTGACTATTTGCAGTTGATGAAACCAGACCCAGGCTTTCGATTTTGACAAGCTCATGGGGTCTGTGGGGGGAACACAATGCCTTCTGTGTGGCATTGTGTGGCAACACTTCTCTCCCAGTGTTGTGATTTAGCTCCTCGTGATTCACTGGTGAGGTTTTGAGTAAAAAATGAATGCAGAGAAACAATTTCCATTAAGTTACTTTGGAAAATGTTAACATAATTATGAAATAACAATTTTCAGATCATATATCATACTACTAATAACCAAAGCCAGATTCCACAATAAACCATTACTCCCCTTCCTGGTTCTTGATTTTTAATTTGTCAGTTTTCTCACATTTTTTGCTCTTCTTTCCCCCAGCATGAAAACGTGCAGGCAAGAACAAATGCTTCTTTTGGGGAAGGTCTTGAAAGCCAGGATCTTCCATTACCATACCCAGAGTGACTGCATGTAGAATGTGGTAGAAGTGCCCAGATGTCTTGGGGGAGTGCAGGATGGTATGTTTCTTAAATAAATGGCAATGACAAGGCATTAGCTTGCCATTTCTAACTCAGGAGCTTGGACCATGAGCTCTCTTGTTCATGGCTGTCCTGCTCAATCAAAGCTGTGAGGTCCCAGTTCAAGTGCTGCAGCCTGTGTTGTTCTTACACGCGTGGACACATGAAGCCACAGAGGAAAGGAACAGCCTCCAGGGATCAGGAAACCTGGAACTGAGTCCTGACTCTCTTGCTGCTTTGCTTTGTGGTCTTGGGTAGATTGTTCTTTCTCTGGATCTCGGTTTACATATATGCAATGGGTGTGCATGTGTGTGTGTGTGTGTGCATGTGTGTGTGTACCAGACCTCCTCTAACTCTAAGCTTGAAGAATCCTCACAATTTGGATGCAACTCGTTATTAAAAGCTCCAGAATGCTTTGTACGTTAAGGTTATGTAACATTTTCAATTAGACATCCACATGAACGATGAGGAACTGGTCGTTATCAAAGGTGCATTGTTTTACCCTACGTGGAGACTCAGTACTCTAAATGTGTGGTGATGGGACTTTGATCCTGAAGGTGACTATGCCAGTTTCCCCGGCAGGGTTTCCTTACATGATGGAGTCTTGCCACACGTCTGAGTGCACCATAATGAGCCCTGACCCTCTCTGGAATCCATATGGCAGGAGACACAGGAACCATTATGTAATGTGGGTCAATGGGGTAGGAAGAATATGTCGTTCTATCTGTAAAGCCTCGCAGTCCAAGGGACTCAGGGATTTCAACTCAGTCTCAGCCTCTTCCTGGAAGGAAAGGAGGGGAAGTACGTAATTGCTGTTTGCATTTGTTTTGAAAATGAAAAATACTTTAATTAGAGCCTTGAACTTAGCTGAAGCTGAAAATGGTGAGCCGTGCGTGGATCGGCAGCAGGGTGCTTGCCAGCTTCCTTGGGACACCTGCATAGCCATTGCCTGGGGCCATGCTTCCTGGTGAAGTCATTTTCAGATAGAGAGGGTGAGAGAAAGTAGCCACATTTTGTCTTACAACTTTGCAAAGCAGACATTATTGACCTCATGTGTCAGATGAGGAAGCTAGGCTCAGAGCTCTCAGGATCAGCAAACTCAGAGCCCAGCAACGTTTTAAATACACTGCTAGCGTTTAAGTCGCCCGGTACTACACCTCGTTTCAGCATTACTGCAGTGTGTCCCCTAACCAAATTGTGTCCTTAGTCCTGAATTGCTAAATAATGCCTGGCACTGACAAAATCATGCAGATTTGATGTCAGGAAAATGGGGGTGACTTGATTATTGATAGATTTCTAAATTAAATGGACTTTTTTTTTTTTTAGGACAGTTAACTACAGGGTGTCAAATATATTCATTCCCAAAGAGATTCAGTAAGCCAAATATAACCTTAAAAGGGTTGGTGTTGGCAGTTCTTTGGGGGAAGCTAAAATAACTCCTTTAGCTTCTACATGGTCCCGGGGTTTGGTGGAAAGGGATCTCAGAATGACACCTGGGTTGCTTTGGAAGGCGCTGGTCGCCCGAATCTCCTAAACAGGAACACAGAATGAAAGTTATGTAACAGCCTTCAGAGGCCGGTTGTCCTCTCCAGGATGCCATTGAGTGAATTCTCTGGAAAAACACACCAGAGAAGAAGCTGGAAGGGACACATCTAAGGTGTGAAAGGTTCACACAAGTGCTTAGGAATTCCCAGGATTTAGGAGGAGATGCGGTGTCAAGGACTTTGCAAGCTACCAGGCAGAGATGCTGGCCCAAGTGTTGAGGGTGGCCTTCAGAAGTTCCTTACTGAAGAGTCTTCAGAGCTGCCCGAGTATCAGCCACATCCAGGACCAGAGACTCCTGGGTCCCATTTGCAAAGTACAATTTATGGAGAGTAAAGGGAGGTCACCAGATACGCTTTAGCCCTCTCACCCAGCTGGACCTTCTGACAATGACTGACATTCCATCACTGACACACAAATGGGTTATTTTCTCCAGCAATTGAAAATACCGCCAGCTCCGTTGCTGACCTAGTCCGCGTCCTGATGGGGAGGTCTTAACTAACAGAGCCCTTCCACCCACGTTGAATTCCTGAAATACTCCTGTGCCATGAACCTGAGGTTTCCTGATAGGTGATTCATGAGAAGAGGCAGACAGAATGAGTTAGAAAACTCGATTGTGATCTGTAAAATACCAACATCATCAGAGCAGCCAGCACAATTTTTTGATGTGGTTAGAGGAGTAATACTGTCTGTCCTCGGAGACACCTATGAAGTCTCAATCTTTGGCTCCCGAACTTGGAGAGAGCAGGCTCCCGATGGCTTCAGCATTGGGCCGATTTCTAATACATGTGGTTATTAAAAATGCAGAAAGGAGCTACGCAGGGGCATCAGAGAGGGTGAGATGAGGAGGCAGCCGGGTCCACAGCCTCTGATCTGTGATTACCTTGAATAGCTGTTGGGAATGTAGTAAAGGAGAATGACTTCACAGCCATTTCTAGCATCAAGAATCACAGAATACATTCAACTGAACCGTTTTTGATGTTTTCCGTTCTCTTCGTGTGTGACTTAAGACAAGTGTAGCCTTAGGTGGTTAAAAGCCTGCCCCTTGGCAGGTCCCTCCCAGTGGACTGAGGTGTGGCTTAGTATTTGTTCCATGCCTCAGTGGACAAGCCATGTGGGGCCCTGACCGCAAGGTCAGGTGGTGGTGTTTTCGAGGGTTGATGTGTTCCCAGCTGATGCTGTTTCTTAATAATCTGTGATGAGCTGCTGTGTGCGCCTCATTTAGCATCATGAAGCTAAAGAGCAAGTAGGGACCGCCCAGGGCATTCTCCCATCATCCCGGGGCTCTCAGCCTGTATCTGCTAATATAACCTGGGGGTCCGACCAGCACGATCCTTCCCCTGCCACTGAGACAGCGTTCAGGTTCAGAATGCCTGGATGTGCCCCCGCCCCTGGGATTCTTGACTCCTTTTAATTCAGAAAATGGGTGACAATGACGGTCATCTTCTTTCACTGATCAGTATTGATGGCCTGAGATACTCTGACAGTGAATACACCCAGAGAGCAGCATGTGGGAGCTGAAAGGGATTCATGAATGTACATGGTTCTCTCGCTGAGAGAGCTTTATTGAATCCTTCAAAAAAAAAAGTAAGCCCTGCTTTACGGTGCTAAAATCTGAAGGTAGAAATGAAAACCGGCATCCTGTGTTCTCCACGGGAAAAGCAGGAGTGGAAAAATCTGCCTGCCCCTTAAAGGAGCAGTGGAGGCTGTTCCCCCATCGCTTTTGCCAACAAGATCAACGTTGGCTCCGCCTGAAAATCCCCTGTGGAGGTGGCTCCTACCCCCGGGGCTGGTTGTCCTCGGCCTGCTTGGGGACAGCCCCAGGTGCCTCCATGGGCTGCACTGTCTGTGCAGGCCTGGTGCCATCTCCTCCACACGGGCCTGCCTCTTTCTGGTCCTGATTACTGGGACCACCCCTCATTAATCCATCAGATGTCAGCTGTCCATAGTTCGGCGAGAGCTTACTGAGCCCCAGCTCTGGCCTAGGTGCTGCTGGGCAGGAGGCTCCTGTGGTGGACACAGACAGCACCAGGAACTCATGCACCACCGCTCTCCCTCCAGGCCTGGACCTCACCCCCTGCCCTTTTAATGGGGCTCACTCAGAATCTAGAGGACTTGGCTGCTGGAGAGGGCCCTGGAGGCAGCCTGGTGGCCAGGTGGTGGCTCCCAGCCCTGCCTTCCGCTCACCTCACTGATGCCTGTGGACAGCCACCCGGCCACTGTGGCCCTCGGCTGGTTTCCATGGCTGACCGGGCCAGGATGGGGTCACTGCAGGGTTTTATTCCAAGTGTGATCCAGGGACTGTCTCCGCGGAAGCTCCGAGTGGACTTATTAAAATGCCATTCCTGGTCTTTGCTGCCAACCTGTTGAGTCAGAACCTCCCAGGGCGGGGGCCTGCGATCTATTTTTAACACGTCCCCACTGCGTCCTCCTGTCAGGCACGATGAATTTCAGGAATTGTTTGTCCATCGCTAATGCCCAGTCCTGCGCCAAAACACTCTTTGTGGGACACCCCGCCCCCCAAGCTGGGGATCCGCCCTTCACCAGGCACCACCCCTCCCCCTCCTGCCTGCTGCTTTCTGTCAGCACCTGGAGTGGGCCTCCTGCAGGATCGCCTCTGTCCTCAGCTTGGAGGTCTCCAGTGCTCCCCACGTCCCTGAGAGTAGCCAGGGACCCTCAGGCCCTACAGGATGTGGTCCTTGGTCTCATCTCCTCTCTGCCCCCTGCCCCTTGGCTTCTCCCTTCCCACTGTGCCACGTCTCAAGCCATCCAGCTGCCCGGCGTTCGCTCAGAGCCCTGGGGCCTGGGCCTGAGGTGGTGGGTGCCCGAGGCTGGGGCTGGGCCTTAAGTAGCTGCTGTTCTCTGTCCCACAGCTTTGAACCCCATAGAGTCTGATTCTCTTGGACTGCGGGGCAGCCGTCAGCTCAGGCCCACCGTCACAGGGAAGGGCTTCCCAGCCCCTGTTTAATTCCAGGCAGCGGATACACAAGTGAGTCATCGTTGGACCGGATCATCAGTGTGGCTCTAGAAATGTCTTTCAGGGGGAGTTTTAGAAACAGATTGAACCCCTCTTCAGCTGCTGGTGACCCCAGTGGCCATGCCCTCCTCCTCCTCTTCCTCCCACACATTCACAGGTCACCTGTTACATCCAGGGGCCCTCCTGGGTCCCTCCACACTCGTCTGCAAGGTTTTACATCTGCCTCTTGCTCTTGGTTTTGCACAGATGGGACAGAGAGGTCTGCAAAGTATCCCAGGTCTTTTTATTTTCTACCAAGGAAGAGGTGTCCTGGCCTGTGTGTCAGCAGCTGCCCTCATGGGGCCTGAGTTAAGTGCCCCAAGTTACCTTAGCATTTCTTAGGCAAACTGCACTCAGAAATGTCAACTGCTTGGTGTCGGTCCTGAAGGTGGCCAGACGAGCTGAGATCGTAACTGGGAAGACACAGGGTCTTTGAGGTGGGCTGCATGGTCAGCACCTGGAGCTAGTATTTGGTTCCCAAGAGGCCAGGCTGCCTAGCAGTATCACAACCTGGAAAAGACCAGAACACTTCAAACCCTCCACCGCCCCCCCATTGCAGGTGCTCCCCTGACTCTCTCTCAGGGAAGCTTTTTCCTCTTAGCATCCACCTTCTTTGTGATACCCGTGGTGACCACGTTGACACCCCCCCCACCCCATACTGAGAGGCCCTGAGGCAGGGCAGTGTGGGAGATGAAGGCAGATGAGAAGGTCCCTCTCTTTGTCAGACCCAGAGACTGGGGAGCCTGTTGTGTATCAGCCTGTGACTAGTTAGAGTGACAGGCACCCCTAGGATGGCAGGGTGGCGGATGGGTTTGAATGGGAAGGCTGGGGCACCTAGCCTGAGCCTCGTGAGACGAGTTGAAGTCTGTCAAGCAAGGCGAAGGGGAAAGGCATTCCTGGTCAGAGGAAAGGCACCACAGAAATGCAGAGGCTTGACTACTGGGGACAGAAGACAAGTGGCACCGAGGGGCTGCACCAGTGGGCTGAGGCTACACAGGCAGAGACGAGACTGGCGAGTGCTGCTTAGATGGGAGTGGGTCTTGAACTCCAGGTTAAGGAATATGCTCTGTCATGAGTGACTGGGAGCTAGGGAGGTGGTAGAGTGAGGGTTTGAGTTTTAAGACAATAGCAGGTGGCCTTTTTTCCTGATCCCCCTGTGGAATAGTGAAGATGTGTAAAATGTTCAGTTTCTGTGCGGGAATGAACAGGGTTGTCCAGCTGTGACCTCCAGGCACCGATTCTCTGATTGCACCGCCTGTGCGTATGTACTGAGAGTCTTAGCACGGCCAGATCCTCCCGCCCTGCTCCCCAGACCCGCTCCGCCGACCTTGCGGTGCTGGGAGGGAAAGCGAGGTAGCTGCTGGCTCCGGCACAGCCATCGTGGACTCTGGCCAACAGGAAATGGAGCGGGCAGTGTCCCAGCCTGATTCACCGAGCCATGGGTCTCCCTGTGCTTCTGCAGGCGCAATCAGGCTGTTCCTGGCCTAAAAACAGTGCTCCCAGACCTACATCCACAGCCGAGAGCCAGGGCACGTGCTCGCCGGCCAGCTTCCCCCAGGGCGGCCTTAATGGGCAGGAAAAGAGGGTCGGTGTCGGAACCTGAAGTGGCCACCACTGTGTGATCATTTACTTTGAAATCAACATGCCTGATGGGTCAGGTGACTTCTGCAGCGCTGGCTGGACAGAAGGGACAGGAGGAAGCATGTCCCTGTCTGTCTTCCTCCTTCACCTTCTCATCTCTAAGGGGAAGAGGAAAAAGGCCTTTTCCACAAACTCTTTTCTGGACCGTGTGGCCCTGGCGATGACAGGCGATGGCCACGCCGTGCCAAGGGCAGCGCACCCCAGGCAGTTTGCCCGCTTATGAAGAGCTGCCTCCCTCCGCGGAGCTCCCGCCCTGGATGTGGGCCTGGGATGGGCGCGGAGTGGCAGCCACCCATCTGTCCCATTTACAGGTCAACAAACCGAGGCCTCGAGGCGGGAAGCAACTGGCCCAAGGTCCCACAGGGGAGCCGTGGCTGAGGGGGCATCCCATCGTTCTGAAGCTGGTCATGATCTTCGAGGCTGGCCAGGGCCCAGTGCTGGCACAAGGCCATCTAGAGATGGACAGTTTGTACTCACGCTGCCCTGTTCCCATGGGCACGGAGGACATGGCTTTCTCCGTGTTCCTTTGCCCTTCCTCCTGGAAGCCCGGCCCAGAGCCAGGCCTGGGCATGACCCCGAGCTCCCTGGTCCTTGGTTTGCTCTTTGGTTTCTGAAGCTCCGGGGGTCGTTTAACGTAAATGGGGGAAAGAATGAAGTAGCGGGGCAGAGCCGCTGGTCACCAGGATCTGCGCGTGCCTGGGAAGAGAAGGCTGTGCTGTCCGCGTGGAGCCCTGGGGGGCCTGGACTGCGTCATTTGATTCTGGAAAGCCTGTCACCTGGGGGCTCTGCGTACTCTTTGGCTGGCCCAGATCATCTCTCAACGTCACCATCGGTGGCTGCTCTGTGTGTCCTCTGGATCCCCTTCCGGGCATGGGGTCCTCTTGCACCTGGTCAGTGCCCTCTGCTGTTAGTGACCGGCTGGGGGATTCAGGGACCTGGCTCTCCAGCTGCTTCCCACCTCCTCAAGTAGCTTCTCCTGAAAGTGGGAGCCGTGATGACTGTTCTGCTGGCTTCAAACACTTCAAACCCTAAAACCTGTAGGACTTTATTGGGCACATCTGTAAGAGCATTTGCTGCTTGTAACACGCGCCCGTCACATCCCTGCGGAACATGAAGGAATTTTTGGCAAAATTATTATTTTAGCCCCAAACTTTGTCAGCCTATGGATTAGGTCAATGATCTTGGGAGGATCATTAATTATTGCAGTTTTGGAGTGAAGTAATTTACCTGCTGACAAATTTCATAGTTTTCCACCTTATGGACTGTTACTTTGAGAGCATAGCTGTAAAAACTAGCCTTGTGGGATGGCTCCCACCAGGATGAGGGGTGATAAATCAGTTTGGAAAGTGCCTGGGTACCGTGCAGGCAGATATTCAGGGCAGGTTTTATTAAGACATTGTGAGCCTCTGACCTCAGCTGCTTTTTTCTGGGTGAGGACCAAGCACCTCCCCCATTCTGCACTTGGCTGACAGGTACTCTGTGCCTCCGTCCCACTGTTAGAGTGGCGGCGCGTCTTCAAGATTCTGCCTGCTGTCCTGGCCGCGTGCAGGGTGTGCACCTGCTGTTTGAGGTCGTTCTCAGAGTCAGACTGGAGACTTGGACTAATCTGGATTTAAGTCCAAGTTCACGCTCTCACTTGCTCTTTGGTTCTTGAAACATTCTGCTT